>NC_090271.1:106755833-107091666 GCF_040414725.1 Anabrus simplex | reverse complement strand
CACCACAGAGGCGGTCAGCATCTAAATCACTAAGCACATTTTTCTCAGTGTGGCGTTCCTCTAGACCTTGCTCTCCCTCTTCATTTGAATAGGGTAAGTCCAAATCATGTAAACACTTTGCAATATTGTGGAGCATAGCATAACAAACAATCGTTTTTAGAATGTTACGGATATCGTGACGTACGTTGTACTGTAGAATAGGAAACTTCGATTTGCACTGTCCAAAACGACCCGGTCTTTGCGGAATATGCTGTTGAAACATCTTTACAGATCGGTGTCTAGGTTCCTCAATGGGGTCATCAGTCAAAGACGTGAAATGAAATGGCGTGCCGGGAGTGTCCGAGGACAAGTTCGGCTCGCCAGATGCAGGTCTTTTGATTTGACACCCGTAGGTGACCTGCGCGTCGTGATGAGGATGAAATGATGAAGACAACACATACACACAGCCCCCGTGCCAGCGAAATTAACCAATTAAGGTTAAAATTCCTGACCCTGCCGAGAATCGAACCCGGGACCCCTGCGACCAAAGGCCAGCACGCCAACTATTTAGCCATGGAGCCGGACAGTCAAAGACGTATTGGGTAGCCTTAATCTTCCAAGAACAAAGCGTTGGATGTAGAATTCTTCAGCAACATGTATATTTCTGAATTTTTAAAAATTCTGCTGTGTGCGCACTTCCTGGCCACTGCGCATCTATATTTGTGAACACTGAATTAGCATTGCAGGTTGCCTGTACATTTATGCTTGGAAATCGGTTTAGGTTGTTGTACGCATCACCATATGCTCTCATTTTCGGTATACGCACATGGGTACAATCGATTACGCCTATGGCAACAAAAATCGATGGCGAAGAAGACGAGAACTACGAAGGCGATAAAGAAGATGGTTAATGTAACCTGAAGACCTATCGACATGCGCTATAAGCCGGAAAGAACATTCAGCCCATTCCGCTGACTAAAAATGACGTGGAATTGTTTGATATTATTTGCCGTGCCCGTATTTTAATTGAGAACCGTGCTACCAGAGATAGTTGTGTCCAGCGTACGATTCTGGATTACTGGAAGAAGTAAATAACATTAGGCTACTGTACAATATTACTATTGGTGTTATTTCTATAAAACATACAATGTGTATTAAATACGTGTACGTACTGTACTACTGTGAACAGTGAGGAGGTTCTAAGCAAGAACAGATTTGTGTTAAAGCTGATTAGTAGTGTACACAGGTGTGTGATTAGAGTCATTACTGTATTTACTACCGTATAAAATCATATAAATAAACTGTTGGATTATCTAACGGAGATATGCACTTACGATTTTTTATGTTTTTTAACCAAATTTATGAACCGAAAGCCTCCGTGGCTCAGGCGGCAACGCGCCGGCCTCTCACCGCTGGGTTCCCTGGTTCAAATCCCGGTCACTCCATATGAGATTTGTGCTGGACAAAGCGGAGGCGGGACAGGTTTTTCTCCGGGTACTCCGGTTTTTCCTATCATCTTTCAATCCAGCAACACTCTCCAGTATCATTTCATTCCATCTGTCATTAATTAATCATTGTCCCAGAGGAGTGCGACAAGCTTCGGCAGCCGGCACAATTCCTATCCTCGCCGCTAGATGAGGGTCACTGACAGGAAACAGGCTGTGGATTTTCTTTTTATGTACTGAAATCCTGTATACAGCGGAAAAACATTCCAGTCCGTTGGATTTCCACTGAGGAGAGATTTTAATATACTTCGTGCAGTCTTATGGTCATGAAGGGTAACCGTGGTAAAGCCTCTTCTGGTTTTAAACTGGAGTGAAGCTGAGAATAATTTAAAGTTGAGAAGCTTTATTATCTTACTTATTGAACAACCTTCGTATGTACTGCAATAACTTACACCGCCACCACTTGAGTTTCCAGCTGTGATATTGCCTCCATGAGCGAGCAGTTCTCCTCCATTGTATTGCGCTGACTTGTGCTAGTTACTATTAGCCTCAGGTAATTGCCAGTACCAAACCTAACTAGAACGCTGACATGCCTGTGAACTAGTTTGGTCCTGCAGTTGTCTATCGTACCTTCAAAAGGAAGCACAAATCTCTTCATTCCGAGAAACTCGATTAGAAACTAGAACAGTTTTTAAAACCCTATTTAGTCATGGCCCCTGTAGACAAGAGCAGCAGACTTCAAAATGTTTCATTTCGAACAGAACTGGTTGGTAGAATTGTTTACTATTCTAGACTCGGAGAGCGTATGGAGGTCGGCTCGATCTCTGACTCTGTGACTGAATTTATCTATGACCGGTTGAAAATAAGGCCAGCTCCTACTTTCTCATCGCAGTCTGAGATTCATAGCGGCTGACAGAGGCCACTTCCCCGCCGATGACTATAGGTATACATACTGTTATTCTACAGCCCAATTACTGAGATATCATTGAGAAGGAAAACACTCAGTGTGGGCAAAATATTAAATCAATAAGGAAATTCATAATAATAATAATAATAATAATAATAATAATAATAATAATAATAATAATTGTACCAGGAGTATACCTTCCCTTCCTGTTTGAATTTGTTGCTTTGTTACCATGGCTAACTTTGATATAAACTTTGAAGCGTTTGGAAATGTTGAACAAGTTTTTCTGCCAATGGTTATATGGCTCCAACGTCGCTTTTTTACGCCATCTGGAGGGTCAAACCCAAAATAAAATTTGGAGAAATTTTCTATTTTGAAGTTTGCAAAAACTGTGGTTATAACGTTGTTTCTTTTGCGTTACAAAGTTGTTTATTATATACCTGACTCCTTCGCCTCCTTGTCCAGCCTATCACAAGACAACACGTAAAATTATGAACCAATTGGGGACTTGCCTTCTAACATTCGGCTGTCCAATCAGTGCCTAGGGATTGTGAACATTTAGAAGTTCCTCCCTCTCTCTTTATAAGGAGAAAGTTTCGGGAACTCAGGGCCGAATTCTTAAACAGCACTTATACACAAGAGTCGGGCTGAGTGACTCAGACGGTTGAGGCGCTGGCCTTCTGACCCCAACATGGCAGGTTTGATCCTGGCTCAGTCCGGTGGTATTTGAAGGTGTTCAAATACGTCAGCCTCGTGTAGGTAGGTTTACTGGCACGTAAAAGAACTCCTGCGGTACAAAATTCCAGCCCCTCGGCGTCTCCGAAAACCAAAAAATTAGTTAGTGGGACGTAAAGCCAATAACATACAGCAACGCTTAGCATGGTTATTTCTCTCACTGATAAACTTACTTCAATTATATGCACATCGTGGTTGATAATAAAACGCTGAATGCACTAATTTAATTCATTTTACATTGTGAATATAACGTTACACAAATAAACTGCAAAATTAAAAAACTGCAGAGCGATATTCTTAACCTATAGCCTCACATGAATATAAGCTCAAACTAAGTTTTCTTCACTAATTGAGGACTTTTTATTCAATAATATAGTCGATAAAGACTCACGAGGGAACACATACATGTGTTTCACTCGGATTCGGTTGAAATTTGGTAAGAATATTCGTGGGAGGCAGTAGAATGCTAAGGTGAAAACTGCATGTCCCCAGCGCAAGTTTAAACGCCAAAATAGAACAAATAAATAGTCGTAAAATTAGAAGTGCCGCGGGAGTATCGGGGTGTGGCGGAGAGGTAGGGAGGAGCGAAGCAGCGGACGTGAGCCAACCGGGTTGTGTCGAGCTGCGCCAGCAGCCAGGCAGCGTATAGTTAGCGCGTTTCCTTTAATTTCCCGATTAGATGTGCAAAACGTAAATATGAAAACAGCACATGAAACAAGTGCACAAAGGACGGTGTTTGAACAACGATGCCAATAAGGTTTGAAGAATTCACGCGCGAGTTCTTGTTACTCGTAATTAGTGCAATAGTGATTGTTTACAAAAAAGTGTACAAGGCACAGATACTGTGTGCGCCATGCACATCTTACAGCGCTGTCGCTTTCATAAGTATTACATTGATTATAGGAAGGCTCTTCTTTGAAACAATAATCGACTGGATTAACAAATTGTGAAGGTTTCTTGTTAACATAGCCACATTTGTACCAACTGTACTGCCACATGCTACGAAAACGCGGAGAGGAGAACTGGTTGTGCGTCAAAGATTGTACTTTTAAAATGTTGTTCCTTAAATGTACCTTGATGTCTGTCCGGCTCCATGGCTAAATGGTTAGCGTAGTGGCCTTTGGTCACAGGAGTCCCGGGTTCGATGCCCGGCTGGGTCGGGAATTTTAACCATCATTGGTTAATTTCGCTGGCACGGGGGCTGGGTGTATGTGTCGTCTTCATCATCATTTCATCCTCATCACGACTCGCAGGTCGCCTACGGGAGTCAAATCAAAAGACCTGCATCTGGCGAGCCGAACTTGTCCTCGGACACTCCCGGCACTAAAAGCCATACGCCATTTCCATTTTACCTTGATGTCTAACGAGTTTAACAAAATTAAATCGTACAAAATACGTATAAATTGCTTCCAAATGCGGAAGCCCAAAACATCTAACGGCTGGATAAGTCCAGTGGCTCCTTTCGGAATTGTTTGAACATTAATGATTTTCTTACTCCCAATTTTAGCATTTGAAATATTTTCTTCTTTCTGTCCGGTCCGGGAATCGAGAACTAAAACACTGTACTCTGGTACTAGCTAACAATAAACATCCCGTAACCATTTCTGTACAAGTTATTTGGTCAGTTTTCCAGACTTTGAAGGCAAAGTGTACACATTTGGTGCGGTAAATATTTTTTTTTCTATATTAGGACCAAATTTGCCATGTTTTTCTTTCAACACCACTAGCAACTTCGGCAGGAGTTGTCCATCTGCCGAAATTATCGGCTCTATTGTGTAGCTATGAGTTAGTGAATTCATACATTGTGCTTCCGCTAATACGACTTTTTCTCCTCGTTCATTATGGGTCCTGCCAGAATGGAAATCTTCATGAAAATCAGACTGATCCGTATTATACACGCACTCTGGGCCGTGACTTTCTTTTAATTGCGACACTTCTTCAACAGTGTCGCGTTAAAATTAGTATCTTCTTGTTCAAATTGGTACTTTTTAGATACGAATTTGCAAATTTTTCTTGATTCAATTTTTAATTTCTTTTTAAAACTCATTACCCAGGAATGAGACGCTCGAAACGTGTCGTAGTTAACTAGACGAGCGTACTTTAAGGCCCATTTTTTAATATTTATATCGTGAACAATTTTGTTTCGTTGTCTACATTATTTGAACTTTTGATAAGTCTTCTTCGTAACAAATTTATTTTTTTCTCCCATTGTGCCACCGTTTTCCAGTTGTTGCTCCCACCTGTAAAGCTCTTGCCGGAACTTTAATTTACAAAACCTGTGTTTCACTGATGCGAAGCTCCTCTGTTTCCTACCTTTGTTTCGCCAATATTCGACGACATTCGAAGGCATCGTTCAGCCGTTGTTGTGGATGCAGGGTTAGGAGCAACATTTTTGGAGACGAGGTCAAATAACGGTGTTTCAATATTGTCTTCCTCGAAATCAAAGTCATCATCTGACATATCCAATGTGCCATCCAGTTCCACTGTCATATCTGCATCCAAAATCCTGTCGGCAATTAGACCTGTAAAACGGAGACAAGAACGCAATTCCTGTAAACGCTTGTTTTTCTTGTAAAAGTAAATATATATAAATACATTGATCTACTTACGATATAATTCCAATCCCAAATTCCTTTCATCTTCAGAAAATGGGGTGTCTTTTCTATCACACACTGCAAAACAATTCTGAAGGCACACTACTACATTCCACGGATTGAATGACTTCTGTAGTGGGCGTTTTTTGTATGTAGGTGTAAAAAATCAATTATTACCATACATGGTTAAAGTAAATATACAGTCACCATTCTTAAAAATGACTATAAGAACGTCAGATTTTACCTGTCATTGTAAGAACGTTGTCTCATCGGACGACTAATAAGTGTGCACCTCTTGATCCGCTTTTACGTTTCTAATCGGGAAGATACGAGGTATGTGCGAAGTGGGGTGTATTAAAGAATAGTGGCCGGGAGGGTGGGGGTGGGTGGTCATTCATTCGACTCGAGCGAGCAGCCCAACTATACGCTGCTCACGTCCGCTGCTTGGCTCCTCCCTCCCTCTCCGCCACACCCAGATACTCCCGCGGCACTTCTAATTTTACGACTATTTATTTGTTCTATTTTGGCGTTTAAACTTGCGCTGGGGACATGCAGTTTTGACCTTAGCATTCTACTGCCTCCCACGAATATTCCTACCAAATTTCAACCGAATCCGAGTGAAACACATGTATGTGTTCCCTCGTCAGTTTGATATATATCTGAGTAAACATGCGGCCGACGTTAAACATTTCAATAAAACAGCGAAGAATTCGCATGTAACTCTACTAACTCAGGTGCTAAACTCCCCCACCCCCACCCCAAGGATCAGCTGATTGCTTTCCCGCGCTTGGTACAGTACGGCCTGTACTTCACGAAGGCAGTGAAAAGGATACGTAGATTTTATTCTCCGTTAAGAAGTTAGAAAAAATAGAAACGAGATATCCACTTCTTGAGAGGCACACCCCTAAGATTCTCGGCCTACACCAAAAGCTATTACTAAACTAATCACTCTGTCCCACTTAGTGTAAATCCTACGATAATTGGAATATTTTTACCTTCCATTCCACCAAGAGCGTTCATAATTCGGCTGAAGCAATGATGACGTTAACATAAAAGGCGTGAAAACGGCTAAAATAAAATATTGTTATTTCGGCATTTCATACTGCACTTGCAATGACTGGAAATGTATGCCTAACCACCTTGCACTTAGAATGCTCAACAGTTCTCTGTAATAGCCGATAATGGTGATGACAATATGTACTCAATGTACCAAACACTACTCATAACATATTTCTCCTGTAATTGTTAACTGATATTCCATTCACTGAGGAATGAGTAGAAGGGAAAACATATCAAGAATTGATTTAATTGTGGAACCTTCTCTTTTTCTTGCACTGGCAGTATTCCTTAGATCGCTACGCACTTGATTTTGGTCCTGAAGAGTTGGTTTTGGTCTAATGATGTTTGGAATTTAGTTTTATCAATGGCAGAGTAATCGGAAGTTTTCACTTTCTTTGTCGTGCTTCCAAGTTGAACGTGATTTTTTTTCTTCAAACAGACGTCCGTCGCTATTGAGTTCACCAACTGAAATGTATCCTACGTCGTTTTGTAGGATATAATACCGGCTTTCAAACGACACTTTGGTTTTTCGAAATCCGATTGACGGTTCCGATGTTATAGCGATTGCGCTCGAGCGCGGTACTGACAAAATGGGGACTATTTTGACGGGTGACGTCAGAGATTTTTTTTTTGTATGTGTCAAATTGTAGTTTAAGGGTTCTTGTTGTCAACGATATAATTATCATAACGATATCGAAAATGAATACGGAGATATCAGCCTTGGAATATAGTGTCACGTTTTTGTGCCGGAAGTTTCAGCACTATTGTAACCGTATCAGTAATCTACATATTTAATTGGAAAGTAATCGAGGGAAAGGAGATATTTTTCGAGCTTCCTTGTCCATGTAGAAGTTAGGTTGCTTCATATTACGCAACACTTCTGACTGGGTGGCGCCAATTTAAGTGTGGCATAGCTTGAAAAAAAAAAAAACCAAAGAGAGAGAGAGAGAGAGCTAGCCAAGGAAGGACAACGAAGGAAGACATATTCTGATAACTCCACCCACTAAGAAAGGCCGGATTACGGTAATGCCAACGTGCTAGCTTCATTTGAGTTGGAATATTTCAAGATAGTCGCTTTAATTATAAAAAGGAACATCGGCGTGTCAGATATTTGGATATTAGACCCTTACCAAAATTATAAATGATCATAAGATTCCATCGTGAAATAAATTGCGTCACTAAGGATGATGTAAGAGTCAGTAGCGTGCCCAAGCTAGCAGAGAACTCAGACTCCGGATGGGGAGTCTCAAGGGGAGCGTCTATATTCGATCGAAGATAACAGATAAACTACCGTTCGATTTGTTTTCCGTATAGGCCTAGTATCAAATGATATAGAATGTTGGGCCACACGTTGAATCGTATCGCCCGTATTGTAGAACCCGTAGAGCCAGAGATATGAAAATTGAAGTGGGGTCCACCCCCTAACTACAGTATTCTCTGAATCGGGGTGAAGTTATAAAGAACCTGTCTGTGGGGCGAAGTGACGACTTGACGTGAAGTATTCGAGGCAGACACACGGTCCGCTGGTGTCCCGGCCTTGCCCGTGTTCGGGAGTGTTAGTGAGTTATTTGTCGATACGCAGTAGGAAATACTATACCCAAGTGTACAGATAAAATTACATTACGGAAAGTTTGTGAAAATTTGACTAACAGGACGATCGTATCAATGTAAACACTACCGCGAGGACTCGCCGTGAGAACTTGCCTTTGTTCGGGGTGAGAAAAACGAAATGTTTAGTGCCGTTGTATTAAAGACGAGTTTCGTGGCGAAAATATCAAGTAATCTTGGTGATATAGTGTGAAAAGTCGAGCGGGTTAACAGACAATCGTATCGGTGTAAATACTACCGCGGGGACTAGAAGATGAGATGAATGACGGCTTGACTTGATAAAGATATGCAAGTGTGCAGAGAAGGTATAAGTAAAATGAAGCCATGAATGTGATAAAATGATTGCGGTTGAATTGATTTACCGCAATGTTTTCTTGAGAATAATACTTCGCTGTTGAGCAGATTTGAAAGCGTAGGTTCTTGGCCTGACAGGACTCAAAGCTACGTCCTCCCAATGTAGGTAGGATTTCTCTTTCCTGCCAAGTAGAGATTTATTTTTCTTTTATGAGATTAAAATTGATTGTTTTAACCTACGTTCATAACCATTAGAGATTTTGTTAGAGTGCAGATCTTTGAGAAAACCATGGGTTAATCTTCTGTGCGATCGGCTGTTCGTGAACCCGGGTCTTTGTGAATAAAGGATATGATAAGATGAATGACGGCTTGACTTGATAAAGATATGGAAGTGTGCAGAGAAGGCATAAGTAAAATGAATCCATGAATGTAATAAAATGATTGCGGTTGAATTGATTTACCGCAATGTTTTCTTGAGAATAATACTTCGCTGTTGAGCAGATTTGAAAGCGTAGGTTCTTGGCCTGACAGGAGGCGGGACCCCGCATGGGATTTATGGTCGTTATAGGGAGTGCAACCTTGATCATGTTTATGTTAAAGGAAATAACTCAGCAGAATGACAAGCCCACACGTAGAATTGTAATTGTTTAACGTTTATTTCAGTAAAGATTTGAGTGACTGGAACGCCGGATTAATATTTTTATTAATATTTAGGATTACCTGAGAAAGGATTTTCAGAGACCCAAGGACGATGGTGTACTAGAGGCCACCTGTTCGAGTCCCAGGGCACATCCTGGATTTTTCTGTCACACACAAGCATTTTTTCAACCTCGATAGGTCGAATGAGTGGAGCGGTTTTCGTGGTTTCTCACTTCTCATACAGGCAAATGCCGAAATGGTACCTACCTTAAGGCCACGCCGCTTCCATGTCTGTCCCTTCCAAACTTCGCATACCCATATAAGGCCCCTGTAAGGCCGCCTGGGCGAGGTACTGGTCCTCCCCAGCTGTATCCCCCCGACCCAAAGTCTCACGCTTCAGAACACTGCCCTTGAGGCGGTAGAGGTGGGATCCCTCGCTGAGTCCGAAGGAAGAACCAACCCTGAAGGGGAAATGGATTAAGAAAGAAAGAACATTCATATCCGTCCTAACATCAAAATAAATGTTTCTTTCTCTTTTCTGTAAGCATGGCATTTCTACTTCATGTCATGTCATTACCTAAGAGGAAGAGTTCGCTTACTCATAAGTAGTTGGGTAAATGAATCATGTAGTGGTGAGAATGAAATTTCCTGTCAGAACTGTCAGAACGAAGAAAGTGGCTGTGAAGTGGAATATACATTTATCGTCCGTGACTAAGGAAAGGAATCTGAGCAGGAAGAAGACAAGCCAGATGAAAGGGGACACGGTGTGTCACCGAGATTTTATACAGGAAAAGTAGGAAAGATCATAACATGGAGATAAATCAGAATTGAACAGGAGAAAAGTTGGCCAAAGTAGGTCGGATAGGAAAGATGAAAATGAGGAGCTTGTTAGAATAAAATGGAAGCAATGCCAGACTCAACATGGGGCCCCGTGGTCGCCAGCGCCCATAGAGGGTGTCCCTTTCAGTCGCCTTGTATGACAGACGGGGATTAATGTTGATGTGTTCTACCGCACCCACCCATAAGGGGATTATCTTGAAATTGTAAATATCCTGCATCATCATCGTTTCATAAAAATTTCCTTCTGCTTCACTTGCCCTCCAAGGCCGAGTTCGGAATTTTCCTCCATTCTACCCACATGGCCTTAACACTCAAGCCCATTAACAACAGCTTCATCCTGGCTTAGTCTTTATATCTTCAGTGTGAATATCTTCCAGTCATTGTTCCCACTTGTCTGTACCGACAATAATTCTCACAATTTTCACGTCCGATTCCTCCAGCTAGTAAATACAACATCCTGAGTCTACCCAGTTTCCATCCCGTAAAATAGATCCAGACTGAAAAGGGAGAGAAGTAAGGAACATTTAGAGACTGACCATCCCCTTTCTTTTCTTGCTCCTTAAAACAACATTAAGCACGAACATTAATTTCGTCTCCGATTCACTTACACTGGTGAGTATAACAATATTGTTCTCCGAGTGCGTCAATGTTGTCAGATGGCTAGGGAGACCAATGTGCCGTAATTCGGTCATATAAAATCTACTAAGGCTCCATATTGCTAAGGAAGTAAAATACAAGGTCGAAATTACAAGAAACCGTGATCATAATATTACGTATTTGTTTAGCTACACTTTGATTTGATTTGATTTGATTTGATTTGATTTGATTTGATTTGATTTGATTTGATTTGATTTGATTTGATTTGATTTGATTTGATTTGATTTGATTTGATTTGATTTGATTTGATTTGATTTGATTTGATTTGATTTGATTTGATTTGATTTGATTTGATTTGATTTGATTTGATTTGATTTGATTATTTATCATCAACAGAGTTATTATTTTTCCAATATTATTCAAATAATAACAATATCAACAGCACTTACTACTACTACTTCTTCTTCTACTTCTTCTTCCTGGCCTCTTCCCATCTACCTGAGGTTATATTTGGTATGGATTTAGCCCAGTTTTACGGCCGGATATTTTCCTCACGCCAAGCCTACGTGGAAGGATGTACTCACTACCGCCTGTTTATGCGGTGGTTTTGCAGAGTGATGTGTGTGAATGAAGATAGGCCTATTTATTAAGGAAAACGCAATCACCCGGCCTTCTAGCAAGAGGAATTAACCAAAGTTAATTGAACCCAGGATTCTCGGAACCGAAGGTCACTTAGCTGACCATTCAGCCAAGGAGCCGGATGTCTGATTTTATAATGGCCATGAAATAATTTGCATCGTAAATATCTGAACCATAAATACTTTTTCAACATTGAACTACTATACTTAGCAGGTTATTCCACCTTTTCTACAACGTATTAACTTCACCTCGATTTAGTTATTTCATTGTCTTCATTTCGTTTTAACTTTTGATGGAATATTCCCTTTTCTTATTATAACGTTGGCCTTGTTATTTCATATTATTACTGTTATTATATTATTATTGTCCGCCTCTGTGGTGTAGTGGTTAGTGTGATTAGCTGCCACCCCGGAGGCCCGGGTTCGATTCCCGGCTCTGGCACGAAATTTGAAAAGTGGTACGAGGGCTGGAACGGGGTCCACTCAGCTTCGAGAGATCAACTGAGTAGAGGTGGGTTCAATTCTCACCTCAGCCGTCCTGGAAGTGGTTTTCCGTGGTTTCCCACTTCTCCTCCAGGCAAATGCCGGGATGGTACCTAACTTAAGGCCACGGCCGCTTCCTTCCCTCTTCCTTGTCTATCCCTTCCAATCTTCCCATCCCCCCGCAAGGCCCCTGTTCAACATAGCAGGCGAAGCCGCCTGGGCGAGGTACTGGTCATCTTCCCCAGTTGTATCCCCCGACCCAGAGTTTGAAGCTCCAGGTTAGAGGCGGTAGAGGTGGGATCCCTCGCTGAGTCCGAGGGAAAACCAACCCTGGAGGGTAAGCAGATTAAGAAGAGATTATTATTATTATTATTATTATTATTATTATTATTATTATTATTATTATTATTATTATTATTATTATTATTATTATTATTATTATTATTTAACTCCATCTATCTGCTTAATCCGAAATGCCTGGGATTCGAGCATGGGACACCCCAGCTTGGAAGTTGAGTGGATGGATCAGGGCCTATCAAATCTCACACGTGCAAACCGAGGCACAAAGGTTCTGTACACCGTGCATCGGTCCGACTCGTCTCGGATCAGGGTTTTGTCTCGGGGCAACTCGGCCATGGGGGCCGATGGCTTCGATGTTAGGCCCCTTTAAACAACAAGCAAGCATCAACTCGGCTAATCTCGGCTCAACTCTCCTGGGGTGGTGGAGCTCTACAGAGCAAGAGTGAGGAAGGGAGAGATAGGCCGAGCGAGAGAGACAGGCATTGGGAAAGAGAGAGACAGAGCTATTGCTCAAAATCGAGGAGTAGGGGTCTGCACCCTGGTCAACCTAAACAACTCGTCTTTTGCACCTTGCACTACGCAATGCACCGGTGCATGCACTCTGAGAAGCCCGGATTACACTCCCTTTCACCCAATTGACTCTCTGACTGTAATTCCCATGAATGAAATGTTCTCACAATTTCCTCGTTCACAACTGGCGATTCAAACATTAAGGGCCGTTTTCCTCAAATAAGTTTAAACTAGGTTTATTTTAATCTGGTTGAAGTATGAGTTTAAACTAACTTTCATTTTCCCCATATTGGTTTAAACTTTGTACCAAGTTTAAACTTGTGTTCAAAGTTAAACCTTCTATATTGTAGGTTTAAGCTGCTGTTTATATTAAACCTTCTTGACATTTTGTTAACGTATCTTTGATTTTCCTAGTAGAAGGGTTAGTTTTGACTACCAGTACTGCAGCACTTTCATAGAAAACGTACTAAAATGAGAACGTAGTATTAGCATTAAAAAAATGGAAGAATTTATTGAAGTCTTTGGTTAAATAGGAAATAATTTTGATGTACAAGTGAAGTTAAGAAGCCGCATTCCAACAATAGTTTACAATCTTGGAAAATCGGATGTAACAGAGTATTTTGATGGATTTATAATTCATAAGCGAACAGCAAGAATTGTCTAGTATCAAAGAAGGATTCATTTAAAACGTCAACTGCACGGAATAATGCTATTTTGCTAGAAGCAATGATTCTGGTTGCTTTAAGATATTATGCAGCAGGCATTTTTCTCATTAACAACGGGAACCACAGACCTTAAATTGCAGTCTCTTTACAGTATTATATAAAATACTGTTGGTGGTGTAAATACTGTAATGTGAAGCATAAAAATATTCGTACATAAGTAGTATAATACATCAAATCTCCGTGCGGACTCTAGTGGCTGTGGTCGTTAAAGCGTTAGGTCAGCATTGTCCTAACCGTGGTTAGATGGTACGAATCTAGTTTGTTGAAAATATTTTTACCATCACTATGTTGGCCGGCACGGTAGGAGAGGTGGTGGTATACAATTTCTAACTACTAGATTATAATTTTTTAGGACCAGAAGAATAATGTGTTAGCCGCCTCTGTGGTGTGGTGGTTAGCGTGATTAGCTGCCACCCCCGGAGGTCCGGGTTCGATTCCCGACACTGCCACGAAATTGGAAAAGTGGTACGAGGGCTGGAACGGGGTCCACTCAGCCTCGGGAGGTCAACTGAGTAGAGGTGGGTTCGATTCCCACCTCAGCCATCCTCGAAGTGGTTTTCCGTGGTTTCCCACTTCACCTCCAGGCGAATGCCGGGATGGTACCTAACTTAAAGCCACGGCTGATTCCTTCCCTCATCCTTGCCTATCCCTTCCAATCTTCCCATCCCCCTACAAGGCCCCTGTTCACCATAGCAGGTGAGGCCGCCGGGGCGAGGTACTGGTCGTACTCCCTATAGAGCGTTCCAACCTTAAATTGCAGTACATCAGTAATGGGATAATTCCGTCTCTTTCCTTCTCCCATGTTTTGCGGGTAGCGCTGTCCTACTCTAATGCAGCGGGTTTGCCAAATATCCGTGAATAAGAATGTTATCGGTTAAAATGGTTGAATATCGTGTTATGTACAGAATTTCAAGGCGCATTTGATGCCGTTAACAAAAAAAATGTAAAAAAATAATTTAGTGTGAAAATGGTAATATAATGGAAAGTTTCGCCAAATGCAAAATCTTCATTGCATAGAACTTATCATGCCATAACTCCTATTTTATATTCATTATTTTCCTAATTTTTTCACTGCTGGTAAAGAAACATTTCAGCTCGATGTAGATAAGTTTATTTTTAAATTTAAATGATAACAATAAGCAGTATATGCGTTTATTTTCAGTCATGTTCAGGGAATTTTATGTGTAGGCACGAAAAAGTCAGTCGCTGGCCAGCGTCTTTCCTATTGAATTTGCATGGGGGGTTAAAGCGAGCCAAATGGTCTTCAGATTTGGAAGTTATTTTTAAAACAATCCCGAAGTTCCTATCTTGCTTAGTTATTAATTTGTGACAGGAAGAATATCTCCTTGAATTTTGGTTTCGCGCGTGACTCGGCTGGCTGTCTGGCTGGCTGGCTGAAGTACCGGTAGTGATCTCCCAAACATGCGCTTTTAACATTTCCAGACAGTCGCATGCAGTGCAGTGCTCATTTCGTCAGTAGTATGTATAATAGTGATTAAATACATATCAGTGACATATGTACAATTCTTGAGGGAAAGTGTATTTCGTTTGTGTGGTTCGTGAGTTCATGCTCGTGCGTGGGGATCTAATTTCGTAGAAAATGTGCAGAAGGATCATGGCGTGGTTAAAGCAAAGCAAACGCTCTTCGAATATGGAAGTTATTTTTAAATCATACCTCAAGTCCCTATCTCGTTATCTCTTAATTTATGACAGGGAGAACGTCTCGTTTGTTTACGTTTCACGAGTGACTCGGCTGGCTCAGCTTTTAAATATACTGGCAGCCGTGTGCAATGGTGATTTAATCAGTATTATAAGATTGATTAAATAAAGATCAGTGATATATATATATATACTATTTAAAGGCGTGTGGCCTCCGAAGAGGCCGAATGCAGGTCTTTCCAGTGTTGACGCCGCATAGGCGACCTGCGCGTCTATATGAATGGGGCCCCTACCTGTGATGAATTCTAATGCTGAAGGCGGCACACACACAGCCAGCCCCCGAGCCATTGGAATTAACCAATGAAGGTTAAAATCCCCGACCCAGCCGGGAATCGAACCCGAGGCCCTCTGGACCAAAGGCCAGCACGCTAATCATTTAGCCATGGAGCCGGACAAGATCATTGATAAATGTATAGTTCTTGAGGACAAGTGGATTGTGTTTGTGTAGTCTGTGTAGTTGTCAGTTCGTGCTCGTATGTATAGTTCTTAGTTCGAAGAAAAAGTGCAGAAGGATGTATAATGGATCGTCAAATTAAAAAGAAACGTTCCGTAGGTAAACTCAGGGGAAAAGAACGCAATATTATAATGAGTGTCCTGGATTATTTTTTAAAGACTATGGATATGAGCAGCGCAATCAGTAAACAGCTAAAGCTACAGGTTGTTCCGAAAGAACAATCTATGCTGTAAGGAAGGAACACACACATGGTCCTTTGCGAACTCTAGGAAAAAAAAAAAAAAGAGAAGGACGACAGAAAAATTAAATATGATGAAATTGTTAGAAGTGGATGCGTCGGGCGGTTCACTCTCTTTTATTTGCTAACATACCACCGACATTGAACGTGATTTTGAGTCGCGTAAATGGAGAGGATTCTTTGCCACGATTTTCCAAAACTACGTTGTATCGCTTCTTACATGGTATAGGATTCCGATATTTAAGACGGGGTAATAAAGCAGCTTTCACTGAAACCGATGAAATTATTAATTGGAGGCACAGATATCTCAGGGGGATAAAACGTTTGAGGGCACAAAATAAAGCTATAATTTACACAGATGAATCATGGGTAAATATTGGGCAGACAATGACAAAAGAATGGAAGGATACGACAGTGAAAAGTGCACGGCAGGCCGCTTTTGAAGGGGTGAGTTCGGGACTGAGGCCACCGAAAATCCGAGGACCGTGATTTGCCTTAGTCCACGCGGGTAATGAACATGGTTTTGTTCTAAACGCTGAACTAAAATTTTTATGCCATAAAAACATAAGACAATTGGGCAAATTACGTGAACGAAGTAAAGAAAAATGAAAAAGTTTTGTGGAAAGCATACGAATTGCAGGACGATGTCGACGATGAAAAGTTTTTAATACGACTTTCTTCATCGTCCGGATCATCCTCAAGTTAATCTCTCGAACCCAGTTCATCCAAAGTGGGAACATCAGGCCTTGCAGAAAGGATAGAAGGTGTACGTCCAATGTCTGAGAGCAACGCCAGTGATTAAGGTATGTTGTATTTATTTTACCATCCTACAAATATTAATTTATGAATGAATGAACTTAACATTACAAAATTACAAACGAAAAATGTGGAACTGTGACGCCCTGTTTGAGTCACACTCGAGCGTGATCTTCACGAGTCGATTTCGCAACAGCGCGCTCCATCTACGCTGTACTGCAATTTAAGGTTGGAACGCTCTATAGTTGTATCCCCCGACCAGGAGTCTGAAGCTCCAGGACACTGCCCTTGAGGCGGTAGGGGTGGGATCCCTCGCTGAGTTCGAGGGAAAAGCCGAACCTGGAGGGTAAACCGATGATGATGATAATGATGATGATGATGATGATGATGATGATGATGATGATGATGATGAAAATAATGTGTTTCATGCTTGCTAGTAAACTTGTAATAAAATATAGTTAAGAATGTTTTATCGTAACTATTGCCAGCATATCAGCAATAGAAATATTAATGCTATAGGGAGAAGAGTATTATGCATACAGTACGACATACCGCGAACTTGGTTATGTTATAAACGAATACAGAACCAAATAATACATCCTCGGTAGTCTGTCTGATGGATCCGAGGTTTTTGAGGTTGATCCTGGCCGAGGGCGATGTGATTTTCTGAGGCAAGGAATACCGTATTGCTGAAAGACCAGGATTTTAATATTTCAACGTTCTCGTGTGTTCCGTAAGACAATACAGACATCAAAAGACACGTATTAGGCTCACATTACTTGTTTATGGTAAAGCATGTCACAGAAAAATAAGAAATAAAAGTGCGTTCCAAGAAACTGTAGACAGCAATGGGTAAAATTGTACGACACAACACTTCGCACATATGTAAGTTAAACAATTTATTTATCAGTAAAGCTAATATCCCGCCGAATTTCTTCTTTATTCACTACGTACGATAGCATTAATTCGCCACAAACAGCTGATATTAATACAAAAATTCGGTCATTGAATTACTTGGCTCTGATTGGCCAATTCCAATCGACCATGCCTTCGACCACTCCTTCAGTGCAGCCAACGCTAGCGCAAACTTGACATCATTAGTTTAAACGGGCGAGCTGTCGTTTAAACTAAACGAGTGTCAGAAATTGGTGGAGAAAATGGACGCAAGTTTAAACTAGTTACTGAAGTTAAACGGGTTTAATTTATACCAGGTTTAACTCGATTTGTAGAAAATGGCCCTAAGCAGAGCAACCCGCCGACAATAACCAGACTTACGGCAATCAGGAGTCGCCTCCGCTATTGACCAATAGCATGCTTGCTTTGCCAATGAAAGGCTTCAGGTGGAGTCCAGCGTTGACTTCAAAAGCGTGCCGGTCGTTAACGAGGAAATTTTTTAAAAAATGTACAGGGCGATATTTCGAACCGTATCAGTAGGTTCCCGCTGCCTGCTGGCGGAAAATGAGTGGGGACTGCCCAGTGACTCATGCCGATACTACGCACAGTAGATATCATGCCAATCCATTTAGCTTGCCGGCAGTTTTATAATCAGGGTTAGGATTTTTAAGTGCAAATCTCAGATGGATAAAAAGGAAGGGAAAAGTGCTCAAATAAGGTAAAAAGGGACAAAAAAAGTGCTGGTTTATTCAACAAATTCAACGATTTCTCTTTCCTCTATTCCAGTTTATTGAAATGCAAACAAGTACGGTACATCAAATTATCACTCATCAAAAGGAAAAAGACATGACGCTGTTGTACTTTAAGACATTAAGCATCTCTACATTTTTAAAAGTAAGTCTGTTTCTATTAGGAGATAGAATGTCCTTTTTTTTTGTTTTTTTTTTTTTTTGCAAGTTGCTTTACGTCGCACCAACACAGACAGGTTTTATTGCGACGATGGGACATGAAAGTGCTAGGAGTGGGAAAAAAGCGGCCGTGGCTTTAATTAAGGTACAGCCCCAGCATTTGCCTGGTGTGAAAATGAGAAACCACGGAAAACCATCTACAGGGCTGCCGACAGTGGGTTCGAACCCACTAGTCTGAAGACTAGACTCAAGTTTGTCTTTGGAAAAGCCGTCTAACTGCTCCCTCCCGGAAATAACAATATCCCATTGTTTTTCCTTTTCCAGACCTTGTTCTTCTAATCGTTTAATAACATCAGTCAGGTACTTGTAACTATGGAGACATTATAGTTCTGTCTGCAAATTATGTATTTTCTCCGGTAACAGAAGTTGGTGTGACTTGGAAATTGCACCTGCGTCGGCTGGATCCAAAGAAAGCACAAACTCTCCATTTTGTCAAAATTCTCAAACAACATTGCAGTACACTTAATCCACGATCCCCAGCGAGTAATGTTCGGGAGATTTGGAAGGGGCAGGCCAGTGGTTTCCCTATAGGCAACAATACGACTCGGAGCTTTCAGTAGAATCTTCTTCAGGACAGATATGAATTGATTTGCGATGTCGTATTCGTTCCTTATGGATTCACAAACCCTGTGTTGGGCATGAACCAAGCATGTCACATGCTCCAACTTAGGAAATAAATGTTTCAATTGGTTAACAGCTGAAACCATGTATGGTACTTGGTCCGTAACCACAAGAAGAAGTTTTTCAAACTCGATACCAGTAGGCCAGAGTTTTTGGTAGAAGTCCATAATTGATTGCATTACTGTACTGGCATTGGCTTTCTGCAGCTCATGCATTTTTAACAATATGGGCTTAACATTCTCCCCTGCTAAGGAAAAAACTAAAATTTTCAAAACATATCGTTCCATTGCGTCTATGGTTTCATCCAAAATGATTCCCACATCGCAATCGAACACTTTCTCCTTGCTTATTGGTAAACAGGCTCCATGTAGTTTTTTCTTAAAGCTCATCGGGCATTGACATCTTTGTGTATTTTTCAAGAAATCCCTTGAAGGCTGGATGGTTCACCTTATTGAGTGGAATTCCTGCTTGTGTAATTCCTTCAAATTATGGCTTTTTGAAGAACTCTGTTGATACGCATTTCGCAATAGAGGTTACCGCGATTTGTTTGCTTGAAGGGTCTTATTTATTTGATGCTTAGAGCTGGTAATGTGTTGTTTGATGTGATCTCGCTGGTGTTTTTCATTTTAACAAAATTCTTTAATCACAAGTAGTACATCGCATAAGAATTCCATCAGTGTCTATGAAATCTTGTTTGAATTCCTGAGCCAGAGCAATAAATCGGGCACTGGACACCTTTGGCATGGTAAAATTTAGTAGTACACTCGTTTAGTAATGTAACACAAAGTGCTAACACCAGTTCACTTGCTAACTCAATGCGGCTACCAAACAACTCACGCTTGCGCTCACTTGCTCACTTGCTGTCCACACTCTCTTATTGTTTTCCGTGGTTTCCCATTTTCACACCAGGCAAATGCCGGGGCTGTACCTTAATTAAGGCCACGGCCGCTTCCTTCAACTTCCTAGGCCTTTCCTCTCCCATCGTCGCCATAAGAGATATCTGTGTCGGTGCGACGTAAAACAAAATAGCAAAACAAAAAAAAACACTCTCTTATAACACCGCGACAGTTACCAGAATGTTCTTATTGATACTGGAACTGCAGTCTCAGCGATTTCTAGTAGCTTCGAGCAGAACCCAGTCTCAATTTGTCCCTTTTTACCTAATTTGAGCACTTTTCACTTCCTTTTTTTCCATCTGAGATTTGCACTTAAAAATCCAAACCCTGATTATAAAACTGCCGGCAAGCAAAATGGATTGGCATGATATCTACTGTGCGTGGTATCGGCTTGAGTCACTGGGCAGTCCCCACCCATTTTCCACCAGCAGGCTGCGGGAACCTACTGATACGGTTCGAAATATCGCCCTGTATATTTTTTTTTAAATTTCCTCGTTCCTCGGTACTGCACCAAGACATTATCTGTAAATTCCTGAAGTATAAAAACTCACCGAAAAAATTGCATTTTATTTACCCCAGAACCTCTTTGTAAACCACGTTTGTGGCATTGTCTTTTGGGGCTAAGATGACCAGGCTACTGCCAGACCAATCTGGAATACGGGACATGGAACTCTGTATGAGAAACAGTCCTCTTTTATGTCGAAAAAAATTTTCTTTGTTTCTAAAGGAGATTCCAAATACCAAATGTCTTTAACATCTTAGTTTTTGAGATATATCCTCATGAAAAGAATTCAACTCCTTCTTCACTTATTTTCGATCTCCACCTTAGGTTGATTTTCCAAAAACCAAAAGTAGGTGTTTCTTTGTTTTTAAAGGAGACTACAAATACTAATTTTCACGTCTGTAACATGTTACGTTTATGAGATATAATGTAGATATACTCATTATAAAAACTGCCCCACTCCTTGGCTGAGGGGCCAGCGTTGAGGTCTTCGGTTCACAGAGCTCCAGCTTCAATTCCGGGGTAGGTCGGGATTTTTAATAGTGTGATTAACTATTCTGGCTCGGGGCAGGTTGTTTGTGTTTGTCCCAACATTCTCCTCTTCATATTCACTCAACACACCACATTACCAACTACAACAGGAACACGCAATAGTAATTACAACCCTACACATACGGTTGCCGTCAGGAAGGGCATCCAGCCGTAAACCAGGGTCAAATCCACACGTGCGATACACTTCGCACCCGCAACCCCAAGGTGTAGGTAAAGCGTAGAAGAAGAAGATACTCATTTTAAAACTTCACCCGCTTTTTTATTCTTTTCACCCCCTTAAGTGGATTTTCAAAAAAAAAAAAAAGTGTGTTCATTTTTAAAGGAGATTCCAAGTAACAATTTTAACATCTGTAATATCTTCATTTTCTGTAATGTATGTATCCTCATATAAACAATTCAACTCCTTCCTCATTTCTTTTAACCACCCCCTTAAGTGGATTTTCTGAAAACGAATATTTGTGTTCTTTTATTTTTAAAGGGGATTCCAAATACCAATTTTCATGTCTGTAACATTTTAGGTTTATGTGATATATTGTACACTAGCAAATGTACCCGTGCTTCGCTACGGTATTCTGCATTGTATACGAATATTGAAGTAAATACTGTACATGCAGTAAATAAGATTGTTTTAAAATAGCATGTCTCTTAGCGTTATCCGAGAAACAGCATAGAGAGGTCCCCATACGTTGTTTCCAATGTGAAATGCTTGTTACGGATTTGTGATGATAACGACAGGCTCACTTGCCTATTGCCATTCACAATCGAGTTGGGAAGTTTACATTATAATTGCAGGCCCCATTGCCTACTGCGCGGTCACAATCGATTTGGAGAGTTTCCGTTACAATGGCAGTCCCCCTTTCCTACTTCCAGACATATTACAAATTGAGGAGTTTTTATTACAATTGCAGGAAACTTCCCTACAACCAGTCAAAATTGAGTTGTGCAGTTTTCATTATAATGAGAGGCCCCTTTTCCAACTGCCAGAGAAGCTTACTGCCAGTCACACCAAGTTGGTGAGTTTCCATCGGAATAGCAGGCCAGTATGCCTAATGCCAGTCACATTTTAGATGGGTACATCTGTTTATAACTGCGGGAACGCTTGCCTACAGCCAAACACAATCGGGTAAGGGGAGTTTTGAACAAAACTACATGCTCCCTTGCCTTCTGCAAGCCAAATCGAGAAGTGAATTATTCATTACAATGGTAGGCCTGCCTTATTAATGCCAGTTACACAGGAATAGGAGAAGGACCCGATTCCTACTGCCAGTCAAAGTCGTTGTGGGGAGCACTGATTACAATAGCAGACACACCCCTTCTCGATCGCTACAAGACGACATCAGTGAATATTTATAGATCGACATACGAAAGTATATGCATGCTTAAAATATTGCAGACCTTCATTTACAGATTGACTGCTGCAAAACGGACGTCATATCGACAAAGGATTGTACCATAAGACGTCAAATTTAGCTGCCTAAATGGCTGGTCGTATGATATCTGAACTATTCATGGGTCCGATTGAGTTAGAAACGTTGAATAGGGTAAAAATTTTGTAAGATTATCTCACATTGCATTACTTTTCAGATAATTATGTGACAGCTACATACATAGCATTTGGCTCACATATGGCTACTGGGTGGGCCAATTTTCGTGTAGGGTTTGATGAGTCTATCTTTCTTATAAATGACTGAAAGTATGAATTTTGCATGTGAAAAGTCCAAATTTACTTAACGTCGAGAAATAGACAAAAATCAAACGTAAAAGGGATACAGATACAACAAAAAGTCATAAGACCAAGGTTGTAGATCACTCCAAATTGAATCCCCTTATGAGATAGGACTTCGCGAAGATCTGCACCATCTTTAAAATTGCCTCCATATTTCGATGTTCTTTGGGTAAAAGTGAAAAATTTAAAGCTGTTGGAAATGTTCCGTCCGTTACAGGCTAAAACGTATAATTTTGCCAAATTCCTGTTTTCTTGTTCGTCTGGCAGATTATGCCCCAATCTGGATTTTGGGCGAGGAGGGTTAAAATTAGGACTTTCGGGAAACTAAACCAAAAAATTATGCAGATGGTTGTTATTATTACCCCTTAAAAGCGTAGCTGTGGGAACATTTCACCAAAATAGACAATGTACAGGCACACAGTCGTTAGGATTTTACTTATATAGATAGATAAGGAATCTGCTCCACGTACAACACCTTTTGGTCTATGTCTGCTGGACTTACCCTGCAAAACCGACCATTCATGATATCTCCCTCATTAATCTTTCTGTCGAAAAAAATACCCATGAAAAAACTTTTAGGAATGTTTTTCCAACAAATTTGGTCGATTTCCAGTCAGGTTGGTCATGTATTCTATATATTGTGGACGAGTAAATTCACCATTTCGGTTCCCTATAAACCGCCAGTCCATTCCAGGAACAGGAAATGTTATTGACCTTTAAAATCTACCTTTGGAAAGGTGGATGCTAAATATAAAGTTTGGTTCAAATATCTTCAATAGTTTTCAAGTTGTAAGAAATACGCTCAACACGCGCCCGTTCTTAAGTTAAGTCCGGTTAATGATATCTCCCTTATAAATCCTCCTACCGAAATTATGCACATGAGAAAAAGGTTTAAAAATTAATTTCCATTAAGGCAGGTAGATTTCTATTAAGTTTGGTTGTGTATATTTTGTGGGAGTGCAAAATCACAGTTTCGGTTTCCTATAACCCCCCCCCCCAGTCATTTCATGGATTTAGAAACAATATTTGCCCTGAAACCTACCCAAGGACAGGTGGATTCTAAATATTAAGTTTGGTGGAAATATATCCAGTAGTTTCCAAGTTATAGACAAACAGACAGACAGACAAACAGAAAAACAGACACCAAAGCTAAAAAATATGCAGATGGTCATTATAACACCTGAAAAGGGATAACTGTACAGAAATGTCGCCAAAATAGTCAATGTACAGACACACTCTAGAAGTGCAGACCTTTATTTCGAGAGTTACTGCTTTGAAACTCTGCGACATATCTGCAAACGGACCTCACCATCAGACGCCTCTTTCAGTGTTCTACATGGTTTGTCCCATGACATCTTCTCGTAGCTCCTATATTTATGGTTTAGATTGAGTTAGAATCATTGGGTGTGAAATTTTGTACAGTTTTCGCATACTAGGTTATATTTGTGATGCACATGTGACAGATAGAATCATAAAATTTGGCTATCACATTGCCACTGGTCATGCCAATGTGCGTGCCGAATGTCATGATTCTATCTTTCCTATAAGTGTGCCAAATTAATGTTAACCTATACGTGTGAAAGTACAAAATAAACTTGAAATCGAGAAATACAGCTCTATTTAACGTATAAGGAATAGAAATACAATAAAAAATCATAGGACCAAAGTTGTAGATCTCTCCAAAATGAAAGGCGATTGTGCTTTCTGATTTGTGATAAGACTTACAGATTAGCCACCAATTATCCCGAAACGAAGGTGTGCACCGTCGTTAAAATTACATCCATATTTCGATATTTTCTGGGGCCGAAAGTTATACATTTGCATAGCTTAGAATATTTCCTCAAAGAAAAGAGTGTCAAGCTTTCGGAATTAGCACTCGCATACATACGGTGTAATTAAGGAAGAAAATAATTCAGTAAAGAAAGTTGAAATTAATAGAAAATGGATTAAAACTGAGGACAGCCGGATGACGACAAATATGTAAATACCAAGTGAATGTATTGGAAAATCAAATGCCCCTCAATAAAATATGCTGGTGTGAGTTATGGATAAAAGAAAGAGGTAACAGAGGAGAAATTTAGGCGCAGGCATTCTTAGGTCAACAGATAAGATGGCCAATTGTGTTATTACTTAAGCTATTCGAGGACGGTTATAAACTCCAACGATATTCCGCCAATATCCCGCAGAATGGCCGTTTGACGCCCTCTCTTGCCTTGTACCCAAGGAACAACCACGAATTTAAAGGTATGATGAGGAAAATGGCAATACGTTACTTCCCTGCTGGCAAGCAGTCAGACACGTTGCCATGGTAACCTGTAGGTTCGTTGTCGGTCTGTCGGTCACACACGCAGACCATGATACCCGCAGAAAATAGTAAATTTCTCCGTCATTTGAATAGTAAGGTAAATTACGAACATAACCAAAGTTGTTTATAATGAAGAGACGTTTCATATACGGTCCACGGAGTTTACAAGAAATCAATAGTATAGGCTAAGAGAAAATGGAGGAAAACCGTTCTGGTTTTCCTATAAACCCCCGTCTAATCAAAGATTTTAAAATGAAATGCATATAGAAACCTTCCTCGGGGTGAATACACTCTAAATATGAAGTTTGGTTGAAATCTATCCAGCCGTTTTGCCGTGATGGTGGAACAAACAAACAAACAAACAGACAAACAGACACGAAAAGTAAAAACCACCGATTCGGTCTTGAGTTGACCTAAAACGGATAAATATCTGAAAAATTGGCAAAACAAACGAAATTACAGATAGCGAACCCCCTACAACTTTATTTATAAGACTAGCTGTAGTACCCGGCTTTGCCCGGATAGTTTCTGAATATTTACCTTAAAGATTTGCATTACCAGTTAGTTATGTATGATGTGAATTTTTATAGAATTCATTTTTGACTTGCAGATTGATATTTTATGATCTATTATGTAGTTTTAAAATTATTTAGATGTGTTTGATTTCAAGTTTTAGATTATTTAATTTTCGAGTAAAACTTCGTCTTTATGGAAGCTCGAATCGACTGGGAAGTATTTGATCCTGTCAAAAATTAATAAGTGGTAACTATATGTATTTAGCCGTCGCACTATAGATACGATGTACAGGATTTCAACTGTCAATGAGACTTCCCCCCTCCCGCCCTCCACCACTAAGAGATATAAAATCTGGATTGTCACCATTCATCTCAGTGACCCAGAAAACTGTAGATTCGGCACTGTTTTCGATTATTTTTATATCTTACTCCCCCTCGCCCACACTCCAAAGGGGGCTGAACATGAATTTTTAAAAAATTCGGAGTGTCACTAATTATTTCAGCTACGGTACCACGAAAACTATGGATTCGATAATATTCTAGATTATTTTATACCACTCCCCTCGCCCCCTGCCCATAAGGGTGCTAGGGGTGTCTTACCCTCACGCGGTTTGTCCCCTGATACTAATTGATAAGTGTACCAAGTTAGGTGAAATTGCTCCAGTCGTTTAGGAGGAGATGTGTCATTTACACACCCACACCCACACACCCACGCACACACATACATCAATTTTTATATATAGTAAGAAGAAGAAGATAATATTTTTATATGTAGTTTTTCCATTAATTTTATATCTCACCCCCTTCGCTCCCCACTTGGACTTGCAAAAAATCCGGAGTAATACTATTCATCTCAGAGACCCTGGAATCTATGGATTCGAAACTGTTTTTAATTATTCCTATATCTCACCCCCCCCCCTTTGCTCCCCACCTAAAAGGGGGCTGGACTTTAAAAAATTCTAGAGTATTACTTTTCAACTCAGTGACCCCGAAAACTATAAATTCGACACTATTCTCGATTACTATTGTAACTACCCCCTGACCCTCTCCCTTAAGGGCGCTAGGGATGGCTTACCCCCACAGTGATCGTCTCCCGTTAGTAAGTAATACGTGTACCAAGGTTGGTTGAAATTGCTCCAGTGGTTTAGGAGGAGATGTGTCATTTACACACACACTTCCATTTCTATATATAGTTAGATTTTTATACTCGTACTTCACCCCCTTTCCATCCCCGCTCAAAGGAGTCCGATGAGTGCCTTACACAACAGTATATTTTTTCCAGATATTAAGTCTTATTTGTACCAGTTTTGGTTGGCAGCTATGCCCAAACGTACATACATAATCCCACTGCTCTAGAATCCTGGAGCTGACGTTGCCATGGTTACGGTAGTTCATTTCTTTATCCGATTCCTAGAGCCATATTCCTGGAATATACAGAACTCAAAGGGGGATGATGCTGTGGATATAGAGAATGTTCTGGAAACATGGAGATTATACTGCCAGGATCTATACAGTGAACAATGTAATGCACAAGACCAAGTGATGATAGACAAGCAGTCAGATCCTGAACCTGACATCCTCCGAGATGAAGTAGAAATGGCTTTGAAAATCCTGAGAACTGGAAAAGCGTGTGGACCTGATGGAATAAGTGCAGAAGTCTTGAAAGCTACAGACGGTGCTGGAATTGAAATGCTGTTGAAAATCTGCCAAGCAATATGGAATTCTGGAAGATGGCCCGAGGAATGGGTACAGTCAATCTTTGTCCCAATCCACAAGAAAGGATCGAGGAAAAAATGTGAAAATTATCGCTTAATTGCTTTGATTTCACATGCCAGTAAAGTTATGCTTCATATCCTGCACAAGAGACTCCGGGCATTTCTAGAGTATCAAATTCCTGAAGTCCAGACTGGATTTATGAAAGGAAAAGGTACTCGAGAACAAATCTTAAGCCTAAGACAAATCATAGAAAAGGCTAGAGAATTCAATGTTCCGGTATATCTGTGCTTTATTGACTACCAAAAGGCCTTTGATACTGTCAAATGGAACCATCTTTGGAAAAGTTTGGATGACATGGGTTTGCCACTCCATTTAATTGATCTCCTCAAGTCCTTGTATAAGGAAAATACAGCCACTGTGAAGATTCAAAACAAACAGTCTCAGCAGTTTCGTACAAGGGCTGGAGTTCGCCAGGGATGTATCCTGTCACCGTTACTTTTCAATATCTATGGTGAATATGCAATGAGAACTGCATTAGAAGGCTGGGACAAAGGGTTTTCCATTGGGGGATGCAAGATCAACAATCTGAGATTTGCTGATGACACCACCTTGATAGCATCATCTGAAGAGGAGTTGACAGAGCTGATCAAGAGAGTAGAGGAAGCAAGCCTAGAAATTGGATTACGCCTAAATCGACAGAAAACCAAAGTCATGATTGTTGATCGTAAGAACAACAACAGTCCACATATCAAACAGATTGGAGGGTGTGAAGTTGTACATCAGTATGTATACCTAGGCTCCTTACTATCCAATTGTGGTGGTTCCAAAGATGAAATAAAGCGCAGAATTGAAATAGCAAAGGTAGCAATGATCCGTCTGCGGAAGATCTGGAAAGATAACAACACCATTAAGACAAAAAAGAAGCTCGTTGAATCTCTAGTCTTCTCAGTCTTCTTGTATGGCGCAGAGACGTGGACCATCCTCAAACGTGATCGTGAACGGATAGAAAGCTTTGAAATGTGGTGCTGGAGGAAAATGTTAAGGATTCCTTGGACAGCTCATCGCACGAACACATCAATCCTGAACCAACTTCAGATAAAAGTTCGTCTATCGTAGAAGGTCTCTCAACGAATTGTACGCTACTTTGGACATATAATGCGCCGAGATGATAGTCTACAAAAGCTGATTGTTGAGGGCAAAGTCCAGGGAACCAGACAACGAGGACGAATACCAACGCGATGGATTGACATGGTGAACGGCCCCCTACAGTGTTCTCTCAGAGTAACCACATTGAAAGCTTTAGATAGGGAAGAATGGCGGAGTATGGTTCATCGGTTAGAGGGCTGAATATTATGATAGTCACGACGCCTCAGTCATGAGGCAAAACGAAGAAGAAGGAGAAGAGCACGGGTACTGTGGTGCCAATATCTTCGCAACGGATGGTTTTAAGGCCTTAAAACATGGTTTTCGGACCCGTAGGGCTCACCGAGTTTTGTTCTTTGCGTCAAGAGGATTAAATTGAGCTTTGTCTCGTCCTTGTACGACAAATTCGATGTTTTGCCTATATTAGCCCATTATTTTTATATCTTTCCTATAAAACCCCCGTCTTTTCAAAGATTTTAAAATGATATGCATATCAGAACCTTCCCCGGGGTAAGTATACTCTAAATATGAAGTTTGGTTGAGATCTATCCAGCCATTTCGACGTGATGGTGGAACAAACAAACAAACAAACAAACAGACAAACAGACACGAACAACTTTATTTATAAGATTATTTCGCTGCTGTAGAATCCTGGAGCTGACGTTGCCATGGTTACGGCAGTTCATTACTTTATCCGATTCCTAGAGGAGGGGTAATGTGGTGCCAATATCTCCATAACGGTTGGTTTTAGGGTCTTAAAACATGGTTTTCGGGCCCGTAGGGCTTACCGAGTTTTGTTCTTTGCGTCAAGGGCATTAAATTGAGCTTTGTCTCGTCCTTGTACGACAAATTCGATATTTTGCCTATATTAGCCTATTATTTTGTATTCCCCCCCCCCCACCGTGCTCCCCCACCTCGAATTGTTTTGAAAATAAAATACAACCCATGTTACTCACTGGCAATGTAGCTTTCTATAGGTGAAGTAATTTTTAAAATCGGTTCAGTGTTTTTTTATTCTATCCGTTACAAACAAATATACAAATTTTTCCTGTTTATAATATTAGTATAGACAATAATGCAATGGCGAAGTTAGGGGTTTAGGTCCTCTCTTATATTTAATCACATTTTTATTAAAATCTAAAATAGTTAAAACTAAGGAAATTGGCAGAATAAAAAATGAATTTAAATAAATTAAATACTAAATTAATATTAAATACTGGCATAATATAAGTTAAATTTGAAACTGAAAATAAACGTCACATAATATATTTAACTAATCCTCAGACACACACTCATTCATACTTCAACCATTCAGTTAGTTGTTCTCAGCACGTGGTCTCAGCAGGAGACTTTAAATATTGATAAAGAGCTAGTTTCTCTGACCCGAGCTGACAGGAAATTCCATAATCTGGTGCCAATTACTATAAATGATCTATTAATTTTATTTGTGCGGTGCACAGGAATAGAAAGAAAGGAAATGATGCGAAATAATGGTGTAGAACTTCTTACCGGCAATAATTGTTTAACTAATATCCAAATTAACAAAAAATGTTCACAAGGGAGATGAAATACGCCACATGATAACGAACTTACCATTGTAACCTCGCCCCGCTGCGACATCACTTTGCGGGCCACTGAGATAAGCGACAATGTATGTAATGCTAGTGAAAATGAACTGGACAACCATTTCTTTTTATACGAAACAGACTATTGTTCTATGTGTTACTGACTATCCTAACGGTATCAGTGAGTACTGCATGTTTAAAGATAACACCTAAACTACCGTACAAAAATGTGGGTTTTGCCGTAAAATTCAAAACTCTTCCCGGGCCATGCCACTCTCCATAGATTAAGGCAGTGGTCCTCACACTTTCCTCGCTTCGTGTAAGTTCTGCAGATCCCATGTCCTCACAAGAATATCGTTATGACAAATGTTTTATTTCTCGGAAACACGTGCATTTGAGAATAATGTCGAGTTAATGAGAGTATTCCGAAATTCACAATAAAACAGTAACCTAATCACACATATAATAAAGTACATAAATGCTTATATCTCCTGAAACGGTTCGCCAACGTATTCTCTGTTCGACTTAAAAATACAAATAATTCGCTCTCTGATACTTCCTATATTTGACTAGTGTGACACTGTGTTGACTGAAGTAACCTGCGACAGTAACAAGAAACTGGACCGGAGCTTGAACAGCTGCGTAAGATATATCTTTAATCTGCGATATGATTCTCATATATCACATTATTATAAAGAGTTGTCGTGCAGTGTTGCCAACTTATATTTTCAAGTTCCGCTAAATACTACTAAAAATCCGCTAAAATTCCGCCAAGAAATCCGATCTCAAATAAAGAGCAATCAAAATGAGCGATAATAATAATAATAATAATAATAATAATAATAATAATAATAATAATAATAATAAAAGTAAATGTCTACACTCGTCTGATCTGCGAGTTTCATTGGGATTAACCCCCTGCCAGCAAGCCGGCGAGCTAAAACTTGTAGACGTTTTACTGCCGGGTTCAAACTAGGTGAATCCCCTACCTCAAGGGCCACGCGTAGAACAAGCCAGTTCATTAAAAGGTCTTCCCTCATAGCATAAATATAAATGCTACTCTCTCACAGTTTCATTATCTGTCGTCATTCGTCAACTAAGAGATGCCCACCCTCATCGGAGGGTCTACCTTACAAGGGCTGCACTCGGCTAGAAATAGCCGCACGAAATTAAATTAACTAGGAGATAAGTACACATTCCCCACGCATGGCATTTATGATATCATGACCTCATAACATCAAATCCAAATAACATGTTTTTCTCACGTGACTGCTAGCTGCTGACAAGAAATACGGAATAGCTCGGGGACAGACTGGAGTACAAATTTTTTTTAAACGTGAAATGTATAAAACACTAAATTCCGCTATAATAAATCTAGAATTCCGCCAAAAAAATCCGCTGTCCGCTAAATGATATATTTCTCCGCCGACAGTCTTCTAATTCCCCCAAATTTAGCGAAAAATCCGCTAAGTTGGCAACACTGCTGTCGTGGCTTCGAGTGCACCAGTGCCATGAACTTCACATGCTATCACTTCTGCACAAAATACTTTCCACTAATACTCCCGACTATCTGTCTTCATCTTTTTCTTTCCTATCATGAACACAATACAAGATCTGGCTCCTCTCTTGCCATACCTGTAAACCACACTGCTGTGTACAACCGCTCCTTCATAATCTCTGTGTCATGAAATTCGCTACCCGCGAACATTAGAGACAATCCTTCTCATCGTAAGTTTAAAGTGGCTTGCCGCGAGCATTTGCTGGGTAGATCCCGCTGACTTGCTGGATAATTGTTGAGTGAATGAAGGAACTGAATGAGGTGAATGAATGGATTACTGTAGTTACATCATTCAAGTGCACTTTATTTTGTGTATTATAAATGAAGGAAATTTCTCAATAGGTTGAGATCAGGAGTGGGAAGGTCCAAAGTAAATTTGGCAAGATGGGGCTTCATCAATGGCGACAACACAAAGTGTGACTGCGGAGAAGATCAAACCATCCAGCATCTGCTTCAGTGTCCGCTGTGTCCATCTTTGTGCACGCAAGATGACCTGCATCGAGATACGAAGAGAGGACTCGAAGTAGCGTTGTATTGGTCCAAGATTATTTAAATGTTAGGTACTTGAAATTATTGTAACTGTTTTCTTTTTTTGATGTATCTGACACGAGAATAATAATAATAATATTTTTTTTTTGCTACGGGCTTTACGTCGCACTGACACAGAGAGGTCTTGTGGCGACGATGGGATAGGAAAGGCCTAGGAGTTGGAAGGAAGCGGCCGTGGCCTTAATTAAGGTACAGCCCCAGCATTTGCCTGATGTGAAAATGGGAAACCACGGAAAACCATCTTCAAGGCTGCCGACAGTGGGATTCGAACCCACGATCTCCCGCATGCAAGCTCACAGCCGCGCGCCTCTACGCGCACGGCCAACTCGCCCGGTCATTATTATTATTATTATTATTATTATTATTATTATTATTATTATTATTATTATTATTATTATTGCTATTAATATAATCTGCTTTATTTATATTTGAAATTATAAGTTATGCAAATGTATACTCTTCTAGTGGCTAAGTGTAAGAAAGGGCCTTGAGCCCTATCTTCGCCGCCAATAAAAGCGTTATCCATCTAACAATGAAACAAGAATGTGAATTGAAATATAACAAAATAATCATACATCCACACAGTGCCAATGTCAAGCTGATGTTTCCAGTCCGAATTGTTGGCCTGAATTAATTAATGTGTTTGTTTACAATTTTCTTCACGTCGCACAGGCACAGATAGGTCTTAAGGCGACGATGGGATAGGAAAGGGAGGGACCGTGGGAAAGTGGGAAACCGCCGTTCTCAGTGGCTGAGACGGTTGAGGCGCTGGCCTTCTGGTTCGATCCTGGCTCAGTCCGATGGTAGTTGAAGGTGCTCAAATACGTCAGCCTCGTGTCGGTAAATTTACTGGCACGTAAAAGAACTCCGGCGCGATGTAATTAGTGGGACATAAAAACAATGCCATTTAAAATGGAAAACCACGGAAAACCATCTTCAGAGCTGCCGACAGTGCCGTACAACGTAACGCACATTCGATCTCGGTAGCTTGAAGGGCTTCCTGTCCAGCCAAGTTCAGGAAATGTTTGTTTTATGACCTCTTTCTATAGTTCTATTGCGAGTTAAAAACGGGGGATATTTTTAATGGAAACATATTCTGTTGCTCTATTACAATTGTAAGTATTCTATAGGTATCTGTGTTTCTCCATAACAAAAAATATCAATGCAATCTTCATATCGTACTGTCCAGGTCTCCTCAAGTATTAAATCATACCTATTCTATTTTTAGTTATTATGAACAAAATATTAGTAACTTCAAAACAAAGAGTGATATTGTAATGAAAATTTCAGGAAATGTTCCTCTAAATACGTGCTAGCTCCCTGTAAAACATCGTTTGCCAGAGATCGAAAGCGAAGCAAAGTGAAGACCCTTGGAGGGGTGTAAGATAAAGGCTTCCACTATCCGTAACCTCGGCACTTGATGGGGTGGAGTGGTTAGCTCTACGCCTCACCGTCTTCGCCACCAGGAATTAATCTGGTACTCATATTTTAGTTTCTAAAATTTTACGACTTCCTGACGGGGATTCGAACCCACGTCCCTCCGGGCGAATCGAGCACATCTTTACTGCCTCGGCCAGGCAGTCCCTTCATAAAATATGCAGGTGTCCTTAAACTTTTAGCAGGACCTGTAAAGCAAATAGTTCCTTTTCATATCTACCCCTTTTTTTGTTTCTTGATACGGGATCGGGGATGAAGTTATATGAATTTATATGACATGTTTTACGGCCGGATACCTTTCCCGACGCTAAACTTAGTCGAGGAGCTAATGAAGATGAAATGAATTATAGTGAATAAAATTAGGTAAGGAGGTGGAAGGAATCGGCTGTGGTCTATGGATAGGAACTGTCCCTGCATTTCGCTGAAAGTGAAAATAGGAAACCAAAGAAAACCATTCTCAGAACAGCCGACGGTGGGACTCGAACTCACGCGTCTTCCGATGCAGAGCTGGGCTTCATACCCGTCACGCGTTAACACGCGCAGTCACTCCACTCCGTCGACGTAAAGCAAAGGAAAAAAATGGATAATCAGTACCTGCTATGTAAGACGAAGTACTAAAATATGATGCAGAGTGTAGCTTACATTAAACATTTTTTACTCTTTTAGTGCCCATTTCCATAATTTTAAATTCCTATATTCATTACTTTCTCTTTCTTAATCTGCTTACCCTCCAGGATTGGCTTTTCCCTCGGGCTCAGCGAGGGGTCTCACCTCTACCGCCTCAAGGGCAGTGTCCTGGAGCGTGAGACATTGGGTCGGGGATACAACTGGGGAGGATGACCAGTACTTCGCCCAGGCAGCCTCACCTGCTATGCTGAACAGGGGCCTTGATGGGGGATGGGATGATTGTAAGGGATAGACAAGGAAGAGGGAAGGAAGCGGCCATGGCCTTAAGTTAGGTACCATCCCGGCATTTGCCTGGAGGAGAAGTGGGAAACCACGGGAAACCACTTCCAGGATGGCTGAGGTGGGAATCGAACCCACCTCTTCTCAGTTGACCTCCCGAGGCTTAGTGGACCCCGTTCCAGCCCTCGAACCACTTTTCAAATTTCGTGGCAGAGCCGCGAATCGAACCCGGGCCTTCGGGGGTGGCAGCTAATCACACTAACCACTACACCACAGAGGCGGGTATTCATTACTTTACTGCCTATTTCCTAAATTTTAAGTGCTTTTCCTCCCAAGTTTAGCCAAAATGAATGCCTGTTTCCAGGACTGAGCTTGGAGACGGATGCTGAAATACTGCATCCATCAAGAAAAGGCAACAAGTGCCCACACACTGTAATATATATAATTTTTCCAGCTACGTATGACCTGCGTGTTTCAACACGCTACTTAGTCTCTGCGTGTGTTGAAGCTTGAAAGTGATGAAAACATGTCCTTTAAATCTAGACAGCTCATGAAATGTCATGCCCCTTTTTAGAACGTGACGCATTCGAAACCAAATTAGTCATAAGCTTGTCTCTCCTGCTCGTTCAAGTAGGACGATGTCATATCGATTACTGATTATTCAGTTTAAGAGAAATATTAACATTGATCTCAGAGACTAGAATCGATTTTATTTACGTGCTAAACATTAACCTACATGGACAGCCAGTGCCATACAACGACGCTTACTATGATGAAGTAATATAATTACTGTACTGCAGTGTAGAATTTGATCAAGATCTCCTGGTGGCCATGATGGTGTAGGCGTTGGAATAAACGGTTTGACGCCGTGGTTAGCCGGTTCGAGTCCCGTTGGTCGAAAAATGTTCACCATCAGAATGTTGGCCGATAGGCAATCACTAGATTGCGCGACAAAAAGTCTGTATTATTTTCTAAACCTCTCCGTAGTGCACATATGGAGTGAGGCCATATAACGCCGTTGACGGTGATTCGTCCGTCGGATGACAACCTCAAGCCTTGAGCAGAGCCCTTCGTGCTATTCGACAGGAGTAGGCCTTTTGCCGACAACGGGTTTCACCCTCTCTCTTCTTCTTCTTCTTCTCCTTAATCTATTTACCCTCCAGGGTTGGTTTTCCCTCGAACTCAGCGAGCAATCCCACCTCTACCGCCTCAAAGGCAGTGTCCTGGAGCTTCAGAGTTTGGGTCGGGGGATACAGCTTGGGAGAAGAACCAGTACCTCGCCCAGGCAGCCTCACCTGCTATGCTGAACAGGGGCCTTGTGGGGGAGATGGGGATATTGGAAGGGATAGACAAGGAAGAGGGAAGGAAGCGGCCGTGGCCTTAAGTTAGGTACCATCACGGCATTTGCCCGGAAGAGAAGTGGGAAACCACGGAAAACCACTTCCAGTATGGCTGAGGAGGGAATCGAACCCACCTCTACTCAGCTGACCTCTCGAGGCTGAGTGGATCCCGTTCCAGACCTCATACCACTTTTCAAATTTTTGTGACAGAGCCGGGAATGGAACCCAGGCCTCCGGGGGTGGCAACTAATCACGCTAACCACTACACTACAGAGGCCGACCCTCTCCCTTCCTACTATCATATATCGCGTCATTCATTTCATGTCATTAACTCCTTTGATGGGTATGACGTCAGGAAAGGCATCCGCTCGTAAAAGCCCGCCACGACAGATTCACCTCATCTCATACCCAACTCCGTAGAGAAACGGGACATGGGTTGATCAAACAAACAAACAAACAAACAGGTGTAGAATTTGATCAAATAGAAAAGAGCTGTGAAAATATGTCCCACTGAGCGAGTTGACCGTGTGATTAGGGGCGGGCAGCTGTGAGCTTGCTTTCGGAATATAGTGGGTTCGAATCTCACCATCGGCAGCCCTGAAGATGGTGTTCCGTGGTTTCCCATTTTCACACCAGGAAAAAGCTGGGACTGTACCTTTTTAAGGCCATGGCCGCTAGCTTCCCAATCCTACTCCATTCCCATTCTTTCGTCGCCGAAAACCTCCAATGTGTTAGTGTGACATTAAAGAAGTAGCAAAAAGTAACAAGTCCCCCTTCGGGATTCGGATCAAACTCTCCGCTCGTCAGCTAATTCCACCAGGACAGTCGAAAAAATAACTGTAGCTCTTCCATGCTGACCTAACTATGACTTCGACTGGGTGATTACCGTTCCGCCTGAGGATGCCCCACTTACCTTCCGGACGTCCTTTGGATTTGGTAGAACTGGCATTATTAGCATTGCTCTTATTTTACCATTTGTTTTACACTACACCGACAGAGAGAGGTCTTATGCCGACGACGGGTTTGGGAAGTGCTGGGAGTGAAAGGGATGCGGCCATGGTCCTTCTTAATTGAAAATTGACCGAGCTCGATAGCTGCAGTCGCTTAAGTGCGGCCAGTATCCAGTAATCGGGAGATCGTGGGTTCGAGCCCCACTGTCGGCAGCCCTGAAGATGGTTTTCCGTGGTTTCCCATTTTCACACCAGGCAAATGCCGGGGCTGTACCTTAATTAAGGCCACGGCCGCTTCCTTCCACTTCCTAGGCCTTTCCCATCCCATCGTCGCCATAAGACATATCTGTGTCGGTGCGACGTAAAGCAAATAGCAACAAAAAAAATTGAAAATTGGAAACCACTGAAAACCATCTTCGGGTCTGCCCACAGTGGAGTTCAACCCACAACCAATTGAATACAAGCTGAAAACTGTGAGACCTAAATCTCGCAGCCACTCACTCAGTATTATTATTATTACCTCTGTGGTGCAGGGTTCGATTCCTGGCTCCGCCACGAAATTTGAAACGAGAGTACGAGGGCTGGAACTGGGTCCACTCAGCCTCAGGATGTCAACTGAGTAGAGTGGGTTTCGATTCCTACCTCAGCCTTCCTCGAAGTGGTTTTCCGTGGTTTCCCACTCCTTCCCCCGGCAAATGCCGGAATGGTACCTAACATAATGTTATGGCCGCTTCCTTATCTATCCCTTCCAATCCCCCCATCCCCCCACAAGGCCCCTACTCAGCATAGCAGGTGAGGCCACCTGGGCGAAGTACTGGTCCTCTTCTCCTGTTGTATCTCCACGACCCAGAGTCTCACACTCAATGACACTGTCCTTGAGGTGGTAGAGGTGGGATCCCTCACTGAGTGATGATTGTGATTATTGTTTTAAGAGGAAGTACAACTAGGCAACCATCCTCACTGAGTCCGAGGGAAAAACCAACCCTGGAGGGTAAACGGATTAAGAAAGAAAGAAGTAGTATTATTATCATCAGTACGTCCGGCTACATCCAGACAGGTCTTATGGCGAGGAAGGGTTAGGAATGTGCTAGGAGTGGAAGGGAAGTGGCCGAGGCCTTAATTAATTGCCTGTTGTGAAAATGGGAAAACCACCTTCAGATCTGCCGAAAATGGGATTCATCCCACTAACTTATCTCTTAAACGCAAGCTGAGAGCTACGTGACTCAAAACACGCAGCCACTCGCTCGGTATTATTATTATTATTATTATTATTATTATTATTATTATTATTATTATTATTATTATTATTATTATTATTATTTTAAACTTTTAGTAAGTATGAAATCGTCCGACTCATTGGCTGAATGGTCAGCGTTGAAACCTTCAGTTCATAGGGTCCCGGGTTAGATTAATTAATTCTTCTGGCTCGAGGACTGGGTGTTTGTGTTTGTTCCAACACTTTCCTCTTCATATTCAGACAACACACGACACTACCAACCACCACAGACACATGGAATAGTGATAACATCCTTCCATATAGGTTGGCGTCAGGAAGGTCATCCGGCTGTAAAACAGAGCCAAATCCCTATGTGCAACACAGTGCGCACCCACGCCCCCTTGTGGGAAATGCGGTAGAATAAGAATAAGAAGAAGAAGAACCACGGTTGTTATAATGTATATACTGTAGGCCTACACACTAGCTCAGAATTTTTCCTTTCCTGCACTGTCCTTGTACTTTTGAAATACTGTACACCGACCCTGTAGATTGGACACCCCACTTATTGGACACACCGAGCTCGATAGCTGCAATCGCTTAAGTGCGGCTAGTATCCAGTATTCGGGGGATAGTGGGTTTGAACACCACTGTCGGCAGTCCTGAAGATGGTTTTCCGTGGTTTCCCATTTTTACATAACGCAAATGCTGGGACTGTATATACCTAAACATGCTTTATTAAATTTTTAGAATCGGGACTGTACCTTACTTAAGGCCACGGCTGCTTCCTTCACACACCCATCCCTTTCCTATCCCATCGTCGCTATAAGACCTATATATGTCGGTGCGACGTAAAGCCAATTGTAAAATAAATAGAAAAAGCATTGGACACATTTTTAAGGAACCGTAGGTGTCCAACTTAGAGGGGTTTCTCTCTCTCTCTCTTAATCTGCTTACCCTCCAGGGACTCGGCGAGGGATCTCACCTCTACCGCCTCAAGGGCAGTGTCCTGGAGCTTGAGACTTTGGATCGGGGATACAACTGCGGAGGAGGACCAGTACCTCAAGCAGGCAGCCTCACCTGCTATGCTGGACAGGGGCCTTCGTGGGAGATGCGAAGATTGGAAGGGATAGACAAGGAAGAGGGAAGGAAGCGGCCGTGGCCTTAAGTTTGGCACCATCCCGGCATTTGCCTGGACGAGAAGGCGAAAAACCACGGAAAAACACTTCCAGGATGACTGAGGTGGGAATCGAACCCATCTCCAATCAGTTCACCTCCCAAGGCTGTTGGACCCGGTTGCAGCCCTCGTACCACTTTTCAAATTACGTGGCAGAGCCGGGAATCGAACCCGGGCCGCCGGGGGTGGTAGATAATCACACTAATTACTACAACACAGAAGCGGACTAGAGGGGTTTCACTATACTGTAATCTCAGCATCACAAATGTACTTGAAATAGATGACACAAATAATGAAGGAAGGAAAATATATTGTTCAGATCGTTCCTGAAATAGCTGAAGTTCATCACGAGTCTACGGAGAGTTGTCTTCCATGAAAGACCTGTTAAGTCACGGCATCTCGTGTAACAGGTCCGTTCTATATGGTCGCACACATCCTTGACACAGGTTGCAGTGCTCCACTTTCGAAAGGAATGTGCTGTAAATCATTACAATACAAATTTTATACAGGAAAGGTGAGATCTCTCTCTTCGATCAATTGTACATGTAGAAGAAAAATGATCGTAGGACGTCCGTCCACTAAGCCACAATAGTTTACAAGCCAGGCACATGATATTTAGTTCAAGGATCACTCTCGCCTCGTGGAATTTCCGATTGAGCTGCTCCGTACCTTATAATTAGTTAGACAGATTTCCAGTAACTGTGAATGTCCCATCAGATTTCTTTGAATTGAGCCGCCGAAAGCTGTATACGGTGAAATCATACTTGAAGCTGGATATGATATAATCCTACTTTCGGTTATCCGTTATGGACTGGGCATGAAAAACGGTTAATATTATTACACAGGTAACCTTGCTCTTTATTGGAGCTGCGTAATAATTTCAACGCCCCATTTTACTCTACCACGTGGCAGAAAAATTGACCTCCTTTGGACGATCTATCGCCGAGTTTGAATTAATTTTGTGGGATGAACACTTACTGTGTAACCAGATATCTTTCACGCATCAACAGTGATTGGATTGTCCGTGCGGTTAACGACGCGTAATTGTAACCCTGCGTTCAGGATATATAAATATACCTTAACTTTTATTTTTTTTTAATTTTTGAATTGGCTTTGTCCGCCTCTGTGGTGTACTGGTTAGTGTGATCATCTGCCACCCCCGGAGGCTCGGGTTCGATTCGCGGCTCTGCCACGTAATTTGAAAAGTGGTACGAGGGCTGCAACCGGGTCCACTCAGCCTCGGGAGGTGAACTGATTGGAGATGGGTTCGATTCCCACCTCAGTCATCCTGGAAGTGTTTTTCCGTGGGATTCGAACCGACTATCTCCCGAATACTGGATACTGCCCGCACTTACGCGACTGCAGCTATCGAGCTCGGTGTTGTGGGTGTCCATAAAGTTTTTTTTTTGCTAGTGGCTTTACGTCGCACCAACACAGATAGGTCTTATGGCGACGATGGGATAGGAAAGGCCTAAGAGTTGAAAAGAAGCGGCCGTGGCATTAATTAAGATACAGAACCAGCATTTGGCCAGTATGAAAATGGAAAACCACGGAAATCTATCTTCAGGACTGCCGACAGTTAGATTCGAACCCACTATCTCCCGCATGCGCCCCCAACCGCACGGCCAACTCGCCTGGTCCAACAAGGTTTGTACCTAGAGTATTCGTCATATAAGGCTATACACTGAAAACCAAATATCGCCGCCCTGTTCTCTTTTAATGTTGGAAACACTTTTTAGCAGACACAGTAGAGTTCCCCATATTACGAAAAACGTAAAATTAAGCAATTTCCTCAATTGTGCCGAAAGCTGAAGAGCTAAAGGGCCTGGAAATGTTTCAAATTGTGAGTTCTGGATAGCTCTATTAAACTTATTATTATTATTATTATTATTATTATTATTATTATTATTATTATTATTATTATTCATCTATTTACCCTCCAGAGTCGATATTTCCCTCAGACTCAGCGAGGGATCTCACCTCTGCCGCCTCAAGGGCAGTGTCCTGGAGCTTCAGACTCTGGATCGGAGGATACAACTGGGGAAGATGACCAGTACGTAGCCCAGGTGACCTCACCTGCTATGCTGAACGGGGGCCTTGTGGGGGGATGGGAAGATTGGAAAGGATAGACAAGGAAGAGGGAAGGAAGCGGCCGTGGCTTTAAGCTAGGTACCATTACGGCATTTGCCTGGAGGAGAAGTGGGAAACAACGGAAAACCACTTCCCGGATGGCTGAGGTGGGAGTCGAACCCACCTCTACTCAGTTGAGCTCCCGAGGCTGAGTGGACCCCGTTCCAGCCCTCGTACCACTTTTGAAATTTCGTGGCAGAGACGGGAATAGAACCCGGACCTCTGGGGGTGGCAGTTAATCACACTAACCACTACACCACAGAGGCGGACCTAAACTTAAGAAAAACAAATTTCGAAAATCACTTCCGGCCTAAATTCAGTTCCGGAAAAACACTCTAAGATCTCTTATTTCTTTAGTCGTTTTCTTTTTGATTCACATCCTAGCCAAATTAATTTATTTACATAATTCTTTCTTGGTTCAATACCCTCTGCATTGCATCACATTAGCGCTCGTAGTGGTGCTTAAGTGAAACAATGCATTGACTCACATTAGCGCTTGTAGTGGTAGTAAAAAGGCCAACTGCAAATCTGATCGACCGGTTAACAATGATTAAGAAAAGGACTGTAATTTTTAGGAATAAATAAAAAGATATTCTCATACTTCATTTTGTCCAGCCCTTGTCCCGTTTCCCTACGGGGTCGGGTATGAGGTGAGATGAATTTGTCGTGGCGGTTTTTTATGACCGGATGCCCTTCCTGACGTCAACCTCATCAGAGGAGTTAATGAGAGATGAAATGAATGACGTGATATATGATAGTAGGGAGAGGGTGAAACCCGGTGCCGGCACATAGCCTACTCCTGTCGAATAGCACCAAGGGGTCTGCTCAAGGCTTAACGTCCCCATCCGACGGACGAATCACCATCAACAGCGTCATATGCCCTCACTCCATATGAGCACTGCGGAGAGGTTTGGAATTTAATCCAGGCTTTTGGCACGCAATCTAGTGATTAGAAATTGTATACCACCACCTCCCCTACCCTGCCGGCCAACATTCTGATGGTGAAAATTTTTTCGACCAACGGGACTCGAACCGGCTAACCTCGGTGTTAGACCGTTTTAGACTTCAGCGCCTTAACGATCATGGCCACAGTCCCGGTCTGAGTGGCTCAGACGGTTAAGGCGCTGGCCTTCTAACCCCAACTTGGGAGGTTCGATCCTGGCTCAGTCCGGTGGTATTTTAAGGTGCTCAAATACGACAGCCCCGTGTCGGTAGATTTACTGGCACGTAAAAGAACTCCTGCGGGACTAAATTCCGGCACCTCGGCGTCTCCGAAGACCTTAAAAAGTAGTTAGTGGGACGTTAAACAAATAACATTATTTAAAATTCATAGCTCATATCCCTAGGATGTTTTCAGAATTGAGCTGCTTGCCTGAAGGGTAGAACTGTGGAGTTTTTAATGGCTCATCACTGCTGCCAACTTCACTAGTTATACATTGAAATCACCAGACATAACCGCCCGGCTCCATGGCTAAATGGTTAGCGTGCTGGCCTTGGGGGTCCCGGGTTCGATTCCCGACAGGACCGGAAATTTTAACCATAATTGGTTAACTTAGCTGGCACGTGGGCTGGGTGTATGTGTCGTCGTCACCATTTGATCCTCATCACGACAGGTCACCTGCGGGTGTCAAATCAAAAAATCTGCATCTGGCGACCCGAACGTCCTCGGACTCATCCCGGCACTAAAAGCCATACGCAATTTAAATGGTGCTTTTTTTTGTTGTTGTTACAAGACATAACCATCAACAAACGAGCCCCAATGTAGTTTCAGTAATGGAGTTTCCCTTACCTAAATAAATGATTAGCCAATATATTCATAAAAAGTCGGTTTTCAAGCTCAATGAGGAATTAAGGAAATACGTACACTTCCTCACCCTCACTCAGTTTAATATTATATATTTCTACCTTTATTTTGACATATGCAATACTACTGTATAACCGTGTTCTTCGGTGTTTGCCTTGTATAAATAATTCGGCTCCCTTCTTTAAATATGCTGTTACTTGTTGGACTTACGTGAAACCACACTGGAATAATACACACAAGCAAATATATTATATGCCGGGAAACAATAAGAACACACAAACCGTACCAAAGTCGTGACAAAAAGAGGTTACGTTGATAATGAATTTTCCTTCCATTTCAACCGAAATGATCTTTGTAGAGGAGGTAAATGTTGCTTTCCTTTTGAGACGAGTTCTTGCATATTTTCTTGCTTCTTATACATCCTAATTACATTCTATACATACGAATTGGACGAAATAAGACCGTATTATTAAAATACTGCGTTCGTCATTTAACACCAACTTCTTCTTTTTTATCTGGTTACCCTCCAGGTTCGGTTTTCCTTCGGACTCAGCGAGGAATCCCACCTCTACCGCCTCAATGGCAGTGTCCTAGAGCTTCAGACTCTGGGTCGGGGATACAACTGGGGAGGATGGCCGGTACCTCGCCCAGGTGGCCTCACCTGCTATGCTGAACAGGGGCCTTGCGGGGGATGGGAAGAATGGAAGGGATGGACAAGGAAGGCGGAAGGAAGTGGCCGTGGCTTTAAGTTAGGTACCATCCCGGCATTTGCCTCGAGGAGATGTGAGAAACCGCGGAAAACCACTTCCAGGATGGCTGAGGTGGGAATCGAACCCACCTCTACTCAGTTGATCTCCCTTTAACACAAACTACGTTATTTAAAGCATTATTCAAACATGTCACAATTCTGCTTAACTAATATTACCCAAACAGATGTATAATCCTACAGGAAAAGAAAATATGCTTTACTTATAACTGCAAATTAATGTAACACTAGCGATTTTCATAATGTGGCAGTGTATGTTGGGTATTCAGCCCGAAGGCTGGTTGGATCCTCAACACATTATTAGCTGTCATAGATGGCCTAGGTGTCACTGAAGAGGCGTACTAGGGAAATGAGGAGTGGGGTAGTTTCCTGTTGCTTTCCTCACTGAGCCATGAAGTTGCTATTGCACATCAGTCTACCAAGCCTACTGAAATACGTGCACCAACCGACCCTATGAGCGACATCTTCACACCATTCATAGCAGGGACTGGGTGCATAAGGAATAGCATTACTAGAGTCACTCATACCTCAGACACTTTCATATTGTCAAAGCCAAGTATAAGACAAAGATAGGTCAATGAAAGTAACAAAATTGCTCTAGCCTATACCAGAAGATATAGTGCACTGTAAACACTAGGCTACATCTTGCCAGCAAAGGCCTGGCAAAACTTAAATCTCGCAAGTTACAAAAAAAGAAAAGAAAAAAAAAACTATGACCATACAGTGCCAACGTGCAAGATTAACAGTAATTGTCAGCCGTCATGTCGGCAAGTAGGGTCCGTAAACTGTATGGTTAGCGGCACTCAGTCGAACCCAACATTTAGAAAATACAATGGAACCCCGATATCTCAAACCACCTCGAGAGCAAAATTTTATTTCGAGTTATCGATTTTATTTCGAGTTATCGAAATTTCGGGAAATAGAGAATACCGTTTTTTGAGCATGTATAGCACATAATTAAATCATATGTATCTACGGTCTTTTTCGGTTTTAGGAAAGGTTATTCCACTGAAGCTCAACTTGTAGGATTCCAGCAAGATATAGCAGATATCTTGGATTCTGGAGGTCAAATGGACTGTATCGCGATTGACATGTCTAAAGCATTTGATAGGGTGGATCATGGGAGACTACTGGCAAAAATGAGTGCAATTGGACTAGACAAAAGAGTGACTGAATGGGTTGCTATATTTCTAGAAAATAGATCTCAGAGAGTTAGAGTAGGTGAAGCTTTGTCTGACCCTGTAATAGTTGAGAGGGGAGTTCCTCAGGGCAGTGTTATCGGACCTTTATGTTTTCTTATATATATAAATGATATGAGTAAAGGAGTGGAATCGGAGGTAAGGCTTTTTCCAGATGATGTTATTCTCTATAGAGTGATAAATAAGTTACAAGATTGTGAGCAACTGCAACGTGACCTCGAAAATATTGTGAGATGGACAGCAGGCAATGGTATGTTGATAAACGGGGCTAAAAGTCAGGTTGTGAGTTTTACAAATAGGAAAAGTCCTCTCAGTTTTAATTACTGCGTTGATGGGGTGAAAGTTCCTTTTGAGGATCATTGTAAGTATCTAGGTGTTAATATAAGGAAAGATCTTCGATGGGGTAATCACATAAATGGGATTGTAAATAAAGGGTACCGATCTCTGCACATGGTTATGAGGGTGTTTAGGGGTTGTAGTAAGGATGTAAAGGAGAGTGCATATAAGTCTCTGGTAAGACCCCAACTAGAGTATGGTTCCAGTGTATGGGACCCTCACCAGGATTATCTGATTCAAGAACTGGAAAAAATCCTAAGAAAAGCAGCTCGATTTGTTCTGGGTGATTTCCGACAAGAGAGTAGCGTTACAAAAATGTTGCAATGTTTGGGTTGGGAAGAATTGAGAGAAAGAAGAAGAGCTGCTCGACTAAGTGGTATGTTCCGAGCTGTCAGCGGAGAGATGGCGTGGAATGACATTAGTAGACGAATAGGTTTGAATGGCGTTTATAAAAGTAGGAAAGATCACAATATGAATATAAAGTTGGAATTCAAGAGGACAAACTGGGGCAAATATTCATTTATAGGAAGGGGAGTTAGGGATTGGAATAACTTACCAAGGGAGATGTTCAATAAATTTCCAATTTATTTGAAATCATTTTGGAAAAGGCTAGGAAAGCAACAGATAGGGAATCTGCCACCTGGGCGACTGCCCTAAATGCATATCAGTATTGATTGATTGATTGATTGATTGATTGATTGATTGATTGATTGATTGATTGATTGATTGATTGATTGATTGATTGATTGATTGATTGATTGATTGATTGATAAACAAACTCTCTTTTTAGGGCTTCACTTTAATTATAACTCTTATTATAGTAACTTTTTAGAAGACAGGATACAGTACATACAGCAAGGAAACAAGAAACATACCTTCGTTAACACCTTTGGAAAAAGTCCGTTAGTCTCTTCTGTTTGTTGCTGTTAACGTTTCCTCCCTTCACGATGAAATTCGTCAATACCACGCAGTTGTGATTCGTAAATGGAACTTGTCTTCCGCGACTTGGCGGGGGGGGTTGCTTTCGTACGTGACCGGTAATTAAATTCATACCCGAGGAAACAGCAAGGCTGCGCCGATTTTTCGATCACTAGAAGTTTTAATTTTTCGGTTTCCGTCATATTAGGTCCCAGTATCACTGTAACCCTTTCCTTACTTGTTAACTGTCTTCTTCGTCTTCTTCTCTTCTTTTCCTTTCTTAATCTGTTTAACCTCCAGGTTTGGTTTCTCCCTTAGACTCAGCGAGGCATCCCACCTCTACCGCCTCAAGGACAGCGTCCTGGAGCGAGATACATTGAGTTGGGGTATACAACTGGGGAGAATGTCCAGTACCTCGCCCAGGCGGCCTCACCTGCTATGCTGAACAGGGCATTGTGGGGAATGGGAAGATTGGAAGGGATAGACAAGGAAGAGGGAAGGAAGCGGCCGTGGCCTCAAGTTAGGTACCATTCCGGCATTTGCCTGGAGGAGAAGTGGGAAACAAGGGAAAACCACTTCCAGGATGGTTGAGGTGGGAATTGAACCCACCTCTACTCATTTGACCTACCGAGGCTGAGTGGACCCCGTTCCAGCCCTCGTACCGCTTTTTCAAATTTCGTGGCAGAGCCCGGAATCGAACCCGGTCCTCGGGGGGGGGGGTGGCAGCTAATCACACTAATCACTACGTCACAGAGAAGGGCCAAAATTCGAGTTACAGAGTATTTTTTGCTTCAAGGGAGGAAATGTTTGCTTCGAGAAATCGACATATTTTTGTAACCAAATTTCGAGTAATAGAGAAATAAATACACGTGAAGAATAGGACAAACGACCGGGAAATTTAAGTTACTTCGAGATACTGAAAATGCGAGCAATCGAGGTTCGACTGTAACTATAAATCACTACCTTCTGTATTAGCAGGGCAAGAGAAAGGTTTTCCTGGTGTTTGTTCTAGGTGCAATAGATAGCATACATGTAAGAATCCAATCACCTGGAGGCAATTGGGCCGAAATATGTCGTAATCGGAAGGGATATTTATCGGTTAATGTTCAGGCCTCGAATTTCGTCAACAATCTTAGCAACGACCATTTTCGATAACCTTTATCTATGAAGAAATTTTGTATCCGTCAAAGGCCCGGTTTCATCAACACATGTTAGTACTTAACAAGGTGTAAAATCATTTTAACATACGATTTATGAAAATTTGCATTTCAGCAACATTTTGTATTTCGCCTCGAATTTCGTCAACAATCTTAGCAGCGACCATTTTCGATAACCTTTATCTATGAAGAAATTTTGTATCCGTCAAGGCCCGGTTTCATCAACACATGTTAGTACTTAACAAGGTGTTAAATCATTTTAACATACGATTTATGAAAATTTGCATTTCATCAACATTTTGTATTTCGCCTCGAATTTCGTCAACAATCTTAGCAGCGACCATTTTCGATAACCTTTATCTATGAAGAAATTTTGTATCCGTCAAAGGCCCGGTTTCATCAACACATGTTAGTACTTAACAAGGTGTTAAATCATTTTAACATACGATTTATGAAAATTTGCGTTTCATCAACATTTTGTATTTCGCCTCGAATTTCGTCAACAATCTTAGCAGCGACCATTTTCGATAACCTTTATCTATGAAGAAATTTTGTATCCGTCAAAGGCCCGGTTTCATCAACACATGTTAGTACTTAACAAGGTGTTAAATCATTTTAACATACGATTTATGAAAATTTGCGTTTCATCAACATTTTGTATTTCGCCTCGAATTTCGTCAACAATCTTAGCAGCGACCATTTTCGATAACCTTTATCTATGAAGAAATTTTGTATCCGTCAAAGGCCCGGTTTCATCAACACATGTTAGTACTTAACAAGGTGTTAAATCATTTTAACATACGATTTATGAAAATTTGCGTTTCATCAACATTTTGTATTTCGCCTCGAATTTCGTCAACAATCTTAGCAGCGACCATTTTCGATAACCTTTATCTATGAAGAAATTTTGTATCCGTCAAAGGCCCGGTTTCATCAACACATGTTAGTACTTAACAAGGTGTTAAATCATTTTAACATACGATTTATGAAAATTTGCATTTCATCAACATTTTGTATTTCGCCTCGAATTTCGTCAACAATCTTAGCAGCGACCATTTTCGATAACCTTTATCTATGAAGAAATTTTGTATCCGTCAAAGGCCCGGTTTCATCAACACATGTTAGTACTTAACAAGGTGTAAAATCATTTTAACATACGATTTATGAAAATTTGCATTTCATCAACATTTTGTATTTCGCCTCGAATTTCGTCAACAATCTTAGCAGCGACCATTTTCGATAACCTTTATCTATGAAGAAATTTTGTATCCGTCAAAGGCCCGGTTTCATCAACACATGTTAGTACTTAACAAGGTGTTAAATCATTTTAACATACGATTTATGAAAATTTGCATTTCATCAACATTTTGTATTTCGCCTCGAATTTCGTCAACAATCTTAGCAGCGACCATTTTCGATAACCTTTATCTATGAAGAAATTTTGTATCCGTCAAAGGCCCGGTTTCATCAACACATGTTAGTACTTAACAAGGTGTTAAATCATTTTAACATACGATTTATGAAAATTTGCGTTTCATCAACAACTGTTAACGTTAACATATGTTAAACTGCGTATTAAAGTTAACATCAGCCATTCCCCATGTTAAATGGCTAACATTAGCATTTAGCAACCTGTTCCAAAATGGCTGCTGTGAATCTCCCTTTAGACGCGGAATCTCTATTTAGATCTTTTACACAATAATCATGACCGAAGAAGCGTTCAGCGACGTAATGACTTTGAAAATTTGACGGATACAAAATTTCTTCATAGATAAAGGTTATCGAAAATAGTCGCTGCCAAGATTGTTGACGAAATTCGAGTGAGGTTGGAATATCCTACAAAGAGAAACTTACCTCTTTCTCCAACGTTGCAGGTACTGATAATATTACGATTTTATGCTCACACAATGGTCGGAGACAATGCTGGAATTTCTAAAGCCACTGTTAGTATAATGTGTGCAGCAATATCATCCATGATAAGGAGGTATATAACCTTCCCTTCAGTAGAAGAGCGTCAGCAAATTATCCGCGACTTCTATGAAATAATCCGTTTTCCTGGTGTTTGTTCTAGGTGCAATAGATAGCATACATGTAAGAATCCAATCACCTGGAGGCAATTGGGCCGAAATATGTCGTAATCGGAAGGGATATTTATCGGTTAATGTTCAGGTGATTAGTGAGCCTAACCTCCAAATCAGGGATATACTTGCTAGGTGGTCTGGTTCTGCACACGACAATACAATATTTAATAACTCCCATATCGGAGCACAGTTTGAAGTGGGACAATTAACGAAGTGATTTTGTTAGGTGACAGTGGATACCCGCTTAAAAAGTATCTGTTAACCCCGTTGGAAACCTCGCGGATTTTCTCCCACGCCTCGTCCTTTTTTTTAATCGTCAAGCCATCTGTGCGCTTACACCCAATAATTTCTATATATTTACTAACTAATTCAATTAACAACTCTTTTTCGAAGAAGGAAAAATTAGAACTACGATTCCGTTTCACTTCACGCGCCACATTTTACAGCTGTGCTCAAACAAAAGCACGTCGGAGCGCGCTGTAAAACAGCATTTTCGTACCACTGCCTCCTTGATTCGCACCAGTTCGCAATACAGGGAGAGTTAACAGTCGATTAGTTAACATTTCACAAGAAAAGTTTGATGAAACGCAAGAAACCTAACAAGATGTTAAATTTTTTAACTCCGTATTAACTAACTACTTGTTAGTATATATTTAACATGTGTTGATGAAACCAGGCCTAAGTGTAGTCTATAAGCTTACATGGCAGGGAGTTTAGATAGGAGGTGAATTATATTTTGATATCGAATCTTAAGAAAAGAAATTTTCTCACTTCAAACATTGATATCGGAATTAGAAGGATGTTTTTGAAGACTTTTGTGTGGAGCGTGGCATTGTATGGAAGTGAAACATTGACGATAACTAGCTCAGAAAGAAAGAGAATAGAAGCTTTTGAAATGTGGTGTTACAGAAGAATGCTGAAGGTGAGATGGATAGATCGAATCACGAATGAAGAGATACTGAATCGAATTGATGAGAGGAGATCGATTTGGCTAAATTTGACGAGAAGAAGAGATAGAATGATAGGACACATCTTAAGACACCCAGGACTTGTTCAGTTGGTTTTTGAAGGAAGTGTAGGTGGTAAGAACGGTAGGGGTAGACCAAGGTATGAATATGACAAACAGATTAGGATGCAATAGTTACGTAGAAATGAAAAGGTTAGCACAGGATAGGGTGGCATGGAGGGCTGCATCAAACCAGTCTATGGACTGATGACTCAAACACACATCGAATCTTGCATCTGATAAATGATTAAATGCCAGGAATATACAGTACCATGCGGGGGATTTCTTTTTACGACGAAACGTTTCTTCGTCACTTCACAAATCTCTGCCGGGGTTCAACCTGCGATCTTTGAATCCCGAGGATCGTGGAGGTTAAGCATTTACATCCACCAACACTCCCCAGTTCTCCAAAATATCTTAGCTCACCATGCAGTCTGCTTATGCAGCTCCACATGAATCACAGTTTCATTGCCTCTAGAAAGCCTTCTCTTCTTAAACGCGATAGGAATGCAACTCGACGTGTGGCATGGTGTTATCTCTGTTGCAGTGTGGGGTGTGGCTTACATTCAAGGTCATCTGTTGTCAACCAAGGGCACAGATACGGTAAATCAGCCGTTATCAAATATGCGCAAACAAAGGGACCCGCTTCTCGTCGCACCAACAGAGGTACATCAAAATATATCGAGGCTAGCTCATAAATAGCTTACTCATGGCATCCAAGAATACTTTATTATAACTTATTTCTTATTATCACAACAGGAATAGGTTATTTGTAACTATTGTAGTATTCCCTGTTGGTGGCGCGCGCGTGCGTAAGCTGGCGTGAACAGCAATGTGCTCACACTAAATGCAAACAGGTGCAAGTTAATTATTTTTAATAATAATAATAATCCTATTTGCTTTACGTCCCACTAACTACTTTTACGGTTTTCGGAGACGCCGAGGTGCCGGAATGTTGGCCCGCAGGAGTTCTTTTACGTGCCAGTAAATCTACCGACACGAGGCTGACGTATTTGAGCACCTTCAAATACCACCGGACTGAGCCAGGATCGAACCTGCCAAGTTGGAGTCAGAAGGCCAGCGCCTCAACCGTCTGATCCACTCAGCCCGGCAGTTAGTTATTATGAACAAGTCAGTCGAAATGGAGATGTCAGACGATGAGGACATTGTTTTGGAAAATTGTGTTTTAAAGTTTTTATTTTCGGATGAGCAGAAAATCAGGGAAGAGTGAGTGAACGAATATTTTTTGGACAGAGAGAAAGATGGAGAGTATGCACGAATATTCAACGATTTGCTTAGACAGCCTGATAAGTTTTTTTGAATACTTCAGAATGATACCAGACACTTTCTACTATATACTGGAAAAAATCACACCTAGAATAAGGAGGCAATCTAATTTCCGAAAGTTTGTATCACCTGAAGAGCTCCAAAACACTACACTGTCACTGCTTCGATGGTCAGAAATCAACCTAGATCACGCACTCTTTCAATTACAAAACAAATATTTTTGTTTCGAAGTTGGGTCGGATCAAGCTTGCGCAAGCTTGCACTTGCTTGTGGCGGGCAGTGTGAGCGGCGATGGACAAGTCACCACTCTTGTTTCTGTCGCTCTCCTGCAGATTTTGTTTATATGTGCACGCTTGCGCACGCGCGCGCCACCAAATTACTCTCACAAGCGTGCCTTCAGTGTGATCAGTAACGTTCAAGCTATGAGAACGGTAAATGGTTACACAGTCCGTGTCGTAAGCCTGCGTACAGGAAATGTAGGATTCAACAATTCTGAAGGTATAAGAGAAAAATGGCGTACTATCTCAGGGGAGGGATGGTGCAAGTCTTTCGAATTGACGTTCATGGCTGACCTATGCATACGTGACTATGAAGCCCTTCCTAGAATGGCATCTAATGTCGAAGACGGCACAAAAACCCAGTCACAGAACCAGAGGAAGTAATCAATGAACTTAAAAATGTCAGCCTCTGTGGTGTATAGTAGCTATTGTGATAAGCTGCCACCCCCGCAAGCCCGGGTTCGGTTCACGGCTCAGCCACGAAATTTTGAAAAGTGGCACGAGGGGTCCACTCAACCTCATGAGGTTAAATGAATAGAGGGGTGTTCGATTCCCGCCTCAGCCATCCTCGAAGTGGTTCTCCGTAGTTTCCCACTTCTTCTCCAGGCAAATGCCGGGATGGTTCTTAATTTAAGGCCACGACCGCTTGATTCCCTCTTCCTTGTCTACCATTCCGATCTTCTGAAGCCCTCACAAGGCCCATGTTCATCATAGTAGTGAGACCACGTTGGCGACGTACTGGTCCTCCTCCCCAGTTGTATCCCGCCGACCCAAAGTCTCACGCTCCAGGGCACTGTCCTTGAGGCAGTAGAGGTGGGATCCCTCTCTGAGTCCGAGGGAGAAATCAACCCTGGCCTATCCTGGAATCGAACCTGAGACCCTCTTCTTAAAATCATTAATGAATAATTGTATCGATTTTCGGAGACACCAAGGTACCGGAATTTTGTCCAATGGAAGTTCTTTTACGTGCCTAAAAATCTACCGACACAGGGTTGACGTATTTGAGCACCTCCAAATACCACTGAACTGAGCCAAGACCGAACCTGCCAACTTGGGCTGAGAAAGCTAGCGCCTTAACCGTCTGAGCCACTGAACGCGGTCCTCTTTAAACAATAATCGCTACTATCACCACCACTTTGGATCAAATGCCAGCGTTCTAACAAGTTGGCTGAAACCGGATACCCCGAGGAAAATTTTATTTAATAAAATGCCGAATTTCATGTGTCAGATCTTAAAAATAACGTGCTGTGCAATGTGGCACTTTACGATACTATAGCTAAACTTGGCAATCAACTTCTTCTTATTCTTATTCTTATTCTTCTTATTATTATTCTTATTATTATTCTTATTCTTCTCAGCCTTTTCTTCCCAATTATCTGAAGTCGGCGCTTTGCATGTGCTTAGCTCTGTCTTACTGTCGATGTCTCTTCTGAGACCAATCCTATGAGGACAGATATGCAGTACTCACTGTTTACAGAGACAGTTGGTCGTGCGGTTAGGGTCGAGCAGTTGTGAGATTGCGTTCGGGAGATAGTGGGTTCAAATCCCACTCTCGGTAGCCCTGAAGATGATTTTCCGTGGTTTTCCACTTTTCACACCAGGCAAATGATGTGGCTGCACCTTAATTCAGGCCACGGCCGCTGCCTTCCCACTCCTAGCCCTTTCCTATCCCATCGTCACCTTAAGACCTATCTGTGTCGGTGAGATGTAACGCAAATAGCGAAAACCCACAGCCTGTGTCCAGTCATTCGACCGGTTCAGGAATGGAATAAATGAAGCCACCATCTAGCGACGAGGATAGGAACTGTGCCTGCTGCTGAAGCCTTTCACACTCCTCTGGGGCCATGATTAATAACCGACAGGTGAAATTAAATTAAATTAAATTAAATTAAATTAAATTAAATTAAATTAAATTAAATTAAATTAATGAAATGAAATGAAATGAAATGAAATTAATGACATCGTCCGTGGCTCAGGTGGCAGCGTACCGGCCTTTCACGACTGGGTTCCGTGGTTCAAATCCCTGTCAGTCCATGTGAGATTTGTGCTGGACAAAACAGATATGGGACTGTTTTTTCTCCGAGAGCTCCGGTTTCCCCTGCCATCATTTGTTTCGAATACAGTTCAACTCAAACCCAAATCTCACTTTCAGCCCTGGTAACGTAAATAAATATTACGTCGTTTCCCATTTTCACAAGATTTTTTCTTTACAATTGGATTTACATCGCACCGACACAGATAGGTATTATGGCGACGATGGGGTAGGAGAGGCCTAGAAGTGGGAAGAAAGCGTTCGTGGCCGTAATTAACGTTCAGCTCCAGCATTTGTCTGGCGTTGAAATGGGAAAACCACGGGAAACCATCTTCAGGGCTGCCGACAGTGGGGTTCGAACCCACTATCTCTCGGATGTAAGCTCACAGCTGCGCGCCCCTAACCGCACGGCCAACTCACCCTCTTTTTCACAAGAAGCAAATACTGGAGAAGTACCTTAATTAGTCCATGGTCGCTTCCTTTCTCGTCTCAGCATCGCCGAAATCCCACAAAAGTTAGAATGGCATTAAACTTGTTACAAAAGATAGAAAATGCCATCGTTCTTATCTGAAGTATCTTTGAAAATTGTACAGATAGGGAGCAAAGTGAAATATTTGGGAAATTCAACAGATGTAGAATCTCTGTGATCGTACAATACACAAAGTCAATGTTGTGTGCAAGGAAGACTAACTTCCAATTGAACATTTTCTTTTTAAAATTCATAATTGAAGTTAAGAGATTTCAGGTCGTGTTTTAACGTCGCACCGATACAGACAGGTCTTATAGCGAAACGATCGAACAGGAAAGGGCTAGAACTGGGAAGGAAGCGACCGTGTCCTTAGTTAAGGTACAGATCCAGCGCGTCCCTGGTGTAAAAGTCGAAAACCACGGAAAGCCATGTTCAGGGCTTTGGACCCACCATGTCCCAAATGCAAGCTGTCAGCTGAGTGATCCAAAGAGCGCATACGGCTCGCTCGCTGTAATTTGTGTAAAGCATATACAGAATGTCCTTGAGAAAGTTTCCAATATTTACAGAGGATTCAGCACGCAACAAATGACAGAAAAAAAATATGATCCTATAAACATTGGCCGCAAACCAAATAACTTCAGAGTGACGGCCCACTAACACCACTATCAGTGATGTCTGACTCGTTGGCTGAATGGTCAGCGTACTGGCCTTCGGTTCAGAGGGTCCCGGGTTCGATTCCCGGCCGGGTCGGGGATTTTAACCTTCATTGGTTAATTTCATTGGCCCGGGGGATGGGTGTTTGTGCTGTCCCCAACATCCCTGCAACACACACACTACACAAACCACTACCCTCCACCACAATAACACGCAGTTACCTACACATGGCAGATGCCGCCCACCCTTATCGGATGGTCTGCCTAACAAGGGCTACACTCGGCTAGAAATAGCCACACAATATTATTATTATTATTATCATTATTATTACTATTATACTATCAATGATCACCATGTTCCAATAATTTACGGAGGTTCGTGTGCAATAAAAGATGGAAATACGATCCTACCTAAACATTTGTCGTAAACGACTGCAAATGTGGTTCATGCACGATTGAGCACCGACACATTTTCATCTTAGGCTTAGGTTACACCTAACATGGATCTTCTATGAGCAATGGATTGGTCGGGGAGGGCCAATACCTTGGCCTGCCCGTTCGCCTGACCTTAACCCTCTAGAGTGTTGACTTTGTGGTCATGTAAAGACCATGGTGTATGCGGTCTTCAAAAAAGATGTAGATACACTTCGAGAACGCTTGTTCAAAGTTTGTGATGGAATCCGGCAACAGTCAGGGGTGTTCCAAAGAATGAGTGATTCTATGTGACGTAGAGTGGAAGGCTGCATTGTAAGGATGGCGAACACATGGAGCACCTGTTGCGAAGAGTAGTTCAAAGACATGGTGATCATTGACGGTAGTGGTAGTAGACGATCACTCTGAAGTTATTTGGTTTGCGACCAATGCTTATAAGACCATTTTCCATCATTTTATAGGACTTTTTTCTTCGTTTGTTGTGTGCTGCATCCTCTGTAAATATTGGAATCTTTTTCAAGGACACCCTGGATATGAAATGGACCAGAATTCTCTCACTCGAAGTAAATTTATAATTTTTGGCTTATTCTTCAAATAAATAATACTCCTTTCCAAAATAATGGAATGTAAATAATTCACCATATTTGGAACTCTTGTATTTTATAAAATAACCCTTTTACCTTCTTCTTCTCCTTCTTCTCCAGTATGATTAGTCCCCTTAACACGCAGGGTCACTGGTGTGGATCCGTCTCCTCCATTCACTTTGTTGAACGTTAGGTCCTCGTCCAAGTCCAGTTCTTTGAGATCCGAGATGACAGAGACCTTCCATCTCCTACTGGGCCTACCTCTTCATCTATTCCCGGGAGGAGGCATATCTAAGGCGATTCTTCCCACATAATTACTTCTTCTCGTCATGATGTGACCAAAACATCCCAGTCTTGAGTCCTGTAAATTGTCTTAAACGCTACTCACCTTTACCCAGTCCAGTATCGTTACATTTCTGAGTCCATCCTTCCTTAACACGTTCCATGCCTAACGCAGAATTTTTGTATTCTGCCACCTTTATTTTTCTTTCATTGGCACTCATTCCAAACCATTCGTTAAGGCAGGATGAATCAAATTGTTATAAATAAAAAAGATGCTAAATTCTTAGTTACACAGAGAGACAGCGAACCATGGATATGATTTTAGGCTTCTCCTCTTTGTCCAATATCAACATCTTACAAAAACATCTCTTTCGATCTACCAAAATGTCGTCGTTCTTCCATCCATATGACGTGCACAGGTTGCCTGGTTACGGTGTCGGTTTCTTGTTCACGCAAAACTGTCCACGCTGTTTTGAAATAGACCCCCAGTCCAAAAACTAGAACTCAGCGGTCACAAGTGGTAGGGGAAAGTGATGAATCCGCGAGTATCGGCGGCAGTGTGCAGGTACGAGTACATGGAAGAGGAGAGGGAGAACGAGAAGAAAGAAGAAGAAGAAGCGAGGTATTGGGTAGAGGAAGAAGTCTGAGTTTAAAATACAGTATCTGTGGGGCCGATGATCTTCGATGTTAGGCCCCTTAAAACAACAAGCATCATCATCATCATCATCATCATCATCAGCAGCATCATCATCATCGTCATAAAATATATGTGAGGAAAGAAAAATAAAGGCCAGGAGGAAAAGATAGAGAAAGAGTGTCCTGAAATATCTAAAAAAATGGAATGGAAATGGAAAGGGAAAATGCGGTAACAACAAGAAGTAAATCAAGCATAGCCTAATATCTATGATAAACTTGAAGATTGACAGGTTTGCAACAGGTGGCGACTTCCACTTCTGCCTTCAACATTCGTAGGAAATTGCCATAATTACAAGTGAAATAACAGAAAATCATGATCAAGTAAGAGCTCAGTGTGTATTAACTGTGTTTAAACACATAAAAATAATATCTAACCCATTAAATCATCTGTTTCCACAAAATCTCCCTCTCATTCAATTACTTCCTCATTTTCTGTCACATCGTTATCCATTGTTTCCAGCAAATTTGTGTAAAACTGGAGGCTGTCAAACGTTTTCCACTGATTGCCGTAATGTTTACACAAGAATCTGTCGACTTCTCACAATTTCAAAGCATTCACTTTGACACCTCTTTCAATTACAGTGGGATTAATCATTCTTATATTTTTGCCACTTTTACAAACACTTTAAGCCACCCTTATTTCACTACGTTTCTTCGATAATGAGGCTCTCCTCGCACTAGCACATTGCTCATTGGATTTGTTTTAGCACTTGCTAGAACAAAACACTTGGTAACATTAAATTTGAAATGCCTGGTGTGGCACCGGGGTCGGTAGATGCACAGTGGGTTTCGTCCATTAAGTGGCCACTGCTGGTCCGTGGTCCAACGGCTCTGTACTCTGACCGGCCAACCGAGCAGAGGAGAGGTGGTCACGGCTCTACCGTGGGTTTACGCCCCTGCATTCGGTAGACGGGACAGGGCTGGACCTCGCGGCTGCAACCGTCGGCTGTCCTGAGAATGGTTTTCCGTGGTTTTCCATTCTCCTGCACTAAGGCGAATGCCGCGACAGTTCGTAGTATAGGCCACGGCCGCCCACCCCGTTCACCTCCTCCGCACATCTCCTTCACCGCAACAAATCTCCCGGCATGAGAGAAGGCGTCACCGTCTAAATGTTTAGTAGAAGTAGTAGTAGTAGTAGTAGTAGTAGTAGTAGTAGTAGTAGTAGTAGTAGTTGCACCAGTGTCATAAACAATCAATCACGTAACATCTAGCTCACTTGTGATTAGCCAACATAAAGAGTGGCATTTCTGCAACTCGAAGCTACATGAAAATTGCCGACTTTGAAGCTATCCGCAATATATATATATATATATATATTGGGACCTTTCCCACCATCCCCCATAGCTCATGGTATCATATGCCAACAAAGAGGTGACCCTGTCGGGTCATGAACACATGGCACCATGCTCCACGGAAGGCGATGGTCAAGGGACCTTTTCGGCCTGTGACGATTCCCTCTCATTGGGATTGAATAAGTAATCCACTCACATGAGAGGTCAACGCCCTGCGGCCCAGCAAGGTCGCTGCTAACTCTCCCGTTCGTAAGATCTGAACCCCGGCTACTCAGAGTCGCAGACTGTCCGCGTCGATAAAAATAAAATATCTTACAACTGACTTAAAGGCATAACATGAACGGAAGAGGTTCTGGATGCTAATTATCGGCAAAAATTAGGCACGAATAAATTTTCTGAATATTTAATTCACTCCCGTTGAACATATTTACAATCTACAACCTTGAACATCATAGTTAAATTACATCCATTAAATTTTAATACCAGCAACGGACAACCCTGTCCGGGCTACCACCCAAGTGAAATTTTGATCCACATCATTATAAGATTCATTATGTGGTCTATTGACATTACGCTGTTGAATATTATAACACAAAAAACAATCACCTATTCGGATTAAGCACCTGGGTGTTCACATATAACTTCAAACAACTCGGAGAAATTTGAGTTGCGTTTACTACACTCTTGGTTGATAAACTTGGTTTCGAATTTACGGACACGATTATTTTACCTGCTGAGTACGGTAAACACTATTATAATGAACCAAACTTTTTACAAAAATTTATAAGGAAACTATGACCCTACGGATATAAATATTCCCGGGATTAATTCCCAAATTCCATATTTAAAACACAGCAAGTTACACTAATTTACTCTAAGATTAGAGTGGCCACCTACATCGAACATAACACGAAAAATATAATGTTTAAAGAAATTAAAAAATCATAAAATGATAAACAACTTCACGGCGTTACAACCTCTCGCAAAAACATGAAATGCACACAATTCTAGTTACTGCTAATCACCTCATTTGAGGACTAACTATACACATCATAGGGCCTGAACCCTCCACTCAAACGAACTACCAAAGGATTTTTCACGAAGTCTCAATTAAACAAATCAATTAGCATCAAAACAACCTCCTATTTACACTATTATCACACCTGGAAGAGAAAACACATATTATAACATTTCCCATACATGGTAACTGCATCTGGATTACCATTAGCCGTCGTTTGTGTGACTGACTCCCTTTTGTCATGTCCGAGGTACGAACGGGAGACCAACAGGTCTCTCGAGTCGGGGAACCTGAAAAATCAAGACCCTATCTATCGCTTCTCCATGTGTATGAACTAAGTGTCCCTGCATTCACCCAACTTAGCCTGATCAGAATGTGGTAATCGATTAACAAAAACATTTACTAGCAGAGCACAAGATGGTTCGAGGAAAAACACTTCCTTGAGAAAGACGGCCACATATTTGCCTTTTAGCAGGCCTAGTTTGACACACGCGACCTCCGACCCTCCCGGGGTGGGATGCCATAAATTTCCTTGTCAACCGCCGGCACACCGGCCACATACTTTTTTCTTTAAACCCAACATTAGTACGTTTACAAAAGCCTATTCAGTGGGCCAATTTATTCACGCGAACAAAAATAACAAATACAAACAGGTGCATAGAATTATGCTCTAACCCGCTCAGGTATTCTTCATCGGACCAATCTCTCAACTTTTGGGCCGTTACATGATTTTACTCTCTCTCTCTCTCTCTCTCTCTCTCTCTCTCTTATAGGAGTCCGGAGTTCCATCCTCGTGCCTCTCATAGTAAAACTACCACAATCCACGGGCTAGCAAACTAGAGTTTAATAATCTCACAGAATTTACTAATAACAATAGTCATAATAATCACAATAATGATAATAATAATAATAGTAATAATAATAATAATAATGACTATGTATCTGACATGAATTTATATTACCTACATTAGATCGGCATATAATTATCCGACCAAACTGATTAATTTAAATGAAATAAAATGAACTAACAAAAGGTATTTAAACAATCACAACAAAAAATAAACAGATTTTCTTTAACAGGGGCTCTATCTAGTGTTGGTGGTGAGGACATTTGTACCTCTGTGCCATGAATCTTCACACACATATGATACAGCAACGCCTTAAGTTATCATGCATAAATACAACTACTTTACATTAAATAGAGTACTTCATCTATCCAACTTTATCTGGTTCACAGGATATATGGCAAAGATTCTTGCGTCATCTTAACCTGACTTCTTTCATATATCTTTCCAAGAACGAAGGCTCCTTTATTACCTCAACGAAATTAATTAGCCTTTTCCCCCCGTCTCCTCTGACAGTACTCATAAAACAAGGATACACCCATGCTCATGCAATAAAGACCACTAGATGGGAAATTCATACTCTATTCCTAAACTGTTTCCTTCCCAAACAACTTTAAAAGATAAAAAAAATACCGACCACTCTAATCTTACTACTTTAATTATTCAATATAAAACCATCCCATGCTATTCCTATATTCTGATATGATTTATCTACAGGGAATATCAATATCATAAGATCATAATTTTGTACTCAACAATGCTGGTCCGTTGTCCATCGTCCGCCGTTCGAGCCCCGAATGAGGGCTCCCTTGTAGGTCTTAGCCCATCATGTTGAAGTGGGGGATCGCTGGTTCAAAACGTTCCATGATGCTCCTGGAATAATCCATAGCGTTGGGGTTTGAACACTGAAATGACACTGTTTACACTGTTTTCACAAACTTCCTCCACTCACGTTACAGGCAAATTTTCCTTTCTTCTAACCAGTATGAAAGTTATGAATGTATACGATACCCTGGTACAGGACGCACCAAACCTATCCTAATCTAACCTATGCAATTCCGAGCTCACAGTTTCATTACCGGAACATTTTAACCTCCCGTATTACTCCAAGGTGGGCTACTTATGTTTATTCTCAACCCTGTCTGGTATGCTTTGTTCAGCGCGCTCCTCAGATTACGCTGTTCTGAAGCACGATAAACGTTGATACAATTTTGTTTATGTGATAACCACTAATTCTTCGTACCATCACTATTCACTCGCCTGCCGTTTACGCAGTTTCTAACATAGATTATAATTAAGAGGCTCTCTGCCTCCACTACGGGATGCTGATTGAAAAACAACGTTCCACGTTCGACAGACGGCAATTCATTGTTTCACAGTTCTCGGTGCAAATTTATGTCACTCACGATCCTTCGTGTCGCACCGCGATCAATCTATAGATGCGCACATCATGTTTACACAGTACAGATTTTTACTGCAGATTCGCACTGAAATCCGACTGTTCACACTCCCGCTTACAGAAATTTTACCATACAAAGAGAGCGAAATCAGACCAAAAATCGGCCGTGTGGTCACCTCGTAGACTCCTCGAAGACTGGTGTCCACCCTCATATGTGCAGGCAAATATAAAGGCTCCCTAGGGTGGGGAATGCTTGGGAGACATCTCCCTCCTACACATTTCAGTTTTCCAGATCCACAAGGCTTACGAATCCCAGCGATGCGGCAACTTGTGTGGCCAACTACTCTAAAATACCAGATGTGATGCGGAACTCAGGATGATCGGTGGATTTGTAGTAATTAATTCCAATACAATCGGGGTGGGGGTAGTATTCGCTAATAGTATTTGGCGACACTGTCGGCGTGGGTACGCCGTGGTGGTTATGTAATCTTATGAAGGTGCATTTTCGTAGGTGAGATTATTCTACCTTGTTTTTCAATTTTGCCATTCATCCAATATTCCTCTTATTACTCTGATGTATGTTTTCTGGTTAGTTTAGCCTTTACTGAGCTGAAAATACCCCGGAAATCGCCACATCGCTTTGGCATCGCTGTGCGTTGGCGTTTGTTTTCAAGATGGAGTCAGCGAAAGTGTATTCTTCTTCCCCTTTTTCCATGATACGCGCGCAGTTCGGGAGTTTTTCTGAGCCACCCCCTGGGAGATCTAGGCGCCTCTATGTCGCGAAGTGTTATGCAATATGACGCTACTGCCAGCATCCACACAAAGGAAGCTACAAGCCTACTAATTTCTTAAATATATAATTCGAAATAATTATTCATGTGACTATAAGGTCACAATATATATGCGTTAGGCCCTCTAAGGAGCACGTAGAACCATTAGTTAGCATTCTTGTTCTTGTTTCTCTTATCCTCCCAAAACTTCTTCATCCTCGCTCGCACTGTGAGTCTGTCGTCTCTCTTGAGTCCATGCCTCCTGGAGTTTCAAGTTTCTTGTACATTGTCTGGCTGCAAAGCTGTGCAAGTTAATTTTGTGTCTAAATGTAGCCCGTGTAGTTGTCAGTGGGTCAACGCCGACACCTGCGAGATCTTTTTGGGTGTCAGCAAGCCACCGTACTTTATTTTGTCGGGTTCCGCTGATAATGAGGAAGATTTTCTTGGTCAGTCGCGAGTCGTCCATTCGTGCTAGATGTCCGTAGAATTGCATACGTCTTTTCCGGGCGATTGAAGTGAATCTTTCGGTCAGCGAGTAGAGTTCTTCCGAGCTTTTTCGCATCCATATTCCATCTTGGAACTTAGGTCCAAATATTTTCCTAAGTATTTGGCGTTCCATTTTCTCGATGCCATTGATATTGATGGTCAGTGTTGATGTTTCAATCGCGTAGAGTGCTTCAGGAAGAACTACTGTAGGGTAGTGACGCAGCTTGGTTTGGATGGAAAGGGATTTCTTATTATAGATATTCCAGGTGACTGTGTAGGCTTTACGTAATTTTTCGGCACGGGTTTTGTTGGCTATCCTGTCGTTACCAGTGCTTCCGATAATTTCACCTATGTACTTGAAATGTTTAACTCGTGTGATATTGCTATATTTGGTCCCAAGTGATTCCACACTGGTGTTCTTGGAGTCCATGCATTGTGTTTTCTCATATGATATTTGGAGGCCAGTCTTAATAGCAATCTCATGCAGATTCTCAAGAGCGGTTCTGGCTTCCTCGGAAGTGCGGGTGATTATTGCTAGGTCGTCAGCAAAGGCAATGTATATATATATATATATTTTACAACTTGCTTTACGTCGCCCCAGCACATGTATGTCTTCTGGTGACGATGGGACAGGAAAGGCCTAGGAGTTGGAAGGAATCGGCCGTGGGCTTAATTGAGGTACAGCCCCAGCATTTGCTTGGTGTGAAAATGGGGAAACCACGGAAAACCATCTTCAGGGCTGTCGACAGTGGGGCTGGAACCCACTATCTCCCGGATGCAAAATCACAGCTGCGCGCCCCTAACCGCACGACCAACTCGCCCAGTATGTTATATTTGAGGAGGATTTTGTCGGATACGCAATTCAACAATTTCGTCATAGATGGAATTTACCTCGCAGAATGCTACCCATACTTTAACTCAATTCCGCCATAAAGTGGCGATTGCCAATTTTGTTTCTAGACCTCTCATTCGTACCAGCTAGAGTGGACTCCTCTGCTGATCTCCATTCCTATTCCACCATTATTCTTTACCACTGTACCCAGAAATATAAGTTAATGGCACATGTTGCGCTTGGAGATGTCCAGTTCCTCCACAAGGCATATGTCCAGTTTTTGACCTGCTCAGTCTCATGTCTCTGTTGTTTCCAGTAGAGAATTCCACTTTTCCAAAGAAACATCCAGGTTTTCAAATGATAATAATATTTTATATATTCTTGCTAATATCGCTCATTAGACAGAATGTAAATAGTTGTTATCGTTTTGTGTCTCTCTCGACTACAAGCTCATTATTTGGAATAAGAGCTGTTATTTCGTGAGTTTTACTTTACTAAATATTCAACATTCCCCAGGCAAGCTCGAATAATGGCTAGTTGTTTCTATTCCCATGTAATACTGCGTAATTTAATGTATTTCATGTTAAAAACAAATTTAGCACACCAATTTCATTCCAAGAAACGTATCAACACTCAGCTCTCATCTCATCAACTACAGTTCCATGAAATTAATGGTAGTATTCATGGCAACAGCCTTCAAGTATTATCAGTTGCTTCTAACATATAATAATAATAATAATAATAATAATAATAATAATAATAATAATAATAATAATAATAATAATAATAATAATAATAATAATAATAATAATAATATAATAATAATAATAGTACATTTATTCTGTTTATACCACGTATTGCTTGGATCACTGAAGCCACCCTGGTTATTTTTTTATTTTGGCCGGTTGCTTAAATTCTGATGGCTTCATTGCTAACGCATGGTTTTCCAGGGGATAATCTCAACAAAAGTTCGACTCAGATTCGAACCTCTGTCGTTCAAGTGAAAAGCCAGCAGCTAAGCCACTACGTTAATCACGACTCCGGTAATAATAATAACATACATACATACATACCTTATCATTATAGACTGTTATGCCTTTCAGCGTTCAGTCTGCAAACCTCTGTGAATTTACTAAACGCCGCCACAATCCTCAATTTGCAACTAGTGTTGTGGCCTCATTTAATTCTATACCTCTTATCTTTAAATCGTTAGAAACCAAGTCTAGCCATCGTCGTCTTGGTCTCCCTCTACTTCTCTTACCCTCTATAGCAGAGTCCATTATTCTCCTAGGTAACCTATCCTCCTCCATTCGCCTAACATGACCCCACCACCGAAGCCGGTTTATGCGTACAGCTTTATCCATCGAGTTCATTCCTAAATTAGCCTTTATCTCCTCATTCCGAGTACCGTCCTGCCATTGTTCCCACCTGTTTGTACCAGCAATCATTCTCGCTACTTTCATGTCTGTTACTTCTAAATTATGAATAAGATATCCTGAGTCCACCCAGTTTTCGCTCCCGTAAAGCAAAGTTGGTCTGAAAACAGACCGATGTAAAGATAGTTTCGTCTGGGAGCTGACTTCCTTCTTACAGAATACTGTTGATCGCAGCTGCGAGCTCAATGCATTAGCTTTACGACACCGTGATTCAATCTCACTTACTATATTACCATCCTGGGAGAACACACAACCTAAATACTTGAAATTATCGACCTGTTCTAGCTTTGTATCACCAATCTGACATTCAATTCTGTTGAATTTCTTACCTACTGACATCAATTTAGTCTTCGAGAGGCTAATTTTCATACCATACTCATTGCACCTATTTTCAAGTTCCACGACATTAGACTGTAGGCTTTCGGCACAATCTGCCATTAAGACCAAGTCGTCAGCATAGGCCAGACTGCTTACTACATTTCCACCTAACTGAATCCCTCCCTGCCATTTTATACCTTTCAGCAGATGATCCATGTAAACTACAAACAGCAAAGGTGAAAGATTACAGCCTTGTCTAACCCCTGTAAGTACCCTGAACCAAGAACTCATTCTACCATCAATTCTCACCGAAGCCCAATTGTCGACATAAATGCCTTTGATTGCTTTTAATAATCTGCCTTTAATTCCATAGTCCCCCAGTATGGCGAACATCTTTTCCCTCGGTACCCTGTCATATGCTTTCTCTAGATCTACGAAACATAAACACAACTGCCTATTCCTCTCGTAACATTTTTCAATTACCTGGCGCATACTGAAAATCTGATCCTGACAGCCTCTCTGTGGTCTGAAACCACACTGGTTTTCATCCAGTTTACTCTCAACGACTGATCGCACCCTCCCTTCCAGGATGCCAGTGAATACTTTGCCTGGTATACTAATCAGTGAGATACCTCGATAGTTGTTGCAATCCTTCCTGTTCCCTTGCTTATAGATAGGTGCGATTACTGCTTTTGCCCAATCTGAAGGTACCTTACCAACACTCCATGCTAATTTTACTACTCTATGAAGCCATTTCATCCCTGCCTTCCCACTATTCTTCACCATCTCAGGTCTAATTTCATCTATTCCTGCTGCCTTATGACAATGGAGTTTATTTACCATCCTTTCCACTTCCTCAAGCATAATTTCACCAACATCATTTTCCTCCTCCCCATGATCTTGGCTGTTTGCAACACCACCAGGATGATTTTCTTTTACATTGAGAAGATGTTCAAAATATTCCCTCCACCTCTCCAGTGATTCCCTGGGATCTATTATGAGTTCACCTGAATTACTCAAAACACTGTTCATTTCTTTTTTCCCTTCCTTCCTAAGATTCTTTATTACTGTCCAGAAAGGTTTCCCTGCTGCTTGACCTAGCCTTTCCAGGTTGTTACCAAAATCTTCCCATGACTTATTTTTGGATTCAGCAACTATTTGTTTCGCTCTGTTTCTTTCATCTACATACAACTCCCTGTCTGCCTCGGCCCTTGTTTGGAGCCAATTCTGATAAGCCTTCTTTTTACGTTTACAAGCTGCTCTCACTTCATCATTCCACCAAGATGTTCGCCTATTCCCATCTTTACACACAGTTGTTCCTAGGCATTCCCTTGCTGTTTCTACTACAGCATCCCTGTATGTCATCCATTCACTTTCTACATCCTGAACCTGCTTACTGTCTACTGTTCGAAACTTCTCACTAATCATATCCATGTACTTCTGTCTAATTTCCTCGTCCTGGAGATTTTCTACCCTTATTCGTTTGCAGACAGATTTCACTTTCTCTACCTTAGGCCTAGAGATACTTAGTTCACTACAGATCAGATAGTGGTCTGTATCATCGAAAAATCCCCGGAAAACTCGTACATTCCTAACAGATTTCCTGAATTCAAAGTCTGTTAAGATATAGTCTATTATGGATCTGGTACCCCTAGCCTCCCATGTGTAGCGGTGAATAGCCTTATGCTTGAAGAATGTATTCGTAACAGCTAAACCCATACTAGCACAGAAGTCCAGCAAACGCTTCCCATTCCCATTAGCTTCCATATCTTCCCCACATTTACCAATCACCCTTTCGTATCCTTCAGTTCTATTCCCAACTCTCGCATTGAAATCGCCCATTAGCACTATTCTATCCTTGCTGTTGACCCTGACCACGATGTCACTCAATGCTTCATAAAACTTGTCAACTTCATCCTCATCTGCACTCTCACATGGTGAATACACGGACACAATTCTAGTCCTAATTCCTCCAACTGACAAATCTACCCACATCATTCGCTCATTTACGTGCCTAACAGAAACTATGTTCCGTGCAATGGTATTCCTGATAATGAGCCCTACCCCAGACTCAGCCCTTCCCTTTCTAATACCCGTCAAGTACACTTTATAATCTCCTATCTCTTCCTCGTTATCTCCCCTTACCCGAATATCACTTACTCCTAGCACATCCAGATGCATCCTCTTTGCTGACTCAGCCAGTTCTACTTTCTTTCTTCCATAAGCCCCATTAATATTGATAGCTCCCCATCTAATTCCATTTCGTTCGCCAAGTTGTTTCCAAGGAGTCCCTCGCCTGTCAAATGGGAGTGGGACTCCGTTACTCCCATAGGTCCGAGGCTTGCTTAAAATGTTCTGAGCTCGGTCGATTCATGAAGCAGGATGCTACTCTACTTGCACATAGTCCAAGTGAGGATCTCTCCTCTAACGGGTTATGGACCACCGGTGGATTGTATAGTCCTAGCCGCCTGAGCACAAGGAGGGCCAGGACTCAGAATATGTCCGAGATGCCCACTCCCATTCCATAGCAACTGGTATCCCGACTCTCAGGACCACTTACTAGGCCACTCAGCCGTTGCCCATGGTTCACGAACTAGGACGTGACTACAGTAATCCACAAACATGAACAATAATAATAATAATAATAATAATAATAATAATAATAATAATAATAATAATAATAATAATCTGACTCTTTGGCTGAACAGTCAGAGTAGTGGCCTTCGATTCAGAAGGCTCCGTGTTCAATTCCCGGGCCGGCTGGGGATTTTAATCACATCGGGTTAATTCCACTACATTTGGAGTTGGGTATTTGTGTTTGCCTTAATACTTATCTTCATTTACATACAGCACAGCACACTACCAAGATACCACATAAATACACGATAAAGAATACATCCTTCCACATAGGGTCGGTGTCAGGAAGGGAATCCGACCGTAAAATTTAGCTAAATCCACACAAAATTCTGACCCCAGGTAATTGAGGAATGGTAAATAATAAGAAGAAGAAGAATCTGAGAGACTTTGAGAAGGATGGTGAAAAGTTATTGGGGTTTAATGGTGGGGACAGAACTTAGAAGACGAAGAGGGCCTTTATCAGAGGAGCGGAAGAAATCACCGATCGATGGGCTCAAGAGATACTGGTAGGATGTCAAAGCCGACAGACGAACAAGACACAGACACTGAAAATGAGACTGGTTGTTAACACGCAGTCCATAGAGCCTCAATTCGAAAAACAAAAGCAAGAAACAAAAATATTATATAATATATATAAATACATTATACATACAATCAAATATTATATAGCTCAAGCCTGTGGGTGAGAAACTACCTTCTGAAGAGTAGTTCGTTTAGGACGGCCTGTGTTTCAATGTTCCGCTTTCTCAGTCATCTAATAGTGAACTAAAACTATACTGGAGGATTCTTAAGAATGAGTTAGGAAAGCAGAGACAACCCCACCAAAAATCCTCAACAAGCTAACAGTCATGAATTATCGTATTTTTTGCCAGACCTTCGAATAACTAACTTCCTCGAATTATGAGTAGGATGCTTTACTTCCGATCCAAAGGAAAGATGCGAGCAAGTTTATTGTATTACGTGACTGTAGGTTTCAAGATCAGGACCTCGAGTTTTAGGAGAAATCCTATCCAGAATGGACGTGAATGTTCATTTCAAAAATTCTTCATTCACTGGCCAGTATTCGTGAAAATAGGGGCAGAGAATATATCCATGAAATCTCTTGCCTGTCGTAAGGAGGAGTCTTTCATTTTCACACCCTCGTAGCACTTGCTAGCCCTTGATAGTTGATACTTTTATTCTTCGAATGATCTAACCTCTTCCTTTTATCTCTTTTGATTAGAGTTAAGAGAGAGTAGTGGCATAGTTATACATCCCCTTAGCTACCACCACCATCACCTTACATTAACCTGGAATTGAATACCAGTCGCCTTGGAGATGAATCAGTGACGATGTTACGTAGCTATCACGTCCCTACCTTTGGTCCACCAGATCAGATAAAGAATGCAAAGGGCCAAGAATGGCGGATTGATGAAAGATTTTTCGAGTATCGTAAAGTTATACTGTCAGTACAGCAATACAACTATTGTAAATTAGTTTGGACATGAAGGATGTCAAGAGGAGCCAAGTGAGAAAAAAAAGGAAGCAATAATGTCAGGGAGCCCTTAAGGCCACGACACACAGAGAGCTAATACAAGCTACGCTAAGCTAAGTAATGCCAGGCTGTGTTGTGCTATGTCACGAATAAGAAGCTAAGCTAAACTACGCTGGGCAGCCGTTTAAAGATGAGAGATTAATTGACGAAGAGGCTTTTTTATTAGCTTCTGTCATGGAATACGAAGAAAGAGAAAAACAGAAAGAGGAGAAGATTTTAAACACAGGAAATTAGAAGGAGAATAAATAATTCATGGTGAATCCCATCATTTTATTCAAGCATTGCATGGAAATGATCAATTAAAATATATTTTCATCTAAATGAGGAACATGTTCACGCGACTTCCCTTTGTTGTTGATGATATTAAGAAAAATATAAAACGTAGGTTAAAAAAATATATAAAAGCAATAAATGATAGGTACAATCAATTTCCAGAGTTTAATTTATTTCTTGCCAACAGTTGTCTTTCATAATTATCTTTAATAATTTGACGGACAAGTATATTTTTGTATCTCTTCAATCAGTCTTTCATCATTTCGTCTGTTTTCCATGATAACTAACAAACACAGAAACAATTAAGCAATATAATAGCTACCCTATTGAGGTAATTCACGAAAGCCACACTCGTGCAACGACTGTTGCCAGACACCGGGCAAAGAAAGTGATTGCGCGCATGCGCGAAGCCAGCTACAGCTAAGAAAATGGCCTCCTTGTTGATAAGCAAAATTTACCATGGCACTGCTTACGTTAGCGTAGCATATCTTAGCTTAGCTTAGCTTAGCTTTCTCTGTGTGTGGTGGCCTTTAGAGTGAAATTCAAATATTGTTAACATCTGGGTACTGACTAGCCGGTGCAATAGAGGCATCGTTGGTTTACACGAAAAAATGAGGGTTCTCTTTCCCGTCAGAAAGATGAGAAAATTAGAAAAAGGATTATAGTAACGCAATTCCAGTGAAAAGAAAACATAAATTTATACATCTATTCACATACACCGCGAGGCTGGTGAGCTGATGTATCGGCGTGAAAAAAACCGTCATTAATAACAACCACAATACTTTAGCGGTAGGATGTAGTTACACAACTCCGGTGAATGAAGGGACGAATAACACAGACATTTCTCAGCAATCAAGAATTATTTCGCCTCAATCATGATTCACTTTTCTCGAACACTCTACTTGTAACAATTAGACGAGCTGTCCAGCCGAGGTGATAAAGACGTGCTTGGCTCAATCGGAAAGAAGTGGTTTCGATTTCTCGTTAGGAAAGGAGAATAGAAGCGAGGTTTCCAATTCTTAAGAGGCAAATGGCCCTGAGGTTCACTCAGCCCACAACAAAAATGAGTACCAGGTTATTTCCTTGAGAACACAGACAACCAGGCCTGGAACTAATCACTCTATCCCACTTACAAGGGAACTGTTTTTGTTGCACCAAACATATTTTAACGAGACTGAACGAAGGATCAATGAATCTATCCTAAACTGAACAGTAACTATAATTCTTCTCTATATGCCGACGCCCCGAACAAATAACATTTTAAAAATACTATAATTTTGCCGTAAAATCAACGTTAGTGTCATAATTAAATACTGGAAGTCAAACCTGGAGGAAGAGGAGCAGTTAGCTGATGTACTGGCCACTGTAGAAATATGTTGGTAGTTCTAGTTTAAAGTTACATAAAACCATTTTATACTAAAAATGTGATTTTGACAACATGATCAAAAATCCATGTTCTATAAACCTATTTTAACTAATACGTCAGATTTATGAATGTATGCAAATATTAGGGTTTTATTGGGTTTTATTACTTCTGTATCGCTTGTAAAGGAGGATAAAATATGATAAAATATTATAAAAATGAAAATCTCATTTAACACACTCTCCATAATTTAGCCAAGAGGCCAAACTTACTCTTCTCGAAATGAAAACCATGTTTTACCCATCTCACGTTTATTTCACTCCCTCCTTCACATGTCAAATCTCCCAGCCGGAGAGAGGGCCCCTTCAGTCTGGGAAATGAAGACTTTAAATAGATAGATAAGACAGATAGATAGATAGATAGATAGATAGATAGATAGATAGATATGGTTCATAGTGGCCAACGGGGCACTTATGGTGTCTATATATTAACGTTCATGCTATTAATACACGCTTTTATTAGTACAATAACAAATAAATTACCGTATTTGTCATATTGCGGACAGCCAATGCAACAGCAGCAGGCATTCAGCGATGTTCCCATGACTATTCAGGCCTGCACAACTCGCTGACCCATCTACATAGTTTAAATCCCCCCGTAACACCCCCCCCCCCCACCTCCAACACCCCCGCTCCATCTTTAACATCAATATTATCATCATCAACCCTTCATATATCTAATTAAGAGAGCAACGTGGATGGATGGGGTGGGACGCATACATCATCTCAGTTGACTCATCACAGGTGAACAGCTGAGAGGTGGTGGGTGAGAGGAAAGAAACCGCATACATGCTCATCCACCCATTTATATTTCACACTTCTAGTCGCTTACCCTTACATCCTGTGATCAGTGTACAATCATACGCCAACTTCACAAAATTCGAAATATCACGTGGACCTGCAAACACTTACAAGTGACGACATACACTAATGATGAATGGGATGCCTAGTCGCTAGTTTACAAAGGAGCACTACAACGTGCTGCGAAACAAATACCAGTCATTTTACTACAAACGTTCTGTAACAGGTTACATTTATAAACACACCAAAAATGCAGAAACTGTTTAATAACTCATTAATTTTTTGATGTACTGACATTGCACTTTACATAAAAGTTGCTTCTACGTGGTATGTGCCTTGAAAGATCCATTAGCTCTTAATAATGTAACTCTGTTCAGCTAAATACGTGTATAGAATGCAGTCGGCTGTTTGGAATCTCCTGTGCAAACCGTCTGCGAGCTTCAGCTGCATTCCAACCAGATTATCCATAGATTAAAATTATGCCTGTGCATTAGTCGTTGTTGAACACACTAGCTATTGCCGATATGTTGACAGAAGCTGTAGTGCTACTGTACCAAACATCAGCCTACTACTGAGCGTTTGAAAACGAGCCTTACTAACGCGAGGGGGTGCATATGACGGGTAGAGCTGAGGAACATGCAGCGAGCGATCTCTTCATGAAAAAAATCCACAGTCTGTTTCCAGTCATGAGACCGGGTCAGGAATGGAATGAATGAAGCAAAATCTAGCGGCGAGCATAGGAAGTGTGCCGGCTGCCGAAATCTGTCTCACTCCTCTGGGGCAATGTTTAAGGAATGACAGATGAAATGAAATGATATTGGAGAGTGTTGCTGGAATGAAATATGACAGGGAAAACCGGAGTACCAGGAGAAAAATCCGTCCCGCCTCCGCTTTGTCCAGCATAAATCTCACGTGGAGTAACCGGGATTTGAACCATGGAACCCAGCGGCGGTCTCCTCATATTCTGATGTAAATAAACTGCAGGCGGTAATACCCCTGTAAAAATCAGTTATTAGAAATCTCATTCATCACTAGCGCATGCGGGACACTTGTAAGTAGAAAGTAAGGAGCTGGAGGCCTACCTGGTATACAGTCGAACCTCGATATCTCGAACCTCCATTACTCGAATTTTCAGTATCTCGAAGTAACTTAAATTTCCCGCCCGTTTGTCCTATTCTTCACGTGTATTTGTTTATCTATTACTAGAAATTCGGTTACACAAATTTCTCGATTTTTCGAAGCAAACATTTCCTCCTTTGAAGCAAAAAAAAAAAGAAAAATACTCTGTAACTCGAATTTTGTGCAACATTAACTGTGCAATACGGCATTTGTAGTTTACGAGGAACAGTCAACCGAGCTCGATAGCTGCAGTCGCTTAAGTGCAGCCAGTATCCAGTAATCGGGAGATGGTGAGTTCGAACCCCACTGTGGGCAGCCCTGAGGATGGTTTTCCGTGGTTTCCCATTTTCACACCAGACAAATGCTAGGGCTGTACCTTAATTAAGGCCACGGCCGCTTCCTTCCCATTCCTAGGCCTTTCCCATCCCATCGTCGCAGTAAGACCTATCTGTGTCGGTGCGACGTAAAGCAAATAACAAATAGAGGAACAGTCAACAAGTAAAGAAAGGGTTACAATGATGCTAAGAGCTAATATGACGTGAACAGGAAAACCAAAACTAGTAATAATCGCGCCGCCCTGTCACCGTTCTGTTCCGTGGTTCAAATTCCAGTCACTCCATGTGAGAATTTTGCTGAACAAAGCGGAAGTGGGACAGATTTTTCTCCAGGTACTCCGGTTTTTCCTGTCATCTTTCATCAAAGAAACATCATTTAATTTCATTCGTCAGTCCATTAATCGTTGCCCCAGAGGAGTGCGACAGGCTTCGACAGCCGACACAATTGTTATCCTCGCCGCCAGATGGGGGCTTTATTCATTCCATTCCTGACCCGGTCGCATGACTGGAAACAGGCTGTGGATATTATTATTATTATTATTATTATTATTATTATTATTATTATTATTATTATTATTATTATTATTATTATTGCTGCTTGTGTTTGATGCTTGTTGTTTTAAGGGGCCTAACATCGAAGGTCATCGACCCATTATTATTATTATTATTATTATTATTATTATTATTATTATTATTATTATTATTATTATTATTATTATTATTATTATTATTATTGTATCGGGGGGTACACCTCATCCTCGTGCATTTACATGAAGCCCCTTGAAGAACGCTATCTAACATACAAAACTTGAAATATGTAGTGCCTCTGTGGTGTAGTGGTTAGCGTGATTAGTTGCCACCTGCGGAGGCCCGGATTCGATTCCCGGCTCTGCCACGAAATTTTTGGAAAGTGGTACGAGGGCTGGAACGGGGTTCACTAAGCCTCGGGACGTCAAGTGAGTAGAGGTGGGTTCGATTCCCATCTCAGCCATCCACGAAGTGGTTTACCGTGATTTACCACTTATCCTCCGGGCAAATGCCGGGATGGTACTTAACTTAAGACCACGGCCGCTTCCTTCCCTTCCCTTGTCTATCCCTTCCAATCTTCCCATCCCCCCGCAAGGCACGTGTTCAACATAGCAGGTGAGGCCACCTGGGTGAGTTACTGGTCATCCTCCCCAGTTGTATCCCCCGACACAATGTCTCGTGCTTAAGGACACTGCCCTTGAGGCGGTAGAGGTGGGATCTGTCGCTGAGTCCCAAGGAAAAACCGACCCTTGATGGTAAGCAGATTAAGAAAGAAAGAATGCAAGAAAATATGATTGAATACTCTTCTCCTAGTTCCATATCACCAGAAACTAAGCAGAGAGTGTTCGTTTACTGCAATCCAAATTGTTTTCATACATGCATATTTGATATACTTTATATCATTTAGTTTGTCTACAAGAAAATTACACCTTATAATTTGATCTAAAAATTGAAGAATTGCTTTACACCCATTTTATACATTATTAGATTATTTTCCTATATTTTAAACGGACAGCCCCACGACGTAGGGGCAGCGTGCCTAACTCTTACCCGGACGACTGACTTTTACCTGGATCTGAGGACTGGGTCGAGGTCCGCTCAGCCTACATGAATAAAATTGAGCAGCTACCTAACGGTGAGATAGCGCTCCCAGTCTAGAAAGCCAAGAATAACGGCCGATAGAATAATGTGATATCTTAATCGATTAACCTGCCACGTTTAGCAGTAATTGGTCTGGTCCAATCCAAACATATCTCTTGTAGGTGATGGAGTTACGAATAGAATTCCTCGGTGGACCTCAATGTCCTGTTTCGAGACTGAATTCTTCTTTGCATGCTTTTTAGTACATTGGGGAAGTCCATGTACTATGCGAACGTTAAGAACAGAAAGGATACAGCAGGAAGGAATAACAGACAAAATCCATGATTCAGATTTTGCAAATGGCATGTACGTTTTTGTCGTCTAGAATCAGTATAATGAAAGTGGAATCTTACAATCTAAAGCAAAATATGATGACGATTATTGTTTTAAGGGGCATAACAATGGCCCCTAAAGCAAAAACGATTGTGCTTCAAGATAAATATAAAAGAGACGAAGGAAACCAAGAAATCAAGATCCAAAAATATAACATTTCGTCTTAACAGGACTGTCTGGACAAATATGTTCTTTACTAGGAAGATACCTACGAAAGAACGAAGTTCAAATGAAGGACTAAGAAACAACGAAATACTACTACACTAGTTTTCTTGTCCGAGGTGAGCCGTGTCATTATTTTGAGTACCTTACGTACTGGTCCAAACAGTAAGAATTTCTGAAATGTAAAATGGGAAAACACTTCCTATAATGTATATTATTCCTCAAACATTTCTCTCACTGTGTGAAATAAATGTGAGAATTGCATTGTCTTCAAAATGTCAACCTAAGCAAATAAAGTCCAATACTACAAGCAATTTATGAATTTAAACTTATCTAGAATTAAGCGATAAACATATTAAATGAATATGAGATTATTAAACCGGAGGGAAATAACATTCCCTTACAATTTGTAATTCCAAATTAACTATGTTGTCAAGACAAGGAGCCCAGTGAGGCATTTTACAGATTCTCCACGTCTTAGTGGGAACAAGAGCAATTAATTCAAAGTCAGATAACATAACAGAGGATATGTATCTGTAACAGTTAATTATAACCCAAGTGGAACGCATTTGTCCAAACACCGCACCTACCAATTACTAGATATCTCACACCTTGTTATCCTAAGTGAACAAACATGATAACTCTCCTGTTGTCTACAACAAATGGCACAACGAACACCGGCGAAAGATACCCCATAGACAATACGTCCATCGTTTCGGAGCGCTACTTGCGCTGGTGAGCGTTATGATAACATGAAAACTTTAAAATCGAAATAATGTCTACATAAAAAATGCGTCGAAACAGTTCAATCCCTTATTATTGTACCGAGAGGTACACCCCAACGTCGCGCATTCAAATTCAGCGCCTAAATGAACTCCTCTATTGGTAAAACAGTGAAACTGAAACTCCACCAACTTAGAACTTTACTCGGAAGAGGTCACCACAGAAATGTGATGTAATTTTATTATTGTGCAGTTGCCCAAACTGAGTGAATTTCTCCTGGTTTTGTTTGCTATTCATCAAGAAGTTTGGACACACTTCCATAGAGGACACTACTAAAAATTATGATCATGCACCCTGGCGCAAGGTGTAAGAAGTTATAATTTAAAGAAGTTTGGTATTTCTAGGTTTTTGTAAATGAATAATGTTCATTTATTTTTGGGTTGGCAATATTTCCTTTCCGCCAGTTTTGAATCTGGCCAATGAAAAATGTCTGTAATTAATTTTCAACCTATCACAAGCTTCTTGTTCGATTCTGAGTGTAACTTTGAAATTGACCAATTAAATTGAGAAGGTGTGGCCGGTTTAATCTTGAATGATCTCGAACCTTCCCTGAGGATTTATAAACTGCGGCTTTTCAAGTCTCTTGGCCAATTCATCGTCATCTTTCTGAGTGTGCGTGTTAAGCCTCTTTCGTCGGCAACTAGAACATCTACAAGGTAATGGCCACATAACTTTATTCTTTCTTGATGCCTCCGCAGTTTAACCCGAGGGAATTGTACGAATCTTTGACTATGTAACCAACTTTTCTAAAATGTAAATATTCTTTCGGCTAATGTAAAAACTTCGTAAACTCTTTAACTGTAAATCGGGGATAGAGGGTGATGTACCCTCTCGAGCTCCCCTTCATCTTGGTTTGAGGTGACTACGTTTTGTAACTGTTTTTCCTCTGGTAATGTGTTAAAGTAATTTCTATACGATTCACCTCAGTAGTTTGGGAACAGCCCCTGTTTCATCGGCCTAGAGCCCTTTAGGTTTTTTAAGTGTTCATTATCTTGGAGCGCAGTACACTTTCATTCAGTTTGTGTCTCGGGCTATTTACTTAACCTGTTCTTTTCCGCAAAGGCCATATAGGTTGGGTACGAAATACCCCTGTTTCAAATTGTAAGTTGGGCCATGGAAGGCCAGAGAGTGTAAGATTTTTGAGGTTGCCTCGTGGAGGCTGAAAGAAACGAAGAGCCTGTTAGCTCTTTTCCAAGTTTTGTAATTGTAAAGTGTGCCTCTAGGAGGCTTGATATTATGATTTAGGGAGCAACTGCTCTGGAATTAGGGGATTTCCGCCCCTCATTAAATAATCCCTCTTTCTTTGGTAAAATTGTAAAACTAGGGGCTTAAACCCCAAAGTGTTAAGGTTCTGAATCTTGGATTTTTCCTAATCTGGTTTTACGTTTGGCATTGTACCTGATTGTTACTTTTCCCTTGTGGAAATTTGTTAAGTATTTAATAACAAAAGAAATATAACCTGTGTTAAAGTTTTAAATCTCTTCTTGACATCATAGTTAGACCCATTCAAACTCGCACCTTCTTTCACCTCTGCGTTCTACAGACAAACCCGGAACAAGTGGTAACAGAGCGTGGTTGAATGGGTCTCAATTAAGCCCTCTTTGACGGCTAAAAATAGTATCCGAACCGAACTCTAAGAATTTTCTCAGTCGCTGGATTTTCTTTTCTCTCCCTTCTAAATTTGAAAATTTCCTTTCATCATGTGCTGGCCCTCGCGGAGTCCTCCATCCCGGCTACTTGCGTAAGGAGGAATTAATTTATGAATTACTGATTAGAAATGTTCAATCTGGAGGCACGGTTGCGGCAGATACAACCAAAGAGTCATTAGAATTACCCATTTGTATCCCAACATTGGGGGAAAAAGAAATTGATGAGGCTCTATCCACTATCACTGACAACACCACTGAACTAGCATCCGTAGTTAGTTTTTTTGAAGTAAGCGATCCTTCTCCTAATCAACTTAAAAGAGTGAAGGCTAGACGGTTTCATTTTTATCACAGGGTTAGGGACCTATTGTCTCTAAAATTAAAAGAAGATCATGCTAAGGAGGCGAGTATTTTAGTTGATCATCTATCAAAAATGTCAAATAAAATTAGTCAATTATTGACTGTGGCAGCTGCTCTCAAAACCGACCAAGCCCCTGCGATAAACATAGTAAGTGAGAAGGATTCATCCAAGGGTGGAAAAAGTAGAAAATCTGTGGCAACTCAAGAAATTTCTGCCCCATTAGGAAACGAGTCTGATCGTCGTACATCAATTCCACCTTTCTTTTTAAATAATGCTGTGTCTGAAGCTTCTCTACCCCCTACGTCGTTACCTATTATGTCACCTGGGTCCAGTAGTTTGCCTCATCCTTTGGCTATGTTGCTTAGGGGAATTTCAAAGTTTTCGGTAAATTCTGCTAACGAGGTCATTTCATTTTTAAGGTTTTTAGTTGAATTCCAAGATCACGCGCTAGTGTTTTCTCTCTCTCTCATTCCCAAATTCTGCAAATTATTTACCCTTACTCCATAGGTGTACTCTCGGACAAAATTGTTAAAGCAATAGTTGAGCAATGTTCTATAGAAGACTTCCACGCCCATCTGCTGGCCAACTTCATTCCGGCTCGAGCAAAGTCATCATTAATTCAAAAGTACTATTTCAGAGTACAGCGACTGGATGAAAATCTGGCAGACTTCATCCAATATATTAGGTTTTACACCAGGGTATTCACTCTTCATTTCCCTGACGATCAAATTGTGCAGACGATTGTTGAAGGCATTTCCCCGCCCTATAGGTCGTACCTGTGTTTCGCGTCGCATCCTCAAACCTTTGCAGAATTAGAGGCTATGGCGGTCTCAGCCGAAGGATTGCGATATGCCGACACCTTGAGAGTCACCAAGGAACGATTACTTTCAGCCTGCTCCTCGGGTAGATGTCTAAGGTCTAACATCATCTCATCCTAGGTAGGCGAAACAGAAACTTCTGGCGTATTCATTGCCCATTTTTCTGCTCCCGAAACCCCAAGACGGCTTCAGGCCTGTCATTGATTATAGGGTTTTAAATCGGAAGGTGGTGTTACAATCTGTGCCTCTTCTAATAATTTTCGGCACTCTCCTCGCCGTACATTCACCACCCGCAAATTCTATGCTTGTGGGTCTACGGAACATCTCCGTAACAAGTGCCCTTTGATCAAATCTAGTGGGACAAAGAATGGGGCAGGGTCATCTCAAGGATGTTTCAAATGTGGCACGTTTACTCACCTAGCCAAAATTTGCCCTAATGTTCATAGCACCCCCTCCTGCTCAACTTCTCGTGCAACCTCCTCCAACTCAAATAATAGGAAATGGCTAGTGTCCCCGGCTGAGTCGGCGTGTTCATATTTTCAAGGCTCAACCCCGGTTAAACTCTCCGAAAGCCCCGGTACGGATAAAAGTTCTTCTAGTCTATCATTCGAAGGTCCTAAAGAATGCCTCAGGATTGCGGCGGAGACCCCCGCACTTGTACCTTTTCTCAAGATAGAGTTGAATAGTGAACCGGTCACTGCCCTATTAGACTCAGGGAGTGTTTGTTCCATTATTTTGGCTGAATGGTATTCGAAATTAAAGAGCATTTTAAATTTCATGACTTTCGTCTTCGGTCCAATGCGTTTCGGCTAATTCCTCTCCCTTAGAAATTTTACGTTTCATCTTCGCCAAAATTCGTACTTCTAAATTTATTTGCAAAATAAAACTGTTTGTGGCTAAGCACTTGTCTTGCCCGTAATATTAGGAGCAGATTTCATGTCTTCTACTGGTCTAGTGCTCGACATTCAGAGCAAGTCGTGCACCTTCAAATTTGCTAATAATTGTAAAATTCCTTTGCTAAAGTGTAATTCTGTGACATATTCATCTGTTTCGCCTACCTAGGATGAGATGTTGTTAGACCTTAGACATCTACCCGAGGAGCAGGCTGAAAGTAATCGTAAATTGTGTCAGTCGTTTCCACATGTATTTTCCGATACTCTTGGTGTTACTGACCTTACTGAATACAAGATTTAGATTACGGACTCGATCCCAATGACGTTTCCGCCTTATAGGCTGTCTCCACCTAAAATCAACGATCAGATGTTGAAGGATGGTATTATTCGACCCTCTAAGTCGGCGTATTCATTGCCCATTTTTCTGGTCCCGAAACCCCAATGCGGCTTCAGGCCTGTCATTGATTATAGGGTTTTAAATCGGAAGGTGGTGTTACAATCTGTGCCTCTGCCAGACCTCCATTCTTGTTTTCCATGGTTTCGGAAAGCTAAGTTCTTTACCATCCTTGATCTCAATCAGGCGTACAATCAGATCCCTCTAGCTGAAGAATCGAAACATCTAACAGCTTTTGCAACGGATTGGAACTTGTATGAGTACAACCGCATGCCTTTCGGCCTCCCTACGGGGGCATCTGTGCTCACTAGACTGCTAGAAAAGATCTTTCCCGACATCAAGTTTGAGTACTTGTATCACTATCTTGATGATGTCGTCGTATTTTCTGTAACCTTTGAAGAACACATTGATCATCTAAAACAGGTCCTCAATCGCCTTCGTAAGGCCGGGATGACCGTGAAGTTATGTAAGGTAGCTTTTGCTGAACCTTCTATGTCATTCCTAGGGCATATTGTGTCGCCCGATGGTGTTTCTATTGATCATTCAAGAACACAGGCCATCCGTTATTTCAAACCTCCTAAGGACATCAAAGGTATTGCCAGGTTCATCGACATGGTTAATTTCTTCAGGAAATGTATTCCTAACTTCGCTAACAGAGCAGCGCCCTTGAACTTATTTCGTAGGAAAGGCGTCAAATTTGAGTGGGGCCGTCTCAACAAGCCGCTTTTGAAGATCTGAAATTAGCTCTTTGTAACGCCCCGGTTCTTGCAATGCCTGATTTTTCAAAGAAATTCATTGTTTAAGCCGACGCCTCATCATCGGCGGTGGCTGCCGTCCTTCTTCAGGAAACTGAACTCGGAGGACGACCCATAGCTTATGCGTCTAGGACATTATGAGCCCAAGGGTCTAAATATTCCATCTATGAACTTGAGGGTTTGACAGTTCTACTTATACTAGAGAAGTTCCGACTCTATCTGGAAGATGTCAAGTTCGATCTAGAAACTGATAATCAAGACTTAAGTTGGGTCTTAGCTAGGCCGCGTCGTACTGGACGTATAGCCCGTTGGGCCATCCAGATTTCTGCCTTCCAATTTGATGTTAGGCATATCAGAGGATCCGAAAATGTTGTTGCGGGTGGACTAAGCCGCATGTTTTCTCAAGATGTGGAGACCACCGAACAGGAAGATAGTTCATCTCTTCCCACGCCCATGCCTTCGGGTATTAATGCAATTCTAACTGATGCCCCCATGTTGTTTAGGGATATTAAAAAATATCAACGTGAAGATCCTGCGCTGGCCCATATTATTGAAACCCTTTCTCCTGGGGAACACGTCGACCCTTATGTGTTGAGGAACGGGGTTTTGTGTTGCCCGTCGAGGCATGACCAAAAGATGAAAGTTGTGGTTCCAGCTGTTCTTGTGCCTATGATCTTCAAGTAATATCATGAGACCCCATTAGTGGGGCATTTCGGCATCTTCAAAACTCGAGAAAAGATCCGAGAGATGTTCATTTGGAAAGGTATGGACAGCGAATTCGTGAATTGGTAAAAGCTTGTAAACCTTGCTTGCTTAGTAAGCCCACCTTGTCCACTAAGCTAGGTCTATTATCTTCCCATCAAGCCTCGCGCCCCATGGAGCGCCTCTATATAGAATACGTCGGACCCTTCCGCCAATCAAAGGGGAACGCCAATAAATTCATTCTAGTATGTGAAGATGGTTTCACAAGATTTTCCTGGCTATTCCCGACTAAACTGGCAACCGCTCAGTCCACCATTTCTTGTTTAAATACCATATTTGCTTCTTTTGGTTCCTGTCAATATATAGTTTCTGACAATGCTAAAACATATACATCCAACCTCTTCCGCAAATTCTGTTTTGATCTGTCTATTTCACATGTAACTACATCTGCGTATTATCCTCAAACTTCTCTGGCTGAGCGGGTCAATCGTAATCTCCGATCTGCTCTCATCGCATTTCATCATGAAGATCATTCCAGGTGGGATACGTCCCTGCATTGGTTGGCCTTTGCTTTAAATTCGGCGGTTCATGAGTCCCATAAGTTTACTCCAGCTTCTCTCATGTTCAAATTTGTTCTTAACACACCGCTCTCTAACATTTGGTCACTCAATGACTTTTTTACCAGAGAGAGTAGATCCCGATAATATTAGAGATCTATGGGAAAAGGCTAAGCACAACCTGAAGGTTTCCCATGAAAAGGTTAGGGAAAGATATGGTCGTGGACGGAGGCCAACCAATTTAAAAGTCGGAGATCAAATCATGGTTAGAAACTTTGTTCCCGCGGGCAAGCTTGCCCCCAGATTTCATGGGCCGTGCGTCATTTTGGATTTTTTGACACCAGTTACCTTATTAGTAAACATTGCAGCCACAGAGAAGATCTTTAGAGTCCACCTCTTCCAGGTGAAACCTGTATAATTAGTTTTCTTGTATTCGCTAAATTTGGCAGGAGTTTGAAGGTTATACATATTTTTTGAGGCCTTCTGCTCCAAATTATTTTATTTAATTATGTGAATGATCTGTATGTACGATCTTCCCCTCTGGTTTTCCTGCTGTCTATTCCTTAGTGGCCATTGACAAGCCCCCGTCTCCTGCATCTCCGCACTATTGGCACACAAGATCCTTCCATGCCGCCCGCCCCTCAGCATCACCAATAAAGATCGTACTCTCCTAACTCTAGCAACAACACTTCTCTGTTGCCTAGGTCTTACTGTTTCGTTGCCCCCTCAGCCGTTCGCCGCCGTACTGCAACTGAAGTGGGGTAAGGGCCCACCCCACTCCCGTGAAGACTCCTTCTGAACGGCGCGCCGGAGTACATCTCCCCGGCAAAGCCTGAAGTGCGGTGACCCTACGACCAACTCATCTGGGCACTGTACATATACTTCTACTCTGCGGTGACCATCACCGCGACTACCCATCTCATAGTAGCGGGTACCGAGCTCGATAGCTGCAGTCGCTTAAGTGCGGCCAGTATCCAGTATTCGGGAGATATTAGGTTCGAACCCCACTGTCGGCAGCCCTGAAAATGGTTTTCCGTGGTTTCCTATTTTCACACCAGGCAAATGCTGGAGCTGCACCTTAATTAAGGCCACGGTCGCTTCCTCCCTACTCCTATCCCTTTCCTGTCCCATCGTCGCCATAAGACCTATCTGTGTCGGTGCCACGTAAAGCAACTAGCAAAAAAAAATAGTAGCGGGAGAGGAGTATCTGAAGGTAATTGAGGGGTCCGGGTGACCTCAACTGGGTATCGGCAGCGGCGGCAGGTCTTGCCGTCAAACATATCAACATGTTGTTAATATGCTACAACAACAAGGACAATCTAAATTTGCAGTTAATAATTTTTTTCTACAAATCTACATCCGAAATTCTTAGAAATTTTCTTCTACTGGAAAGGTTTTCTTACAATTATTCTGTGTCACCCCAAGGAAAGACATTTGGGGGGGGAGGCCTGTACCGGGAGGTTCATTCCAACGTCGCGCATTCAAATTCAGCGCCTAAATGAACTCCTCTATTGGTAAAACAGTGAAACTGAAACTACACCTACTTAGAACTTTACTCGGAAGATGTCACCACAGAAATGTGATGTAATTTTGTTATTGTGCATTTGCCCAAACTGAGTGAATTTCTCCTTGTTTTGTTTGCCATTCATCAAGAAGTTTGGACACTCTTCCATAGATGACACTACTAAAAATTACGATCATGCACCCTGGTGCAAGGTGTAAGAAGTTATAATTTAAAGAAGTTTGGTATTTCTAGGTTTTTGTAAATGAATAATGTTCATTTATTTTTGAGTTGGCAATATTTCCTTTCCGCCAGTTTTGAATCTGGCCAATGAAAAATGTCTGTAATTAATTTTCAACCTATCACAAGCTTATTGTTCGATTCTGAGTGTAACTTTGGAATTGACCAATTAAATTGAGAGGCTTTGGCTGGTTTGATCTTGAATGATCTCGAACCTTCCATGAGGGTTTCTAAACTGCGGCTTTTCACGTCTCTTGGCCAATTCATCGTCATCTTTCTGAGTATGCGTGTTAAGCAGGAGGCGGGCGGCCTCTTTCGTCGGCAACCAGAACATCTACAAGGAAATGGCCACATAACTTTCTTCTTTCTTGATACCTCCGCAGTTTAACCCGAGGGAAATGTCCGAATCTTTGACTATGTAAACAACTCTTCTAAAATGTAAATCTTATTTCGGTTAATGTAAAAACTTCGTAAACTCTTTAACTGTAAATCGGGGAGAGCGAGTGATGTACCCTCTCGAGTTCCCCTTCATCTTGGTTTGAGGTGACTACGTTTTGTAACTGTTTTTCCTCCGGTAATGTGTTAAAGTAATTTCTATACGATTCACCTCAGTAGTTTGGGAATAGCCCCTGTTTCATCGCCCTAGAGCCCTTTAGGTTTTTTAAGTGTTCATTATCTTGGAGCGCAGTACACTTCCATTCAGTTTGTGTCTCGGGCTTTTTACTTAACCTGTTCTTTTCCGCAAAGGCCATATAGGTTGGGTACGAAATACCCCTGTTTCAAATTGTAAGTTGGGCCATGGAAGGCCAGAGAGTGTAAGATTTTTGAGGTTGCCTCGTGGAGGCTGAAAGAAACGGAGAGCCTGTTAGCTCTTTTGCAAGTTTTGTAATTGTAAAGTGTGCCTCTAGGAGGCTTGATATTATGATTTAGGGAGCAACTGCTCTGGAATTAGGGGATTTCTGCCCCTCATTAAATAATTCTTCTTTCTTTGGTAAAATTGTAAAACTAGGGGCTTAAACCCCAAAGTGTTAAGGTTCTGAATCTTGGATTTTTCCTAATCTGGTTTTAAATTTGGCATTGTACCTGGTTGTTACTTGTCCCTTGTGGAAATTTGTTAAGTTTTTTTATAATAAAAGAAATATAACCTTTGTAAAATGTTTAAATCTATCTTGACATCGTAGTTGGACCCATTCTAGCCCGCACCTTCTTTCTCCTCTGCATTTCACAGATACCCCGGAACAATTATAAAGAGAAAGGAACAATGTATCTAACAATGAAGTTTCTGAGTGATATAATAATACTGCCAACTTGAGGTACTAAAATCTCCGAGCCTGTCGGATAACGAATTAGCGTAGCTCTGAATTTCTTAACAAGTTCTCACTCACACCTTGAAGGGGTGAGACCGACCACCTGGCGGGTAACGCCCTCTCTCTGGCCTAGCCCTGGACTTCGGCAGGGTAACAAGTTATACGAGGTGACCTTTTAGTCATATCAGTGGTTTCTACATGTGTATGGCAAAATTTAGTTAAAAATTGAACATCTGATATAATTATGATGCGAAGAAACGCAAAAAAATATCCTTCTTTCGTAAAATGTCGCGATTTCAAAATTACAGAAAATGCATTTAGAAGCGACTTATCGAACGTCAAATGGCTTATCGAGAGCCTCTCAAAGTTAAGGAAAGTTCCACGAATGAACACGTCAGAAGACATATCAGTGTCAGTGCGACGTAACCAAATTGTAAAAAGGAAAAAAGTACTGAGACTCGCCTCAATTATTCCTTGGGTTAAATGTCCTGAGATCAGAAGGAGATACTATCTCAGCATTTCCTGAATTAGGGACGTGTTTAAGGAAGGAAAACAAGGAGGAAGTCATATTTTGAAGAACCACATTCTATGCGATCTTAGAAAATCATTCCGTGATAAACTGGTTGACTCACCCAACCACGAAAATGGGTCCCTTTTATTTGTGATAAGTACAGATATGCGCATTAGCACAACCATGACAATAATAATAATAATAATAATAATAATAATAATAATAATAATAATAATAATAATGCTATTGGCTTTACGTCGCACCGACACAGATAGGTCTTATGGCGACGATGGGACAGGAAAGAGCTAGGACTGGGAAGGAAGAGACCGTGGCCTTAATTAAGGTACAGCCCCAGCATTTGCCTGGTGTGAAAACGGGAAACCACGGAAACCCATCTTCAGGGCTGCCGACAGTGGGGTTCGAACCACCTATCTCCCGAATACTGGATACTGGCCGCACTGAAGCGACTGCAGCTATCGAGCTCGGTTAATAATAATAATGAAATGAAATGTCGTATGGGTTTTAGTGCCGGGATATGCCAGGACGGGTTCGGCTCGCCAAGTGCAGGTCTTTCTATTTGACTCCCGTAGGCAACCCGCCGTCGTGATGAGGATGAAATGATGATGAAGACAACACATACCTACACCCAGCCCCCGTGCCATTGGAATTAACCAATTAAGGTTAAAATCCCCGACCCGGCCGGGAATCGAACCCAGGACCCTCTGAACCGAAGGCCAGTACGCTGACCGTTCAGACGAGTCGGACATAATAATAATAATAATAATAATAATAATAATAATAATAATATAAAGTCGTCTAGGTGTGAAAAAGGCCTATGAGGACTGAAACACTTCTCGAAAGCTTTGGTTCAAGTCTTTCTAGTTGACGCTCATGAGTGTTCCATTTCTGGTACTGATAATGATGGGATTCCCACTATGAGTGGAGGCGGTAGATAACACCAACGGTATCACCTCTCTGTCGTAAGAAGCGTCTAAAGGAGGCCCAGGGGCTCTTAACTTGGGAGCGTGGGTTGGTGACCATGGGACTCTTGGCTGAGTGTGCCATGCTCGTCACTTTCACCTTCCCTATCCGACCTCCCTTGGTCAACCCTTATTTTTTCCGACTTCGACGGTATTAGGTTTCCGACGCCTAGAGAGTCTTTCATTTTCACGTGACCATTGCCCTTCTTTGGCTGATTTTTCGAAGCGTCGGGTCTCTTCAGTTTTTTATTTCTGGTAATTGTTATTGGAGGACGGTTGCCCAGTTGTACTTCCTCACCCCCACCTTTGTCCCCAGAAATAAATGATAATAATGGTTGTACTTCATTTGTCATGTTTACGACTTTCGGAGACGCCAAAGTGCCAGTAAATCTATCCAAAGGAGGCTGACATATTTGCTTCGGACTGAAGCAGGTTCGAAACTGACAATTTCAGCTCAGAAGGCCAGCGCTTAACCCTCTCAGCTACTCAGCCTGGTCTCCAGGAATTAATCTGGTACCGGTACACATTCTTGGTGTAGACTGAGTGAAGCTTAGGGCCATGTGCTTCTCCATAAGTGAAAAGCTTGTTTCTGAATTGTTCAAGTTTCTGACGGAGAATCGAACCCATGTCCCTCCGAGTTAACTGAGCATGGTATATCCCCTAATAATAATAATAATAATAATAATAATAATAATAATAATAATAATAATAATAATAATAATTGTACCGGGAGGTACACCTCCACGCCGCTAATTTAAAAGTTGCGCCAGTTGAAACTCCTCTGCTGGAGGAAGTCTGAACTTTATTGACGGTATTAATTTTCAAGTTTCTCAGAAGATGTCACTACCTGGAAATTTTGGAATTTTTGAACTGTGTCATTTTCGACGTATTTTTGTTTTGCTTGTAGTAAGAAGTGTGAACTTTCTCTTCTAGAGGACACTACTGAAGATCAACAATAGTGCTCCTGAGCATGAATGGGGTTTTCTGCCCCTCTGTTAATACTTATTTTGAAGTAAGGTTGGGCTGATTGCCCAAGCATTGTGAAGTCAGGGCTCGAAGCCCAAATTCTGTAAATATTGTAACTACCCTTGTGACTTGCTACCTTGTACCTGCAATGCTTGTTATTTCTTCATTTTAAAAAGGAAATATAACCTTGTTAAATTTTACATTAACTTTGATTCCGTAGTTTGAGACCCGTTCACGCCCGCACCTCCTTTCACCTCTACCTACCACTAAAACACGGTAACAAGTGGTAGCAGAGCGTGGTTGAATGGGTCTCAATTTAGCCCCTTTTGACGGCTAAACATTGTTTTGTTCCGAACTCTAACAATTTTCTCAGTTGCTGGAATTTTTTGATTTTTTTTTTCAAACTTGTTCTGTCATCATGCCCGGCCCTCGCGATGTTCTCCACCTTAACTATTTGCGCAAGGAGGAGTTAATCTACGAATTAACTATTGGAAATGTGCAATCTGGAGGCACGGTTGCAGTAGACACAAATAAGCTTAGAGAGTCCCTTGATTTGCCCATTTCCATCCCCACCTTGGGAGAGAAAGAAGTTGACGACTCTCTTTCCACGATCGTCGAGAATATTACTGGGCTAGCTTCTGTAGTTAGCTTTTTTGATGAAAATGATCCTTCTCCTAATCAAATTAAGCGTGTGCAAGCCAGGCTACATCACTTTTCAAATAGAGTTAACGATCTGTTGTCTCTGAAGTTGAATGACGTTCAGAGGAAGGAAGCTAGTACGCTGCTTGAAAATATTTCGGAATTGTCTAGCAAGGTCACTCAATTGTTAACGGGGGAGGTTCCTCCCAAAAGCGATATACCCACCATAGTGAATGTAGGTAGCGAGGAAGAGCCTCCTAAGGGAGATGCAAATAGGAAAACCATTGCTGCTCAAACAACCTCTGCCCCATTGGACGAGTCTGTACGCCGTAACTCATTAAATAATGTACGTTCTGAATTAACTTCCTTGCCATTGAAACCTTTACCTACTATGTCACCCGGGTTTAGCAGCTTGCCTCATCCATTGGCAATGTTGCTCAGAGGTATCTCTAAGTTTTCCGTTAATACCACCAGTGACGTAATTTCATTTTTAAGATTTCTAGTTGAATTTCAGGATCATGCCCTTGTGTTTTCTCTTTCTCCATGTCAAATTTTGCAAATTATCTATCCTTATGCAATTGGTATTCTCTCTGACAAAATAGTAAGAGCCATAGCTGAACAGTCATCTACTGAAGATTTTCATGCACACTTGCTTGCGAATTTTATTCCCGCCCGCGCGAGGTCATCTCTGATTCAGAAGTACTATTACCGTGTACAACGCTTGGATGAAAACTTGGCTGATTTCATACAGGACATTAAGTTTTATACTAGGGTGTTTGCTCTTCACTTCCCTGAGGATCAGATTGTACAAGCCATTGTGGAAGGTATCTCACCATCCTATAGGTCATATTTGTGTTTCGCGGCGTGCCCGCAAACTTTCTCTGAACTTGAAGCATTGGCCGTCTCAGCGGAAGGAGTTAGATACGCCGATTCTTTGCGTGTCGCGAAAGAACCCCCTCCGTCTTTTAGTAATCCTCGGCCTCCACCTCGCCGACCGGTCAATTCCCGTAAATGTTATGCTTGCGGGTCGCCTGAACATCTTCGCAATAAGTGTCCACTGATCAAGTCTAGTAGGGCAAATAATGGAGCTGGTTCATCACAAGGCTGTTTTAAATGTGGGGCTTTCTCACATATCGCCAAGAATTGCCCAAACTCAAATAGCACCCCCTCCTGCTCAACTTCTGGTCCAAATTCCACCAATGCCAATAATAAAATGTGACTAGCGGCTTCGGCTGAGTCGACTAATTCTGCTTCCCAAGGCTCAGCCCCTGACAAAAAGGTCGTGAATTCAGGGAACGATCAGTCTTCAAATTCATCTTTTGAATGCCCTAAAGAATGTCTTAGGATTGCGGCGGATACCCCCGCACCTGTTCCTTTTCTTAAGATTGAGTTAAATAACGAGCCTATAACCGCTCTATTAGATTCAGGCAGTGTTTGTTCAATTATTTCGGACCAATGGTATTCAAAATTTAAGTCTGTTTGTAAATTACCTGACTATGATTCATCTCCTGTTCAATATGTTTCGGCTAATTCATCCCCATTAGAAATTCTAGGTTCTGTAAATGCCAAAATTCGTATTTTTAAATTTACATGGAAAATCAAACTGTTTGTGGCTAAGCACTTGTCTTGCCCCATCATACTGGGAGCGGAATTCATTTCTCACACTGGTCTTGTGCTCGATCTCCAGAGTAAGTCGTGCACATTCAAGTTTGCGTCCAATTGGAAAATTCCCTTGTTAAAGTGTAATTCTGTATCATGTTCATCTATTTCGCCTACCCAGGATGAGATGTTGTTAGACCTTAGACATCTACCTGAGGAGCAGGCTGATAGTATTCGTAAATTATGTCAGTCATTTCCAGAGGTGTTCTCTGATACTCTTGGTGTTACTGACCTTATTGAATACAAAATTGAGGTCACGGATTCGATTCCTGTCCGTTTTCCACCTTATAGGCTATCTCCACCTAAAATGAAGGCATTGAAAGAAATCATCGATCAAATGTTAAAGGATGGTATTATTAGGCCCTCTAAGTCGGCGTATTCTTCGCCTATTTTTCTAGTCCCGAAACCCCAAGGCGGCTTCAGGCCTGTCATTGATTATAGGGCTCTCAATCGGAAGGTGGTGTTACAATCTGTGCCCCTTCCTGACCTTCATTCTTGTTTTTCATGGTTTCGTAAGGCCAAGTTCTTTACTATCTTGGACTTGAATCAGGCCTATAATCAAATTCCCCTTGCCGAAGAGTCTAAACACCTTACAGCGTTTGCCACGGACTGGAACTTATACGAATACAACCGCGTGCCTTTCGGGCTCCCCACGGGAGCAGCTGTACTCACTAGGCTGCTAGATAGGGTCTTCTCCGACATCAAATTTGAGTACTTATATCACTACTTGGATGATGTCGTCGTATTTTCAGAGACTTTTGAAGAACATCTAGATCATCTGCGAGAAGTCCTCGATCGCCTTCGTAAGGCTGGGTTAACTGTCAAGTTGTCCAAGGTTGCCTTTGCTAAGCCCTCTATGTCATTCCTAGGGCATATTGTGTCACCTGATGGTGTAGCAGTCGATCATTCTAGAACACAGGCCATCCGTGATTTTAAACCTCCCAAGGACATTAAAGGTATCGCCAGGTTCATTGGTATGGTGAATTTCTTCAGGAAGTTTATTCCTAACTTCGCTAATAGAGCGGCGCCCTTAAACCTTCTTCGTAGGAAAGGCATCAAATTCGAGTGGGGACCTTCTCAACAAGCCGCTTTTGAAGATCTTAAATTAGCTCTCTGTAATGCCCCTGTCCTTGCTATGCCTGATTTCTCGAAGAAATTCATCGTCCAAACCGACGCGTCGTCGTCAGCAGTTGCGGCAGTCCTTCTTCAAGAGACTGAACTAGGGAGGCGACCCATCGCCTATGCATCTAGGACTCTATCGGCTCAAGAAGCCAAGTATTCCATCTATGAGCTCGAAGGTTTGGCAGTCTTATTCGCCTTAGAAAAGTTCCGTCTCTATCTGGAACACGTCAAATTCGACCTGGAGACAGATAATCAAGCCTTAAGCTGGGTCTTAGGTAGGCCGCGTCGTACTGGTCGTATAGCCCGTTGGGCCATCCGTATTTCTGCCTTCCAATTCGATGTCAGGCATATCAGAGGTACCGAAAATGTTGTTGCTGATGGACTCAGCCGTATGTTTTCTAACGACGTCGAGACCCATGAACCGGTCGGCAGTTCATCACCTTCCAAGTCCATACTATCTGATGTTAATGCCACCTTAACAGATGCTCCCATGCTCTTTAGGGATATCGAGAAATACCAACGTGAAGATCCGACGTTGGCTCCGATAATGGAAACCCTTTCTTCTGGGGAACATGTCGTCCCTTATGTTCTGAGGAATGGTGTTCTATGTTGCCCTTCGAGGCATGATAAGATGATGAAAGTTGTCGTTCCAGCTGTTCTTGTACCTATGATCTTCAAGTATTATCATAAGACCCCATTAGGAGGGCATCTTGGTATCTTTAAAACTCGTGAAAAGATTCGTGAAATGTTCATCTGGAAAAGTATGGACGGTGAAATCCGTGAACTTGTAAAAGCTTGTAAATCTTGTTTGCTCAGTAAACCCACCATGTCCACCAAGGTAGGCCTTTTGTCTTCGCATCAAGCGTCGCGCCCCATGGAACGCCTGTATATTGATTATGTAGGACCCTTCCCCCAGTCTAAGGGAAATGCTAACAAGTTTATCTTTGTATGCGTAGATGGCTTTACAAGATTTTCCTGGTTATTTCCGACTAAGCTGGCTACCGCTCAGTCAACCATTACTTGCTTAAATTCTATTTTTGCCTCTTTTGGTCCGTGCCAATATATTGTGTCTGATAATGCTAAGGCGTTCACATCTAATCTTTTTCGTAAATTCTGTTTCGACTTGTCCATCTCTCATGTAACTACTTCTGCTTATTACCCTCAACCATCTCTGGCTGAACGGGTTAACCGTAATCTCAGGTCCGCGCTTATTGCCTATCATCATGAAGATCATTCCAGGTGGGATACGTACCTGCATTGGTTAGCTTTTGCTTTGAATTCGGCGGTTCATGAATCACATAAATTTACTCCAGCCTCTTTGATGTTCAAGTTTGTTCCCAACACGCCGCTCTCTAACCTCTGGTCTCTGAGTGACATTCTACCCGAGACAATAGATCCGGACAACATTAAAGATCTTTGGAAGAAGGCTAAAGCCAATCTTAAAGTGTCTCATGAAAAGGTTAGGGAAAGGTATGATCGTGGACGGAGACCCACCCCTTTGAAGGTAGGTGACCAAGTTATGGTCAAGAACTTTGTTCCCGCGGGCAAGCTTGCCCCCAGATTTCATGGGCCTTGTATCATTCTCGATTTTCTTACGCCGGTTACGTTGTTATTAAGTAATCCAGCCACCGAGAGGATATTTAGGGTTCACCTGTCACAGGTGAAACCAGTGTAAATTTTGTGTCAACTTGCTTCATATAATTTGAAAGGAATATGAAGGTTATATTTTTTTTTGAGTTTCACTTTTAAGGCTTTCTGCCCCTTCTATAAAAGTTAGTTTCATATGTAAGTATTTTTGTAAACCCTTCCCGCACCGTTAAACTGCAATTCTGTCCTTACCACGGCCATTACCACGCTCCCGTCTCCTGCTATACACACTGTGGCTTGCTTATATTAAATGCCATGGATATCTGCACGCCGCTGGCCCCTCAACCTCTCCACCAAGCCTGTGCCCTCAAAAAATGATGATGGTCCAACAATTCTGCCGCCAAGTTTTAATGTTTCAGTGCCCCCGCAGCCGCGTGGCGCCGTGCCGCGACTGGGCTAGAGGAAGGGCCCCCTCGACCCCAGCGAGGACGACATGTGCACGGCGAGCCGGAGCTCTCCTCCCGGCCAAGGCTGATGTGCGGCGCACGACCTGCTACTTGCCCGCAGCCTGTATATGTTCACCGCGGGCGCGGCGTGCTTCAACACCACTGCTCCCCTCATAGTGCGGGCGAGCGGTATCTCAGGGTACTTGAGGGGTCCGAGCGGCCTCCTCTGGATGCAAGCTGCAACGGCCGGTCTGGCCATCCAACTTAATCAACATTAACTACATGAACTGTTACTATCGGCAATTACTGCACTTGGGAATTCAACAGCAATATTTGGTGGACCTTGCAAAATGTTTCTTCACTTTCAAGTATTAAAAGTTTATCTTCTGAATTCAACTTCTACAACCATAAAGACTTTAATTCACCTGCAACAACAAAATTTTGAAACTGAATCAAACCACATTAAGAAAATCTTATAAATTTTTCGGCAATTAATCTCCATATCTACATCAAACTTGGACATTGTTTTCAAACAAATTTCATGTGTCACCCCTGGAGGAACTTTTGGGGGGGGGGGGAGGTCTGTACCGGGCGGTACACCTCCACGCCGCTAATTTAAAAGTTGCGCCAGTTGAAACTCCTCTGCTGGAGGAAGTCTGAACTTTATTGACGGTATTAATTTTCAAGTTTCTCAGAAGATGTCACTACCTGGAAATTTTGGAGTTTTTGAACTGTGTCATTTTCGACGTATTTTTGTTTTGCTTGTAGTAAGAAGTGTGAACTTTCTCTTCTAGAGGACACTACTGAAGATCAACAATAGTGCTCCTGAGCATGAATGGGGTTTTCTGCCCCTCTGTTAATACTTAATTTGAAGTAAGGTTGGGCTGATTGCCCAAGCATTGTGAAGTCAGGGCTCGAAGCCCAAATTCTGTAAATATTGTAACTACCCTTGTGACTTGCTACCTTGTACCTGCAATGCTTGTTATTTCTTCATTTTAAAAAGGAAATATAACCTTGTTAAATTTTACATTAACTTTGATTCCGTAGTTTGAGACCCGTTCACGCCCGCACCTTCTTTCACCTCTACCTACCACTAAAACACGGTAACAATAATAATAATAATAATAATAATGTCCGCCTCTGTGGTGTAGTGGTTAGTGTGATTAGCTGCCTCCGTGGAGGCCCGAGTTCGATTCCCGCCTCTGCAACTCAGCTTCGGGAGGTCAAATTAGTAGAGGTGTGTTCGAATCCCGCCTCAGCCATCCTGGAAGTGGTTTTCCGTGGTTTCTCACTTCTCCTCCAGGCAAATGCCGGGATGGTACCTAACTTAAGGTCACGGCCGCTTCCTTCCCTCTGCCTTGTCTATCCCTTCCAACCTCTCCATCCCCGCACAAGGCCCTTGCTCAGCCCAGCAGGTGAAGCCCCAGTTGTATCCCCGACCCAATGTCTCACGCTCCACGACACTGCCCTTGAGGTGGTAGAGGTGGGATCCCTCGCCGAATCCGAGGGAGAAACCAACCCTGGAGGGTAAACAGATTAAGGAAAAAATAAATAAATAAATAATAATAATAATAATAATAATAATAATAATAATAATAATGATAATAATAATAATAATGGGGTTTTGCCTGTTCCCCTATCGGGCGCGTCCCAGGTGGCGGATGGGGGGGGGGGCTCGCCGGACTTGTCCGGAGGGCTTGAGGGAAATAAAATACCTCTCGCGGACCAAAAACAGGCACAGCCAGAAAACATCTTGAGGCAACCTCTGAGGCTCAATACCTTAGTTGTAACTATGAGATTGACAAAGATCAATCTCCCCATTATCTTCAACTTACTAGCATGATGGCAACGTCAGTTAATGATACTACTACCCCAGGCCCTAGTATTCATACTAGGTTTTCTCGGTCATCGGATTCTGGGGGACCGAGAACATCATGCGGGAATGTATCGGAGCTTCCCAAATCTCTTCGCCCAAAGGAAAAACATTTTATTGGCACTTTAAACATCAACACGCTTCGCAAAATTGGAAAGTTGAAGCACTTAACAGACACATTAGACCAACTCAACATCCAAATTCTGGCACTCCAAGAAACTAGGTACAGTGACGAAAATCATTTTGAATCAGGAAACTATAGAATTTATAAAGGTAAACCAGCTACCCTCCTCCCTAACAAAATATTACAATTTGGCACTGGTTTTGCAGTGAGAAAAAATATCACAAATTCGGTATTATACTTTACATCTCCTTCTGAAAGAATTTCGCTAATGACAATCAAATCAGGAAACAAAGCTTATACACTAATCAATGCACATGCACCTACAAACAATTACAATCAAAAAGACCCACAGAAGGTAGATGACTTCTGGGAATTACTAGAAGAAACTACAGCCAAAGTTCCAAAACATCATGTCAAAATTCTGCTGGGGGACTTCAATGCACAAATTGGCAAAGAGAAGAAATTTAGGACCACTGTAGGACTTTACCCTGCTCACAAAAGAACCAATAAAAATGGAGAACGTTTAGTTGGCTTCTGCGAGAATTTCGATCTAAAATTGATGTCAACCCATTTCCTGGCACTTCCACAAAAGAAAATGACATGGAGATCCCCGAACATGCATTTAGGAGAATTTCAACTAGACCATGTGGCTATTTCCAAGAAAAACCAAAAAGAAATTATGAACGTTAAAGTCAAAAAGGGAATTATTGACTCCGACCACCACCTATCTCTTGTTAAAGTAAAGTTTCAACCCAACAGGAAGAAAACCAAAACAATCAGAAACCCAAGAATCGACCCTGAATTTCTGAGACAGAACTCAGACAATTTCCTTGCGAATATCTCCAACGATGCTCCTTCAAACTGGCTAGAACTCAAGGACACACTCTTGAAAGCTTCACAAAACATCAGCAATCCCCCAAGGAAACGCAAACACAGGTGGTGGAATGACACCTGTGACAAGGCCATAGAAGTCAGAATTAGGTCCTGGCTAAACTGGAGATCCCATAAAACTGATCAAAATCGTGATGAATTCTTCAAAACACAGAAACAAACCTCAAAAATCATCAGATCTGAAAAACGAAAATATGATCAAAACAGACTGGTAGAAATAGAAGAAAATTTCAGAGAAAAATTATCCAATTACCAGGCACCTAGTCTCTGTTTCAAACGTGCAGATGGGACTTTGGAAACAAGTAATAAGGGAAATTGTGAACTCCTAGCAAACTATTTCATGGACCTTTTAAACTGTGAATCTCCAAAGGAACAATTCACCTATGAAAAACCAACACCTAATCCAGATTCAGAACCCCCCACATTACAAGAAGTCAAACAAATAATCAGAGATTTAAAAGACAACAAAGCACCAGGAGAAGATGGAATAATCGCTGAAATGTTGAAAATTGGTGGTGACAAACTGGCCCAGAGTATTCAAAAAATCTTACAGGACATTTGGTTTTCTGAAGAAATTCCGGAGGATTGGAAATGTGCATTGATTCACCCACTTCACAAGAAAGGAGACAAATCAGATATTAACAACTACAGAGGAATTTCTCTCCTCTCACTCGTATATAAAATTTTCTCTAAAGCTCTACTTAATAGATTAGAGAAACAAACAGACCACCTGATCGGAGATTATCAGGCTGGATTCCGAAAAGGGAGATCCTGCGCAGAACAAATCCTAAACCTAAAAACCATACTACAGATTCGCAAAACCAAACAAACAGTAATCACCTTTGTTGACTTCAAAAAAGCGTATGATTCCATAGATCGGCAGACCCTGTTCAACATACTAGAGGAATTTCAAGTCGACAGGAAAACGAGGGAATTGATTAAACAAACTCTGACCAACACAACATCAAAAGTTAAGTTCTTGGGAGAAATTTCTGAACCGTTCGAAATCAGAACTGGCGTCTGACAGGGAGATGGACTATCCCCACTACTATTCAATTTAGGTTTGGAAAAAGTGATTCGTGAATGGAGAAAAGAAACTAAAGGTATAAACATTGGCAGACTTCTTAAAGACAAAATTCACCTTGACTGCTTAGCTTTCGCAGATGACCTTGCGATCCTTTCGAACAACAGACAAGAAGCAATCCAATCCATAGAAAAATTGAATGAAATAGCCGCAAAAACCGGACTTCAAATTTCATTTGAAAAGGCGCAGTTTATGGAAGGAACTAAATCAAGATTCGACAATCAACCATTAATCACCAATTGTGGAATAATTTCCCAAGTAGACAAATTCAAATATCTAGGTGAAATTATTCAGCCAGCAGGGTTAAATCAGGAAGGTAACAAAGAAAGAACTGCTAAACTGCAAAGGGCTTACAAAATCACATGGAACAGATACAACAAAAGATGTATATAAAAAAATGCAAAATTACGACACTACAATACAGTCATCAAACCAGAGGCACTTTATGCATCTGAAACACTGATCATTGGCGGCAGGTCACAAATGAAAAGCATTGAAAAACAAGAGAGGAAAATTCTCAGAAAAATCGTAGGACCAAAGTTCGAAAATGAAATTTGGATGAAAAAGAAACCACACGAAATTTTTCAATTCACAGAAAAAATCACAGATACCATCAGAAAGAGACGACTAAAATTCTACGGACACCTACACAGAATGGATAACAACAGGCTGACAAAGAAAATTCTAAATCTAGCTCTAACCCTGAAAATCCGCAACAATTGGTTAGCAGAAATTCATGAAGATCTACAAGAAATGGGTATTGAGGACGAAACCATTCAAGATAGAATGAAATTTAGAAGCTTAGTAAACAAACATAAATTTGCAGAGAAACCAACAAGAAAAAATACAGGCTGGACAGAAACACGCAGAAAGGAACACAGTGAAAAAATGAAGAGATATTGGGAAGAAAAGAAGAAGAAACATTGTGCAAAATAAGTTCAAACGCGCTCCACAGCTGGGCACAACGAATCAAAAATAATAATAATAATAATAATAATAATAATAATAATAATAATAATAATAATAATAATAATAATAATAATGGTCTCGGCCACCATGGCAAAAATTTTGATTGAACGCCGTTTCTGCTGCCTGTGTATCAATTTCGACATTTCAGTTTTCATCATAAGGTAGGGAAACCAGAAATAATTCTGCTTTTTAATTAATTGTATCGGTTAAACAGCGAATGTCTCACCGGAGATGTTTTATATGCTAAAATCGTAGGACATGGATTGCCGTATGGGCTTATTTCACCCTTAAAAAATAGTAAAATAGTAATACCTCTTTCAGGTTTAAACATGAGTTCTTCGGTACCTCGCACAGAGGGATATGACAGTATGGTACACGTTATCAGATTAAAGAACACAGCTTACATCAGCGGTAAAGACTTGTCCCGATTAACGACTCCCCTGTGGATATGGTGATAAAATTCATTAACGATATCTCCTGCTTGTCGCAGAGGAAAGTTAAAAATCCGTTATTGCTCATATGACGAATGAAAAGCATTTGCTTGTGCCTATAAATAAATGTTCAAGAATATTGAGAAGACCTGCACATCAAAAACACAATTGTTCAGCAAGTGTCTTCCTTCAAAGACCTTGGGACTATAGTGGCGGAGAATTGTGATCCTTCTTCTTCTTTATCTGTTTACCCTCCAGGGTCGGTTTTTCCCTCGGACTCAGCGAGGGATCCCACCTCTACCGCATCAAGGGCAGTGTCCTGGAGCTTCAGACTCTGGGTAAGGGGATACATCTGAGAAGAATGGCCAGTACCCAGGCTGTCTCACTTGCTATGCTGAACAGGGGCCTTGTGCAGGGATTGGAAGATTGGAAGGGACAGGTAAGGAAGAAGGAAGAAAGCGGCCGTAGCCTTATGTTAGGTATCATCCCGGCATTTGCCTGGAGGAGAAGTGGGAAACCACGGAAAACCACTTCCATGATGGCTGAGGTGGGAATCGAACCCATCTCTACTCAGTTGACCTCCCGAAGCTGAGTGGACCCCGTTCCAGCCCTCGTACCACTTTTAAAGTTTCGTGGCAGAGCCGGGAATCGCACCCGGGCCTCCGGGGGTGACAGCTAATCACGCTAACCACTATACCACAGAGCCGGATGCATTATGATCCAAAGAATGAAATATTACCCAGGATTCGGCAAGCCAGAATATTTTTCAGCAGTATGAGGGCTCTATTCACCAGTAGAAATCTCAACCTTCAGCTCCGAGTTCGCAAGTTCTGATGCTATGCTTTCTCTGCCCTTCTGTATGGTTTTGAAAGCTGGATGTTCAGCCCTTTGCTGCGGAGGCGGATTAAAGTTTTCGAAGTGTACAGAAGAATGCATCGACTATCCTGGGTAGAAAGAAAGGCCCATGAGGAATAAGAAAGAAAAAAGAGTTCCCAATAAACATCAAGGAACGAAAGCCCATGTACATCGGGCCCATCATGAGAGGTGAACGATATGAACTCCTCCCACCGATCATCGCGGGGAAATCTTAAGAAAAACGATCTGTTGGGAGAGGGATAAATTACTTGCTTAAAGACCTGCGCCGCTGGTATGGATGAACTTCCATTGAAATCTTTCGAGCCGCTATTTCCCGAGATCATAATCAATTGATCGCCAACCTTCGTAGGGAGATGGCGTCCTAAGAAGAAGAATAAATACCTATTTAGACCGTTAAGACCAATTTTGTAATAACTAAATGCCCAGTGATGCACCTTAAATATTTTCGTTTCAATTCGATCTTAGTTTTGCATTGTATTTTGATATATCACGGGCAATCGTGATGCCGGAACAGATAGCAGACTCTTTGCCTTCTGTTACAGTATATCCACTCAGTGTGCAGACCCGTGGTCACATGACCGAACCAATGGCAAGTCCCTGCGATGAACAGAGAAGCCGTGACGCCAAATGTTTTCTTGTTTTTTTTTTCCTCGGAGGTGCTAGAAGCTGGTAGCTTATACAAAGTGGCAATATTTTGGTACACTGCCATCATATAAACCCTGGAGGCCAGAGATCTGCTACTGGAGAAGCCAATGACCATGGTGAGTAACAAATAAACAGGTCTGGATGACATTCCTGAAAATATGAGCAAAGTTCGAGGACATCACTTGCACTTCTTGGACGAGTACCAAATGCTGTCACCTATTCTACATGAAGTCCTGAAAAATAGACGCTCACCAATCATCCATCAATTGCCATTGCTTCTGTCTTCCCCGCGTCGATTTTGAAGCCAATCCAATCCAAACTCATTGCGACTCCCTGTGTAAGGTGGAACCTCCGACCTATGTAGGTCCTATGTCCCATGCCAAGGGGTCGGTTAATTGCTTGGTTCAAGTTGGTTGTTTTCAGCTTGATTTTCTATATTTATTTTTGTGCGAGATTATAGTGTTAATATTAATTTTATTATGGCATTAATATTTAACATTTATTACTAGTGCAGCATGTACGTTCCTGCGATGCGTGAGACGTGTAACATATATGCGCCGTGGGGCTTAGTTGCGAGGCAGTAAACTTACTGTCGGATTTTTTATTATGGACACTCGAGTTTAGGCTTTAATTACAAACGAACCAATAGGCCTATTGAAATTTGAGTTATACCAATATTTTCCTTGTTTAATTATACATTAGCGTATATAAGACGTATTGTTTTTGACGTTCATTAAATATTTTTTATTTGTGGTTGTAATAAATATTGCCGGGGTTTTTGGCTTCTTCTCTAGGAAGCGCTCACTTAGGTATATATACAAGGAAAACGACTTGTCTGATTCTAATGAAATTTTTATATGTTATAACCACATGTATTTGTAATGTAATACTCAAGTTATAATATTTTTCAACGGCCCCGAAAAAAGTTCTTATCATTTTTCTAAAGCAACTCTTTCTCAGCCCAGGATAAACGTACTGCAGCAAACTTGGGCTTGTTTTGAAGCACTCAGTCATGGTTATCAGAAACTACAACAACTGTAACCGTACAGTGTGGTACCGAATTTATGAAGAGTAATATTGAAGGGAGGTTTTGTCCACGCCGGACCGTGCGATTAACAGCAGGGCGGGTGGTGAAATCGGGCGCAGTGTTGCCGCGTTCAGTAGTATCTCGCGCGCAACGAACACAGCTTTTCGTTTACTTTCAACCTGTAATTTTATTTCCTCTTATAAATTCCACTTCCCATCACCTTTTCTCATAAGGGCTTTGGACCTTCAACGGCTGCTTTAAAAATGGTTAACTTCCTAATTTAGAAATATCATACTGTACAATTTTTACAAGAGTTATTTGTATTATTATTTACATATATTTACGGTATTTAATTCTATCAATTTCCTTCGTCTGAAAAATCACTGTGTTCCGAAGAATCGGTGCTGCTGTCATTAATGTTGATTATGACTGACTCGAAATAAGGGACATTTGCAGACAGTCCATCTTTTTCCCAGTAGTGGTCTTCAATTTTCTTCCGGTGTTTAATACATTGTTTCCAGAGTTCAGGGGTCACGGTACGTAAGGCTTCTCGGCATAAAGCGTAAATTGCTTCCATACCTCTACCATTTTCTAATGTGTTAGCCATATTTGTTTTTGCTATTTTCCCTTTTACGTAAGCTCAAATGAGCTCGATTGGATTAAGCTCGCAATGGCCCACTGGTAACCAAATAATCTGTACATCTGGTCGAAGTCGTTTAGGCAGTTGTTCCAGCTTCTTTACCGGCGTTTGAAACTAAGGCCTGGCAAGGACAATCAGCTCTGATTTAGTTAATTTGTTATAATCGTCAACTCCAGGTGGTAATGAAATATTATTTGACGTTATCCAATGTATAATTTCACGTTTCAGCCATGACATGTTCGGGTTTTAAGATGAAGGATCGACCCTCGTATGATATGGAGCTTGATCTATAACGACAGCCGAACTTTGAGGCAATAAACTCAGGACTTTCATGAACCATTCTTCATAATTAGTCGAGTTCATCTCATTCTGGTAATCACCATTACTTTTCTTGCCAATAAAACAAAATTCTGCACCGCCAAGAAATCGTTCTTCACTTCTGATGTGTAAAATTATGACCTGGATGACGTATTTCCATCATTCTCCTTGGAAGCGGCCCCTACTCTCTTCACTGACGACAGCGATAATCCAAGACAATCTGCCACCTTCTGGTACACAGGGAACCTCTCGTCCCCTACTTTTTCCCCCTCACGTTGAAAGAAAATATAGCACTCAAAATCATTGCAAACCGGGTGAGTTGGCCATGCGGTTACGAACGCGCAACTGTGAGCTCGCATCCGGGAGATAGTGGGTTCGAACCCCACTGGGGGCAGCCCTGAAGATGGTTTTCCGTGGTTTCCCATTTTCACGCCAGGCAAATGCTGGGGCTGTACCTTAATTAAGGCCACGGCCGCTTCCTTCCCATTCATCGGCCTTTCCTCTCCCATCGTCGCCATAAGACCTATCTGCCGGTGCGACGTAAAGCAAATAACAAAAAAAAAAAAATCATTGCAAGTTCACCCTCTGATAACGGCGGTCTCGGAGGCATCTTGAAGTGACGTGGTCAACATGCAGAACATAGGAAAACTGAAAATAACTTCCGGACAAACCAAGGTCACGGGCATTCCGTTTCACAACTGCCCGGGGCGAGTGTACTGTGTTCGTTGCGCGCGTGAATACTACTGAACGCGGCAACACTGCGCCCAATTTCACCATTCGGCCTGCTGTTAATCGCACGGTCCGGCGTGGACAAAACCTCCCTTCAATATTACTCTTCATAAATTCGGTACCACACTGTACGGTTACAGTTGTTGTAGTTTCTGATAACCATGACTGCGTGCTTCAAAATAAGCCCAAGTTTGCTGCAGTACCTTTATCTTGGGCTGAGAAAGAGTTGCTTTAGAAAAATGATAAGAACGTTTTTCGAAGTGGTTGAAAAAAGTTGTAACTTGAGTATTACACTAAAAATACATGTGGTTATAACATATACAAATTTCATTAGTGTCAGACAAGTCGTTTTCCTTGTATATATTCCTAAGTGAGCGCTTCGTAGAGGAGAAGCCAAAAACCCGGGCAATATTTATTACAACTACAAATAAAAAATATTTAATGAACGTCGAAAAAAATGCATCTTATATAAGCTAATGTAGAATTAAACAAGGAAAATATTGGTATAACTCAAATTTCCATAGGCCTATTGATTCGTTTGTAATTAAAGCCTAAACTCGAGTGTCCATAATAAAAAATCCGACAGGGGACTGTGTTTGACGCTGGGGAGGTGTTGAGCGCTAAGAGTTCGTTGAGGGTTGCTCCAGTGGGGTGGGCTATGTGTTAAACAGGAAAACGGAACTTGTAGTCGCGAATGTGTTTCATTTGTTCTGTGTTGTGTTCAATTTGTAGCACAATATATGGCTTTATAAGTTTGCTTTGTGTCGGCAATTTGTTATTAAAGTTGAGGTCTAGTTTTTGGTGGCGTTGGGTCTATAAATGCTAGTCAGTTTGATAATTAGGTGTATTAGCTGTGTGTATGATATATACATTTAATATACAGGATTATATACAATTTATGTACAGTTTTAGCACACTGACTGTGCAGAGGATAATTACTCATGTATTGTGAGCTATTGACCTTAATTGTAGTGTGGGGTATATACAAATAATATAGAGTGTTATATACACTTTATATACAATTTCTTCACATTATTTGGCTCAGTAACCTGAAAATAATGGAGAAAATTTTAACTGATGACCTTTCCATTCTTAGTGACTATTTTCGGAAATGGAGACTCCAACCAAACACCAGCAAAACTGAGGTGTCCTGCTTTTATCTAAATGACAAAATGGCAAACTGTACTCTCCAAGTGTCTTAACGGTAAGGTCCTCAGACACAATAACTACCCAAAGTACTTAGGTATAACATTAGATCGGACACTCTCCTTCAGGCAACACCTAGTAAATACAGCAGCAAAGATTAGGAGTCGTAACAACATTCTGCAGAAGTTGTGTGGTACAACCTGGGGTACTTCTGCAACTACTTTGAGATGTTCTGCCCTTGGTTTAGTTTTCTCTGCGGCAGAATATTGTGCTCCTGTGCGGATCAACAGCTGCCACGTGAAACGTGTTGACACTCAACTCAATAACACAATGAGGATTATTTCAGGCGTAATAAGATCAACTCCTAACCAATGGCTTCCTGTCTTGAGCAACATCATGCCTCCTTCATTCTGTAAAGAACACGCACTGTTGAGAGAATACTCCAAGATAAATGAGAACCCTGACTTTCCCATCCACTCCAATATTCATGACCTTCAGAGGAACCGGTTGAAATCTAGACATCAGCCAGTTAATTTCGCTCAGAAGCTCACGGAAGACAATTTCAACCCCTATGCCCAATGGAAGGAAGAATTGATCTCAAAAACAGGTGAACATCTCTGGCCTTTCTTCCCACCTATTTCGAGGTCTAATTTGCCAAGAAGAACTTGGACCATCCTTAATAGGATTCGATGCGGTCATGGAGTCTGTGTGCGTCCCTGTATAAATGGGGAAAGATACAATCCCCCGAGTGTGACTGTGGTGCTCCTTTTCAAACCATCGAACACATTGTAAAGGAGTGTAGCAGAAGAGCCTACCCTGGAGATTGGTTTGATTTTCTAGAGGCCAAACAGAGGCTCTAGAATGGATAACAACTTTGGATATTAAAATATAATGTACTTGCTTTCCTGTTTCTGTATATATATGCCATGCGATAGATAAATAATAAATAGGGTTACTTTTATGCAGAATGAGCTATTACGCTTGCTAGAGTTTGGGGTACCGGCACTGAAAGTTAGAATATTGATATGCTGTAAAATAATGTATATTGTTGTGTTTCCATTGTGTGTAGTATTTATATTTTTATATACAATATTTTGTTCTACTATTACTTGTTAAATGAACTATTAGTCTTCGTCTATATCATAGTCCTGTTGTGTTCACTAGGTGTCAAATGTTGGGAGATTTAGAATCTTTTAGGTGGTATATAATTACGTACTTATTATGTTCCATATATTTAAGATAGGTACGTTCTGCACGTTAAGTGAGCTAGTAAAATTTCTTTGTGTCACAATCTGTTGAAAACCTGCTTGAGGTATGATTATTGGAGAACTAACGTCTTTGGGTGTTTTTTCTTAAAATACACTGCGTAGTGTGGGCAATGTTCTGTTCTGATTAGATTTCAAAGAGGGTGATACCTAAACTGTACTTCCTCTTAACCCACTAGAGCCTTCTTCTTATTATTCTTATTCTTATTATACTTTATCTGTTTACCTTCCAAGGTCGGTTTTCCCCTCGGACTCAGTGAGGGTTCCCACCTCTACCGCCTCAAGGGCAGTGTCCTGGAACATCAGACTCTGGGTCGGGGGATACAACAGGGGAGGATGACCAGTACCTCGCCCAGATGGCCTCACATGCTATGCTGAACAGGGGCCTTGCGGGGGGATGAGAAGATTGAAAGGGATAGACAAGGAAGAGGGAAGGAAGCGGCCGTGGCATTTGGCATTTGCCTGGGGGAGAAGTGGGAAACAACGGAAAACCACTTCCAGGATGGCTGAGGTGGGAATCGAACTCACCTGTACTCAGTTGACCCCCCGAGGCTGAGTAGACTCCGTTCCAGCACTCGTACCGCTTTTCAAATTTCGTTGGTGAGCTGGGATTGGAATCCGGGCCTCCGGAGGTGGCAGCTAATCAAGCTAACCACTACACCACAGAGGCGGACACCTTTCTGTTACATCATGTATATTGGTAAAAAGTCAAAAATACAACATATGTGAAGCTATTGTTCGCAAAAAAAATAACGCCTTAATGTCTACCTCCGTAGTGTAACGGTTAGTGTTATTAGCTGCCGTACTCGGGGGCCCGGGTTCGATTCCCAGTACTGCCAGAAATTTAAGAATGTCACGAGGGCTGGTACGTGGTTAAAATGGCACATGCCGCTCACCTGGGGTGTGTCCGAAAAGAGCTGTACCAACGCCGAATGAGGACCCGAGTTTTTGCACCGTCTTACTGTTCTGTAACTGTGAATCTTTCTTACTACTGAATCAGAATACGGTGAGAAGATGTATTGGAAATATTTGACCATTTCCACGCCATAGTGCCTGCTCATCCCCTGCATTGTCAGCAGTTACGTCACTCTAGCCAACAGATGATTTTCAAGTGAACTACTCCCATCATTGTGATTACTTTCGGAAAATATTCCACTTTCCTTTGATAAGCGAACGTTATCACAGCTACATTGTACTAAATTCGAAATATCCTTCTCAAGCAATGATCTGCACTTAGGACAGTCGCCCAGGTGGCAGTTTTACAGTAGCAATCAGCTCCTAATAAACTGAAGGATGTCGTGTGCTGTCTTTGAACCTGGAAGAGTCCGTTCCATTTACGACGCTTTTAGAACGGTTGGACTAAATCAGGAAAGCCACATGACTCATCTTCCGCCTATCACGCGAACTAAACTACATTCATTTATCATCATCATCATCATCTGTTTACCCTCCAGGTTCGGTTTTTCCCTCGGACTTAGCGAGGGATCCCACCTCTACCGCCTCAAGGGCAGTGTCCTGGAGCTTCAGACTCGTGGTCGGGGGATACAACTGGGGAGTATGACCAGTACCTCGCCCAGGCGACTTCACCTGCTATGCTGAACAGGGGCCTTGTGGAGGGATGGGAAGATTGGAAGGGATAGACAAGGAAGAGGGAAGGAAGCGGCCGTGGCTTTAAGTTAGGTACCATCCCGGCATTCGCCTGGAGGAGAAGTGGGAAACCACGGAAAACCACTTCCAGGATGGCTGAGGTGGGAATCGAACCCACCTCTACTCACTTGACCTCCCGAGGCTGAGTGGACCCCGTTCCAGCCCTCATACCACTTTTCAAATTTCGTGGCAGAGCCGGGAATCGAACCCGGGCCTCCGGGGGTGGCAGCTAATCACGCTAACCACTACACCACAGAGGCGGACACATTCATTTATAAAAATATAATTATCACGAGGAACGGTTCCTCAGTAGGCCCGGTATGTTAATACGATAATCATTACTACAACTGATTAATGCATTGTTTACAAGGAGCACGAATTCCTTGGAACTTTTTCACGATTCTAGAACACAGGTCAGTGAACTCAACACAATACCAAATACCAGAGCTAGTAAGTTACTTAAAGAGCGTAGTGAAAAGTAGGTTCAGTAATTAAGAAGTATAGAAAGCATGCAGTTTGTCAATCAAGTTGTGTGCACATCCTGTAACGTTCTGGTCGTTGCCATCAAGATAAAAACACCTGATACCACGGCAGGCATGCGTTCTACTCTACCTTCACTATTATGAGCCACATATATCTCCTTTTTATCATTTATGTTAATGCTAATGAACTCGATGCCATTGGTCTACAAGACTGTAGTTTTGTCCAAGTAATGAACCTCATTTTAAGTCCCATGACCTCTGTAAAATAAAGTTATCTCCATCATAGCCTATGACTAGTTATAGTACCAGGTGTATGCATAAGTCTTTTCCGGTTTCACTAAGAGATGGCGCCAGCGAACAGTACGCAGCGTATGAAATTGACACATACGTCTGTTTGTTCGTCTGACATCAACCTACCAACACACACAAGCTGAGTCCGCCAAACACTAGCGTCTGCGTTGTATCGTTCAGTGATCATGTCGACGTTTGTGCCTGAAAAAGAACATTGGCGGCAAGCATTGTTTTTCTTATTTAATCAAAATAAGAAGACTGCGGAAACTCATCGTTTGCTGGTAGAAACATATAGTGAACACGCTCCATCGATTAGAACATGTGAGATAGAGATGGCTGAAAAATAACCTAGCAATTACTTTGTCACAGTTACATGTGTGTCACTGTTACAAATGTAACGAGGACAATCAGTAACAGGTTACCAAGTAACAACAACAGAATAACGTACTAGTGAAAACAGTAACTGGGAAGTGGGAACTGTCACTAGTAGCAGCTTACAGACACAGAATGTGACCTTCGGAGTTCAGATAGTCTTCCAAGTGCGAGCGCTTTCGTAGGAGATCGCTGTAAGTCAAATACACTATAGTGTATTTTTTTAAGTTGCTGCTGTCATCTGGTAACTAAAGTGTAAACTGTTATGACATATTCAACTGCTCAGGGGTTGACTCAGACATCGCGCAGGGCTACCTACATTATAATATCATTATAAGCTTCACCCGTATACTTTACCTTGTACCTTAAATAAATTAGTATGCTAACTTTCCATATTGATATTATAGATATCATATTATAGATAACACATCTTTACTTCATTTTACTTAATCGATCCTCTTGTACCTGTTTGTGTCAAGGTTTGGCAGACAGATCATCATGTTTTCTTGTCTTCTGTCCTTGATCGGGGTATTGTCAAACTCACCCCTCTAGATTTCAGAAAAGACGCTATGTGGTCTTCTCATTTCATCCGTTGTCTGCCTCTCGTTAACTGTATAGCAAATAGGAATGCGTGTTTCGCTGCACAGACTTTCTACCGTGTAGTGATGCGTGCACGAATGTGAGAGGGAATGAATGCTTTTTTTTTGTTTCTAAAAAAATATTGTTTAGACTTTTTTATATTTTACTGATATTTTCTTATTTTTCTCACTGTTTCCTTGTTTTCGTTTCATTTTTTCTGCTTAAGGACGACACACACACACCCAGTCCCCGAGCCAGCGGAAATAACCAATTAAGGTTAAAATCCCCGACCCGGCCCGGGAATCGAACCCGGAGCTCTTTGAACCAAAGGCCGGAGCCGGACACTTCGCAACACAGCTGTAAGGGGACAAGCTTGAAGCCGTGACCAGGATGTGACCAATAAAAGGTGAGTAACGTTGGACGTTATTTTTAACTATTACTTTTATGTTACTTTCTTATAGTAGTGACAAGTGTAGCAGTTACACAAAAATAACAGTTTTTCACATCTCTAATGTGAGACAATTTAAACGTGGTGATTTCACTGTGCGCGCTCTGGTAGCGGTGTTGTGTATTATGGACTCTTGAAGCCCGGTGAAACCGTAATACAGAACGCTTTCGCCAATAAATTATTAATTTAATTCACGCATTGATCGAAAGACGACCGGAATGGGCCAGAAGACATGGCAAAGTGATATTGTTACACGACAGTGCGCCGTTTCACACAGCAAAACCAGTGAAAGACACCTTGAAATCGCTTGAATGGGACATCTTCCGCATCCGTCGTACTGCCCTGACCTGGCACCATCTGTCACCTCTTCGCATCAATGAGGCACGCGCTCGTAGAGCAGCACTTCAGCAATTTCGAGGAAATTGGAAAATGGCTCGACGAATGGTTTGCCGCAAAAGACAAGCAGTTTTTCTGGCATGGTATTCATAATATGCCTGAAAGATGGGCGAAATGTGTAGAACCCAATGGCCAATATTTTGAATAAACAAAAAATGAATTATACTTGAAAATTACGTGTTTTCTTTACCAAAAAACAAACAGCAAAAACTTATGCATACACCTGGTATACCGATCATTGACGTGTTCATTTTTATAATTATAATAGACATCCTCTAGTCAAGTGCCAACGGCCGTAGCCGTGTTGAAACACCGGATCCCGTGAGATCTCCGAAGTTAAGCAACATTGGGCGTGGTCAGGAGTTGGATGGGTTGCCACGCGCTCTTGATGGGGGTAAGGGAATGGAGGAGCGGAAAGGAACTGGCCACCTTATCGCACGTAAACTCCGGCTCAGGAACACCTCTGCGGAGGTTCGGACCTGCCTTCGGGCAGAACAACCCTTACCTCTAGTCAAGTACAAGATAGCGTCAGCCCTGGCCATCAAATATTTCGAGGTTTACGAGTTGTATTCAACGGATTTTTTTTTTTTTTAATATTTGCTTTACGTCGCACCAACACAGATATGCCACATGGTGATGATAGGATAGGAAAGGGCTAGGAGTGGGAGGGAGGCAACCGTGGCCTTAGATAAGCCTTAATTAAGGCCACGGCTGCTTCCTTCCGCTTCCTAGGACTTTCCTATCCCATCGTCGCCATAAGACATATCTGTGTCGGTGCCTGGTGTGAAAATTAGAAATCACAGAGAACCACCTTCAGGGCTGCCGACAGTGGGGTTCCAACCCCTTATCTCCTGAATGCAAGCTGATAGCTACCTGACACAAACCACGCGTCACTTGCTCAGTTGACATCCTGCCAATCGATAAGAAAACGGAATCAGGTCTCATCACTGATCCCACAGTTCAATTTGAAACTGTTAAAGATCAGTAACTGCTAGTGAAGCAAGAAAATAAAATATTTTGAGCCCACGTCTAATTATTTCAAACACATGTACAACCTTAAAAACGTTACAGTGTATAGAGATGTTTATGGGCTGCAGGGGAACAATTCCGGAATTCTTTTATGCGATTTATGTATCTCCTTTGCCATAAATAAACAAGTTGTTCAGGACGTAGTTCTCTTGGCAATGAAGGGCTTCCTTCAAATTAATTATGAGTACACTTCACGTTAGGAGGACCGAGCTCGATAGCTGCAGTCGCTTTAAGTGCGGCCAGTATCCAGTAATCGGGAGATAGTGGGTTCGAGCCCCACTGTCGGCAGCCCTGAAGATGGTTTTCTGTGGTTTCCCATTTTCACACCAGGCAAATGCCGGGGCTGTGCCTTAATTAAGGCCACGGCTGCTTCCTTCCGCTTCCTAGGCCTTTCCTATCCCATCGTCGCCATAAGACATATCTGTGTCGGTGCGACGTTAAGCAAAATAGCAAAAAAAAAAAACGTTAGGAGGATATCTAACAACACAATTTAAATAATTCCTCTGTAAGCATAATCATGAATTTTAATGGAAACTTTTTTCTGTGGTGTGCTTTGGCATAATAGCAACCCACAAATTGGAAAGTAATGAAATTAAACTAAACTTCCAGCAGATGTGCATGGCTGAAAAAGAGACCGAACTCACCTCAACAACAACAACAACAACAACAACAACAACAACAACAGTCAACCAGTATAATATTATTGTTGATAAGGGGCTTGGCGCATTGTAGATAATCACATCTTGTTTTCTTCCGATTCAGTGACACTGGGACATTATTTCGAGGCCTTGCCCTTTTATTAAATCCCACCTTCTGGTGAAGAATTATTCATCGTTCCATAAATGGGCAAAGGTGTCTCTGGCGCATGATCTAGCGAGACGGTTCTTTTGACAATCGTGTTTCGTCCCTAATTTTCTCAAATTTTAAGATTTGAGTGAGGTGCAGTTTGAAGGAGGAAAAACGATAAACAGTTTGAGCACAATTAAACTCAGACCATTGGGTCTCAAAATACACGGCGTCAAAATACGCCCTCTTTTCTTTCCAAAAGCGCCCGGCTGAGTGGCTCAGAAGGTTAAGACGGTGGCCTTCTTACTCCAACTTGGCATGTTCCATCCTGGCTCAGATGCTGAGATACGTCAGCCTCGCGTCGGTAGATTTACCGGCACGTAAAAGAAAAATTGCGGGACTAAATTCCGGCACCTCGGCGTCTCCAGAAAACGTAAAAGTAGTTAGTGGGCCGTAAAGCACATATTATTATTATTATTTTTATTATTATTATTATTATTATTATTATTATTGTTGTTGTTGTTGTACCGGGAGGTACGCACGCCCCGTTTATTTATATCAAGCGCCTTGGAAAATGCCATCTTAGATCTAAAACTCGCAACAACTAGCCCAATAAGTTTGAACTTTTGTTAACAGATGTCACGTCCAAAAAACATATGCTATGCCCTCTGGTATGAAGATGGACTATTAAAATTTTTAAGTAATGTTATTCTCCTAGGTTTCCTAAACTGAGTTGGTTATTCTTTGTTTTTGGTACGTTAAAGTTTACAACATTTCTAGCTCTTCCTGCCAACGTAAGATGTGGGTCAATAGGAAATTTTGTACACATATTTTTCAGCCAATCATATATGTCTTCTATCTATTTAATTACCCAATGGAAACTGGGGGTGTGTCGGGTCATAACCCAGAGTTTTCTGGATCTTTCCTCTCGGATATAAAAGCTGGAACATTTTTCGACCAGGTGGTCTTATTCATCGCTCCAGTCTAGTGTGCGTGTTTATAAAGGAGGCGGGGAGCTTCGTCCATCGCAGAGTAACCCATCAACTCAAGGTAATGGCAGTCCTATAGAAGTGATAGTCTTTGAAAGCTAGCTCGAGGGGAAGGTTTCCAATCTTTACTAATATAACTTTAATTTTCTAAAATGTAACTTTCAAGCTAGTCAATAGAACTTAGCCAAAATCAGGGAATAGAGAGTGTGATACCCTCTCGCGTTCCCTTTCAACTTGATTTTGAGGTGAGTATGATTTTGTAACCTGTTTCAGTTTGAAATCTTTGTAATTTAAATATTCTCTCCATCTAGTAACCTCGGTAGTATAGGCTTAGCCTCTGTAACTTCGGGTCAGAAGCCCAAATAGGGTTTTAATATTGTAACTGCAAAGTTCAAGGAGTCCAAGTGTCCATCTCCACATCATTTTGATTTTTGGGCCAGTAACTTGTAACCTGTTATTTTGCACGAAGGCCTGGTATAATGGGTATTCGATACCCCTGTAAAATTCACTTTCATTCTTTTATGTTAAGAGACTGTTGAGTGTCTAAGACGGTGAATACTGTTTGAATTGTAAAATTGTAAGTCGTCCCTTTGATAGGCCTGGATCTTTCTGGAACTAGGTTTCCAAGTGTAATATTTTTATGAAGCAAGGACGCTCCTTCTCTGTAATTGTTAAATAGTGCCTTTGGAAGGCCGGTGTGATATAATGTTTGGAGAGAAAGTCTCCTAGAAAATTTTGTGGAGAAAAAAGTGCTCTTGAAACATTGTATATTTTGAATATTCTGTAAAACAAATTGAGACCGGGCGAGTTGGCCGTGCGGTTAGGAGCGCGCAGCTGTGAGCTCGCATCTGGGAGATAGTGGGTTCGAACCCCACTGTCGGCAGCCCTGAAGATGGTTTTCCGTGGTTTCCCATTTTCACACCAGTCAAATGCTGGGGCTGTACCTTAATTAAGGCCACGGCCGCTTCCTTCCTATTCCTAGGCCTTTCCTGTCCCATCGTCGCCATAAGACCTATCTGTGTCGGTGCGATGAAAAACAAATAGCAAAAAATTAAAAACTGTTATTTAAAGGAACCGCAAGGCTCATGGAAAACGTATAATTAGGGAATTTCAAGCTCAAGGTTGTTGTTATTCGATATTTTAAAAATGTCACCCTATCTTATGGACTTTTGCACCTGAATTACAAAGTTTGTCTTTGAAAAAAAAAAAAAAAATAGCAAAAGATAACCGAGTAAATAAATATAACGCTAATTTTTAAGTTTTTAATTATATTATATATAGAAGACTAGCAGTTCGCTAGCGTGGATTTTGTAATTTGATAAAAATCATATCTCGGAATTGTATTAAGACATTATCTGAAAATCCCTAAAGTATAAAAACTCACCGAAAAACTGAGTTTCATTAACCCCAGAAACACTTTGTAAACCACGTTTGTGGTGTTACCTTTTCGGGGTAAGACGATCATGTGACATAGTACTGTACATGTGAGAAACAGTCTTCTGTCAAGTCGAAAAAGAAAGTAAATAAGTTGACATGTTCCTTTATTTTTAAAGGAGTTTTTGAGATCCTCATAAAAAAAGCATTCAAATATTTTTTCAATTATTTTCACTCCGTTAAATGCCTTTTCCGAAAACAAAAAGGTACATGTTCCTGTACTTTTAAAATACTTTCCAAATACCGAACCAAGTTTCTTTTCTGTAACATGTTAAGTTTTTACATATACTCTAGATATACCGGTACTCATTTTAAACATTCGCCCACTTTTTCAATTCTTTTCAGCCCCTTGCGTAGATTTTCGAAAACAAACATATATACGTGTTTCAATATTTTTAAAGGAGATTCCAAATACCAGTTTACATTTCTGTACGTCTCTAACACCTGCTGTTTATGAGATCTATGTATCCTCATAAAAAGAATTCAACTTCTTCTTCACTTCTTTTCACCCCTCTCTCCCCTTGAGTGGACTTTCCGAAAACAAAAAACGTCTTTCTTGATATTTAAAGGAAATTCAAAATATCAACTTTCACGTCTGTAACCGCTTCAGTTTAAGGATATACGTATCTTCATAAACATAATCAACTGCTTTACGATTAAAACACCCCCGCCCCCCCCCCCTTAAGTCCATTTTCCGAAAACAGAAGAATACGTGTTTCTTTACTTTGAAAAAGATTCCTAATACAAATGTCCATGCCTATAACATCTTCAGATTTTGACATATAAGTATCCTCATAAAAATAATTCCACTCCTTTTTCACCCCACTCCCGCCCACTAACTTGATTCCTCTCCCCTCCAAAAATGCGCGTTTCTTTATTTTTAACGGATATTCCAAATACAAATTTTCATGACTGTAACTTTCAGGTTTTTGAGTTATAAGTTTCTCCATAAAAGGAATTCAATTTTCTCACATCCTTTCACCACCACCACCCCTCCCCCCCCCCCCCAGTGAATTTTTCGAAAACAAAAAATATGTGTTTATTTATAAAGGAGCCTCCAAATACCAATTATCACGACTGTAACCTCTTCAGTTTTGAGATATATGTATCCTCATAGAAAGAATCATACTCGTAATCCCCCCAAAGTAAATTTCCCCCCCAAAATGCATGTTTATTTACTTTTAAAGGAGATTCCAAATACCAATTTTCACATCTGTAACATTCACTTTTTGAGATATAAGTTTCTCCATAAAAAGAATTCAATATTTTCACTCCCTTTCACACTCCCCCTTAAGTGAATTTTCCGAAAACAATAAAAGAAGTGTTTCTTTATTTATAAAGGAGCTTCCAATTACCAATTCTCACGACTGTAACATCTTCAGTTTTTGAGATATATGTATCCTCACAAAAAGAATTCAACTCCGTTTTCATCCGCCCACTCCCACCAAGTTGATTTCCCCCCATATTGCGCGATTCATTGTGTTCAAAGGAGATTCCAAATACCAATTTTCAAGTTTATAACATTTTTAGTTTTTTTAGATATAAGCATTCTCATGCAAATAACTCAACTAATTTTTTGATTCTTTCACTTCCACCCTCCCCTTTAAGTGTATTTTCCTAAAACAAAAGAGTACGTGTTTCTTTATATTCTAAGGAGATTCCAAATACCAATTTTTACGTATGCAATATCTTTAGTTTTTGACATATAAGTATCCTCATACATAGAATTCAACTCATTTTTCAATTCTTTCACCCCCACCCACCCTCAAAGTGGATTTTCCGAAATTTTCATACCTGTAACATCTTGAGTTTTTTAGATATAAGTATCCTCATAAAAGGTATTCAACTACCTTTTCCCCTTTTTCACCCCCACCCCTTAATGGGATTTTCCAAAAACCAAAAAGTACGGGTTTCTTTATTTTTAAAGGAGATTCCAAATACCAATTTTTGCGCCTGTAAACTTTTAAGAGTTCGAGATACAGATATCCTCATTTAAAATATTCATCCCCCTTTTCACCCCCCCCCCCCTTAGCGACGGAATCGGGAACCTTTTGCCTCTTGTAAAATTTGGAAACCATCTTCAGGGCTGCTGATAATCGGCTTCAAACCCACTGTCACATGAATACAAGCTGACAGTTACGTGACCTAAAGCTTGCAGCCACCCGCTCGGTATCATGCACATAAGTTTTCTGGATATTCGCTTTCAAAGGCATGGCCATTCAGTGAAAGGGAAATGCCATCCCTTATATTTACTGAACCTTAATTTCAGTCTTCAAGGTATGATCCAAAGAATGCCATTCACGCCGATAGGGGAATCAGTCACAAAGTCAGTCCAAGTAGGTCAGTTCACATGACAATAAGTGTCAAACAAAATATTATTTTATAAGCACGGAAATGAATTTCAAGGAAACATGCCTATGAAATGATACGCCATTGCCCTTTATGAATATCTCTATGTTGCCATAAGCTGCACAGGAGACTGGCATTTTCCTTCAGAGAAGAATATACTTCAATTTATCAGGAAGCTCCAATAGAGACGGTGCCAAACAATCCAGCTTTTGCCAAACAGCGCTCTCGCAGCGCCAATGCTACCTCTAGTGTATTATTTTACTAACTCTATGGTCGTGCCCGCCTTTGCTAGAGAGGCTGGTCGCCTAGTTGTATCCTACTACCTCTTAAAACGACAATCACAACCACCACATTGAGAAGCTAAGGAAAATCCCAACAATGTCATCACCTACAAAACGAAAAGTATATTGATGAAATGGCGTATGGCTTTTAGTGCCGGGAGTGTCCGAGGACATGTTCGGCTCGCCAGGTGCAGGTCTTTCGATTTGACACCCGTAGGTGACCGGCGCGTCGTGATGAGGATGAAATGATGATGAAGACGACACATACACCCAGCCCCAGTGCCAGTGAAATTAACCAATGATGGTTAAAATTCCCGACCCTGCCGGGAATCGAACCCGGGACCCCTGTGACCAAAGGCCAGCACGCTAACCATTTAGCTATGGAGCCGGACAGTATATTGATGAAGGATATGACATCTAATGAGTTTTTTATAGTATTTTTAGAGTACACACGGACAGACAATTGTCGGATTTTATTCGAGTCGCGACAGATCGGTAACAGCCGCCAGAGGGCATATCACAGCGGTCTTGTTTATGTCGAGTATCGACAGACAGCTAACAATTTTCACCTGTGCACCAGCGATATTACTAGCACAGCTATCCGCAAACAACCGACGGACATCGTAAACCCTTACATCACTACCTGTGTTAACAGATTTACCATTTCACCTAATATTTGTAACTGTGGTTGTTAAAAACCACCCTATTTCATAAAATACGTAACAATGTAAGCGCTTTTACTGGAAACGTTCCATGCGTTTTTTTTTATGGAAAGAGCCGGGGCTCATACAGCTCATTAAGGGGCTTCACACCGGGCGAGTTGGCCGTGCGCGTAGAGGCGCGCGGCTGTGAGCTTGCATCCGGGAGATAGTAGGTTCGAATCCCACTACCGGCAGCCCTGAAGATGGTTTTCCGTGGTTTCCCATTTTCACACCAGGCAAATGCTGGGGCTGTACCTTAATTAAGGCCACGGCCGCTTCCTTCCAACTCCTAGGCCTTTCCTATCCCATCGTCGCCATAAGACCTATCTGTGTCGGTGCGACGTAAAGCCGCTAGCAAAAAAAAAAAAGGGGGGGGGGCTTCACCTGCTGAGATACCCCTGAGAGTGGAAGCGGTAGATTACATCTACGGATTCCCTTGCCTGAATTAAGAGGCGAATAAGTAGACGTCCCTGTGTTTCAATCTTTACATCCCACTAACTACTTTTACAGGTTTTCGGAGACGCCCAGGTGCTGGAATTTACATGCCAGTAAATCTACCGACACGAGGCTGACATATTTGAGCACCTTCAAACACCAGCGAAATGAGGCAGGATCGAACCTGCCAAGTTGGGTTCAGAAGACCAGCACCTCAACCGTCTGAGCCATTCAGCTCGGCTCCATGGGTTTTCATCTTTCGGGCGTGGATTGGCGACCATGGTCCCCCAAGTTCAGTCGTAAAACTCCATCTACTTACTCGTGCCAGGCTCCTTCCTATTCGACCTCCCTTGGTCAATTCATGTCCTCTTCCGCCTCCGACACTATTAGGTCTGTGAAGCCTAGAAAGTTTAATTTTGGGCCCATCGTCTTCCTTCCCTTTATTTTGTCCATACCTTCATTTTTCGAAGGACCATCGCCTTTCTTTTTTCCCACTGATTCCTAGAAGATAGTTCCTTAGTACTTCCCCTTAAAATAATAATCACACGGAGCGAGTTGGCCGTAGTGTTCAGCTTGCATTCGGGAGATTGTGGATTCGAACTCCACTGTTGGCAGCAGGCAAATGCTGGTGCTGTACGTTAAAGGCCACGGTCGCTTCCTTCCTACTCCTAGTCCTTTCCTATCCCATCGTCGCCGTAAGATCTATCTGTGTCGGTGCGACGTAAGGCAAATTGTAACAATAATCACCACCGGGATGGCTCTCTCCTCACAGGGAATGCCGCATGCAGCCAAGGTTTCTTTTTCTTTATGTTTAGTTAGCTGTAGAGAGTAGATAGGGGTTAGTACATTAGAATTAAGGTAGGAGATGCCCTTACGTGCGGAGGAGTTCCTCGCATACCAGAGGCATCTCAATAGTTTTAGACAAGTTGGTGCAGTGCTAGGCTGGATTCCGCCGGCATGGACACCACTAAATAAGTAGAGTAGTTAGTAAATTGTTTTGTTTGGTTTATATTATTTTGTGTGGGTTTTTTGGGTTCATAGTTAATAGTTTTAGTGTAGATAGTTAGAGCTTTACATTATATATAATAGTATGTTAGTTTATATTGTTTTGTTTGGTTTATATTGTTTTGTTTTGTTTGTTTTTTTTGGGTTCATGTGTATTTTATGTTCTTTATTGCCTGTAACCGATGGTGCAAACTAGGGTGGCAATAAAGAGTTATCTATCTATCTAAAATAATCACCACCACTCACTTGCCAAGGCAACTGCTGCCCGGTCTGATACTCTGTGCTTACAAAAGAAAACAAAACAAACCAGTAACAATTATATTGTATCCTTTCCATGCGGGATATGGGTGCAATATTACGGACCTTAGCCAGTCCAGACGATCGCTGTCTAATCAGAGGTAGCGTGCCAAGTGGTCCGTGTGATGACATTCTCGGCAGCATTTCTTGCCTTCCTTTGCCGAGACCGCTATGTCTCACATCAGGCAGCTCGTCATTGACCTCACAATAAAATTAACCTCTCTTCAGCTCCCAGTCCAAAATGAATATCCTTCGGCGAACCAGGGGTCGAGTTTGGGGGCTCCGATTAAGAATCATGCAAAATCGAGAAAATGGAATCTCTGGATACAGGTACAAATTTCCTTTACGAGCTTCTGATCATAAGTACAGCCGTGATCAGTCAAAATTCACCGACGAACAGAACTCCAGTGTTGTAAGATTAGGCAAGGTGAGGTGCGAGATCGTTGGGCCAGGAAGTGCTATCTCAGCGCCACTCACACTAAGAGTAATATCTTACGTAAAGAGCACCTCTTAAACGAAATTTGCAAGGAATGTTCAAATAGCATCGAAGTATGTCGCCTTATTGACTGAAGATGTGTATTAATAACCATCGAAGACATCTCTATAAGCCAGCCTGAGTGCTTTAAGTGGTAGAGTGCTGACTTTGGGAGCCCAAGACGATGGGTTCATTAGCGACTCAGTCCGGTAGTATTCGGAGGTGCTCAAGCTAACCTGAGGTGATTTAATAATTATATATATATACATATATATATTGTAGTTAAAGGTTATGAATAAATTCTAAAATTTAAACTTAAGTCTAAAACAGAAACTTGTTTTTAAAAAGTTCATCAGCTGCAAAATTTGCTTCTTGTCTTTGTCTGTGTGACAATTAATAGTAGGCTATCTATCGCATAGGTATCCGTAAAGCTCACAAATACAGCGACAAGGGGTCACCAACTTATTTCAAGTTTTGTGAAGCTCATCTACGCAAAAATAAATCGTTAGGTGCCCGAGAGTTGGTGCCATTGGTCCTTATTTAACGAGAAAATGGTCCTTCAAATTTACATCCTGCATACATGTTAGGGCAATTTGGTTATGAGTACTGTACCATTGCTGGTTGGTGATCAACACCCAAGACTGACTTCGGGTTCGAATCTCGCCAGGCACTCATTTTTATTGCATAATTTCTGTTCAATGTTATCATTTCTTTCTATTTTCTATCAACGGAAATGCACAGATTAAGCTATACCACAAACTCGTTTATAATCGTCCCCTACTTCCCATAGCTTGACAAATCTTCGCTTTTTTCGTTATTTTCATAATTACTTCTGCGGTTATAACAGAGAGAGATAGAGAAACAATTCGCTCTTTGCAACAAAAAAGTCAACCTACGACGTGTAGGTTATAATAGCCTAAAAACCAAACCAAACCCCATGGCGCAACAGTCCCGAAAGGCCATGACCTACCAAGCGACTGCTGCTCAGCCCGAATGTCTGCAGATTATGGGATGTCGTGTGGTCAGCACGACGAATCCGCTCGGCCGTTATTCTTGGCTTTCTAAACTGGAGCCATCATATCACCGTCAGATAGCTCCTCAATTGTAATCTTGTAGGCTTAAGTGGACCTCGAACCAGCCCTCAGATCCATGTAAAATCCCTGAACGGGCCGGGAATCGGACCATGGGGCCTCTGGGTAAGAAGCGGGCACGCTAGTTATAACAGCCTACTGTTTGTTCTTAATCTGCGTATTTCCTAACAACAGTTCTTCATAAAAGAATGAAAAAACAGATATAGGCCTAAGATAAATGCAGGAATTATTTTCTGCCAGTACGTCCGGTACGCGTGCCGGTAAACTTTAGATTGTAAAAGTTGTTGGGAAGATTTGAATTTATTGTTTAAAAGTGGGTCTCCACTTAGGTGCTTCCATCATCGCTCGATGTCGAATTCTGGCGCCGGGAAGTGTCGATAGATTAGACAGATTAACTCTCATCCATAGTCATTGACCTATCATAATATATGTGATATCGATCCGGTTCGATAGCACTACTCTTTCGACTGTACGAGCTTGCCGCTTAAAATATGGGAACTTACTTCATGTGACTGTGACCAGCTGTATCACATTGGAAGAATTGTAAATACTCGTTGGGTAGCTTCAAGTGGTTCTGCAGTTTGGAAAATCTATGGATTACTCGTGGTGCATTTTGAAAGAGCAAAACGGGATGGGAACAGGGATAAGTGTGAAAGAGTTATGTATGGCTGTCTCACAAAAAAAAAGTACTAATATTGGTTTTATTCTTGATCTTCGTCTTATGTCTGATGCTCTTCAAGAGTTTTCAGAACCCAGTGTTGAACACTTTGTCTGTCTGTTAGGTCATCGGCCCAGAGGCTGGTTGGATCCTCAAATATGACCACCAAAGGTTATGCGGTTATAAGGAAACCCCAAAAACCAATGGCAGCACCAAAATGAGGCGTACTAGGCAAGATGAGGAGTGAGGTAGTTTGCCATTGCTTTCCTCACTGGGTCAGAAAGTACTATTGCAGCACGACTGACCCTATGAGCAGCACCTTTCATAACACTCAGATGCACTAGTCATGCTCTGAATGTCATTACTCAGCACTACCCATACCCCAGCAACTTCCATATTGTCACAGCCATAGATGTTGACTGGGACTTCGGTGAAAGCTACACTTTACTCTGGCCTGTGTCAAGAGATGGATGCAAAAGTACTGTATCCATCAAGAAATGACAGCAAGCAGTTGAACACTTTATAAGGTCAAATTCTTCCGTTTAAAGATAGGAAATTTAATAGTGGGTCCTACTACCGTATCTTAAAGCTCGAAGGGCAGCTGAGAATTTGGAATTAAATGGAGTTACTAGCATAAGACAGGAAAAAAGGTGAGCTGCCAATGCAAAATCTCTCTTGATCCTGAAATGTTCTATGACAGCTTCACCAAAAGTGACATTCTTCTGAACATTTTCTGGCCAACATTCCGGATATAGTACTATTGTTCATTCGAGTATATGTGTATCTTCTTTTGTCGACAGACAGCACCTAGACAGGCAAGTTCTAAGAGGTTATCATGAAATCCTTGTTCAGAAGAAAATGACAGCGTTAATACTACCACTTGTAAACACCAACAAAGGCATTCCTATTTCTACCTCCGAATGTGAACGTGGTTTCTCACAAATGAACTTAACAATTACACCAACAAGGACTTCTCTAAACCTGACAACTGTGAGTTCAATGATGTTTATCAAGCCGGTAGGTACCTGTCTACGAGAGTTTCGACCTCTGCCATAGCATACGTCAACTTCTGGTACCTGAAAGGAAGACATCTTGCGACCAACACAAAGAGCGAGATGGCAGCACCAGCATCATGAGTCCAGTTTGTTTGTTACTTTAATGGAAATGGTACACATGTTATGTCTTCATTTTTTTACTAGCATTTTAGTTACCTATGTTTAAGTCTGAAAATTAATGTAAAGATTAAGTTAAATTGTGTTTTGGCCCATAGATTGGGTGCACTATGTGTTTTTGATTAGTTTTTAACTAATTTACCGGTTGAGATTTTTCCAAGGAAAAAAACGCTCGATACATGAAAAAGAAAATAAAAGGGATAAGAAAATAAAATTAAAAATGTCAGGTTATTGCTAGGTTTTCTGTAAATATCGATTATGAGAACATTAATCGCAGTGCTCATAACAATATTAACCACAGCTTTGTCCGACTTCGCTGAACTGAGAAACTCATTGAAAATTATACTATAGTGATAAACTCTTGTAAGTTTGCAGCTTTGGTTGGGACACTAAAGTCCATCACGTTTGAGTGACGCGTTTTAATTTTACGTAGTTTCAAATTCGAGGTTTGTCCTTAGAATGCCTAAAAAACACGTTATATTTTCGTTCCGATTACAACAGCTGCAGGAGTAAAGACGAAAAAAAAAAAAATTCGTACACAACTATTAAATGTAGAAAGTATGCAGTTATAATTTGGTACAATTAGGTTTGAGATCTGAGCCCTCATTCACTTTATTTATAGATTTAAACTCGAATATCAATGCTTTAGAATCCGAGAGAAGAACCCGAGACACCCACGTGGACGCTGACTACTAAAACAACGCTGTTACAGGTACTCACACCCAAACTTCCAAGAGGTATTGGGTATGGGTATACAGTCCTTTACATCTGAAGGACCACTTGTTAAATAAGGCAGAAATTCTTGGATACGTATCAGTTTATTTCTTACGAAGGTCACCCTCCCAAAGTTTGAACGAAATGGGTGACTCCATAGCTTTAGGTCTGTATTCGCCGACCTGAGTAAAAGCCTTTTTATCTTGGTTTAAAGCTACGAAAACTGATATAACAGGTAAATTTCTATTCAGCAACAACATTATCTCGGATAATGGGCTTTATCTCGGTTTAACATTTTACCGGAGAAAGGTTGACCGGCAAAACAGGAAATCTAAGATAATAGCCGTTCAAGATGGCGGCTCGTAGACGGCTGAAATATTTAAATGGAAGAGAAAATTACATCGACAAGGAATGTGAACAATATTATGCAATGAAACGTCCTTAGTGGATAATAAGAACGCGCTACATACTTGGACTATAACAGCGATTTTGAAACACTTTTTTAGGTTATCTGTCAGTGTTGTCCATGATTGAATAGTTCGTCTCGTTGGCTGAATGGTCAGCGTACTGGCCTTCGATTCAGAGGGTCCCGGGTTCGATTCCCGGCCGGGCCTGGGATTTTAACTTTAAATTGGTTAGTTCCAATGGCTCGGGGGCTGGGTGTGTGTGGCGTATTCAACATTAGAAATCATCCTAGGCAGGGCCCTCATCTTCGCAAACATGCAGGTCGCCTAATAGGCCGTCTACAAGAAAAAGACCTGCACCAGGCCTCTCCGGAAGCCACACGCCATTATTATTATTATTGTTATTATTATTATTATTATTGAATATAGCCTGGAATTCCCAAGACAAAGGTAGGCCTAAATTAATTTTCGGTTATTATAGTTTATATCTTGTATGGTTCACAATTGAATGTTTTTTAAAAGAACTTAGGATTATTACCTTATTTTTTGAGTAAAATATACCTTGTGTAGGTTATAATTTGTTTCCATTTTCTGCATAATGTTAATGCTTTCTACCACCAAATTCAATAACAATTCCTTCTCTTGGAAAGTCGTATTAAGTTTCTTTCTTCGTTAATGGTCAATAGCGACATAATTTATGATCAATTATTTGCAAACACCGAACATAATTAAAACCTTATTTATCCAAAAACAAAAAAAAAACCCATGGCACTACAGCCCTTGAAGGGCCTTGGCCTACCAAGCAACCGCTGCTCAGCCCGAAGGCCTGCAGATTACGAGGTGTCGTGTGGTCAGCACGACGAATCCTCTCGGCCGTTTATTCTTGGCTTTCTAGACCGGGGCCACTATCTCACCATCAGATAGCTCCTCAATTCTAACCACGTGGGTTGAGTGGACCTCGAACCAGCCCTCAGGTCCAATTAAAAACCCCTGAACTGGCCGCGAATCGAACCCGGGGCCTCCGGCTAAGAGGCAGACATGCTACCCCTGCACCACGGGGCCAATTATAATCTTAATTTCGATAATGGCGGCAACATGTAGTGATTTCTTTGCCGTGAATCAGTGTGAGAAATGTAAGGTTCAACTTCAGATTAAAACGAAAATTTAGTTTATAATTGTATGTACTGTACACAGCTAACGATTTTTTCTTTTCCCTTGCCGGTGCGGACAATATGCTCTGCGCCTCTAGAAAAGTGCATCTCAAAGGGTGAGGGGCTCAGACGGTTGAGTTGCTGGCCTTCTGACCCCAACTTGACAGGTTCGACCCTGGCTCAATCCGGTGGTATGTGAAGATGCTCAAATACGTCAGCCTTAGATTGGCAGATTTACTGGCACGTAAATGAACTCCTGTGGGACTAAATTCCGGCAGCCCAGCGTTTCCGGAAACCGTAAAAGTAGTTGGTGGTACGTAAAGCCAATAAAATTAAAGGGTGACACTCCTATGAAGTGACAAACATTATTTTCTTATTTTCAACAACTGTGGAAGCTCTGTGACCAGATACGATGCGAACTCTATCGGAGACAATATGAACGTTATCTTCATCACAGCCGTCCAATAGTAACAAAGAAGATGATCGTATTTCGCTTGTTCACACTGTCTCAGTTTTAATTTCTCTAAATAACAATATGGGTTGGTGAGTCCCTGGTAAGCATAAAGGAAGTATCTCTCATCTCTGCTAATCCAGGTATCGAATAACATAATTTTTCTATGATTCCAGACATGCGGGAATGGTACTGAAGTGCCACCACCCTCTTAATCCTGCAAATCCTATAATGCAGGGGCTCCAACTATGGTGCGCGTACGAGTACTGGTACGCACGATTGGTAGTAAAAACATTGTATCATCTGTTGCATTTACAAAAAAAAAAATCTGTATTTGACTTTGCTGCATCAAAATTCCTAGAGTTTTCATCTTTATTATTATTATTATTATTATTATTATTATTATTATTATTATTATTATTATTGTTGTTGTTATATTATTATTGCCCCTTTTTGATGAGGAACTACTGCAGCGCAATCCAGGCTTGACGAAATGTCTCACAACGAAGGGACAGGGATGACATCACTACCTTAGCACCACCCACTAGCAATATTCGCTGGGTATTTCGTCTTGATTTTTCGCAGCATACGGCCTCATTTTTTGCTAGTCACCCACCTAGAACAAATCGTGCTGCTTTTCCTTGGATCTTCTCCACTCCTCGCATCAAGTAATTCTTTTCTTTCTTTTTCTTTTTTTTTTTGCTAGTTGTTTTACGTCGCACCGACACAGATAGGTCTTACGGCGACGATGGGACAGGAAAGGGCTAGGAGTAGGAAGGAAGCGGCCGTGGCCTTAATTAAGGTACAGCCCCAGCATTTGCCTGGTGTGAAAATGGGAAACCACGGAAAACCATTTTCAGGGCTGCCGAAAGTGGGGTTCGAACCTACTATCTCCCGAATATTGGATAATGGCTGCACTTAAGCGACTGCAGCTATCGAGCTCGGTCAAGTAAATCTGGTGTGGATCCCATACACTGGAACCATTACCTAATTCGGATCTTACCAGAGACGTTTACATTCTTACTGCAACCCCTAAATACCCCCATAACCACATAAAAAGATCTATGTTATGACGGAATAAAGAAGTGGAACTGTGTCTTTGTTTTCATTCTTGCACAACTTATCTGTGTGAGTATGAGCTTCCTTCACTTGTGTCTATAAAAAGAAATATATTAATACATTTTGATTCAGACTTACGCAAAAAGTAACACGCGTTGAACCGAAGATAAGAAAGCTGTTCCTGGTTAGACACGCCCACCCCTCACATTATCAAGTGAAGCTGGTGTGCTTATCTTTAATGGACTCATGCAGGTGAAAAACATTACCATTTATAGCTGCACTGCTTTATTGTGGAAAGGATTTAAAAGTCGAACAGACATTAATTAAACTTCTACACCTAATCATAATCCTTAATAATTTATCACAGCAAATTATAGTTTCTTCACAAAAATAAATGCATTATGTACACAATAATAATACATACTTAGAATGTTATTTACCGGTACTATTTAATGCCAATAAAAGAAGATAATCTCAGTTCAGTAATTAATTGTATAATCACTTGTTACTAATAAAAATAAAATAATGGGATTTTAGATTTTAAGCATTGTAAACCCCGTAATATTACTTGGTACAGCGAAACTATGAATGTTGGTTTAGTGGTACGCCAGACTAAAAGTTTGGGAACCCCTCCATAGTGCAACACGTGTACCATAAACCGCGTTGCCTTTTCCGGAGGTCATAAGATGCTGTCTTTCATTCATTGGACGTATAGCAGTCGTGGTGTAGATATCACTGCATATCTCCGTTCTTCTCGCCCTCATTTGCGCTAGAAACTTTTCATATGATGGTGTAGATGGTACATCCAAGTGTTGTGGGAGGTCTTCTACTGTATCTAAAATGTTTCCCTTGTAAGTTCATAAAAATGCCGTGATGGTGTACATTTGGACGCACAAAGGACACTTGTCAAGTACGTCTTTTACTTTTTCTATATCTTTTTTCCTGAGATCATTCCAGACGATTTGTATACCACATATTATAGTACAGTAAATAGGGTCTACAGTCGAATTCGGTTATAACGACTCCGAAGGGACCACAAATTAACGGTCGTTATAGCCGATAGTCACACAAGCTGGTTATAACGTATCTGCAGGGACCACCAAAATAATGACCTTTATAGGCGATAGTCACACAAACCGGTTATAATGACTCTGAAGGGACCACCAAGTAACGGTCGTTATAGCCAATAGTCACACAAACCGGTTATAACGACTCCAAAGGGATCGCCAATTAACGGTCGTTATAGCCGATAGTCACACAGGCCGGTTATAATGATTCCGAAGAGACCACCAATTAACGGTCATTATAGCCTATAGTCACACAAACCGGTTGTAACGTGTCCGAAGGTACCGCCATTTAACGGTCGTTATAGCCGATAGTCACACAAACCGGTTATAACGAGTCCGAAGCTACCGCCAATTAACGGTCGTAATAGCCGATAGTCACACAAAACGGTTGTAACTTGTCCGAAGTGACCGCCATTTAACGGTCGTTATAGCCGATAGTCACGAAAACTGGTAATAATAGCTCCGAAAGGACCGCCAATTAACGGTCGTTATAAGCCGATAGTCACACAAACCGGTTATAACGAGTCCGAAGGGACCGCGAATTAAGGTCGTTATAGCCGATAGTCACACAAACCGGTTATAATGACTCCAAAGGGACCACCAATTAACGGTCGTTATAGCCGATAGTCACAAAAACCGGTTATAATGACTCCTAAGAGCCCGCCAATTAACGGTCGTTATAGGCGATAGTATAGTCACACAAACCGGTTATAATGACTCCGAAGAATCGCCAATGAACAGTCGTTATAGACGATAGTCACACAAACCGGTTATAATTACTTCGAAGGGACCGCCGATTAACGGTCGTTATGGCTGATAGTCACACAAACCGGTTATACGAGTCCGAAGCGACCTCCAATTAACGGTCGTTATAGCCTATATTCACACAAAACGGTTGTAATGTGTTCGAATGGACCGCCATTTAAATGTCGTTATAGCCGATAGTCACGAAAACTGGTTATAATGGCTCCGAAGGGACCGCCAATTAACGGTCGTTATAAGCCGATAGTCACACAAACCGGTTATAACGACTCCGAAGGGACCGCTAATTAATGGTCGATATAGCCGACAGTCACACAAGCCGGTTATAACGACTCCGAAGGAACCACCATCAACGGTCGTTATGGCCGATAGTCACACAAACCGGTTATAACGACTCCGAAGGGACCGCCAATTAACGGCCTTTATAGGTGATGGTATAGTTACACAAACCGGTTATAACGACTCTGAAGGGACCACCGATTAACGGTCGTTATAGCCGACAGTCACACAAACCGGTTATAATGACTCCGAAGGGATCGCCAATTAACGTTCGTTATAGGCGATAGTCGCAAAAACCGGTTGTTTGTTTTTTGCTAACAATGTACTATCTGTAACTTTAGGCTGCATATTTTCGTGGTTAATTAACAGAGTTACGTTAAAACTTCAAAAATCATAATTCAGATAAATACTGTATTTACAATACGGTATTTGTGGACTGGAACTGGGAAGAATCTCTCTTCCAATGTTTACAGAGCAAGTACTGTGGTTATTTCTGATTAATTAAACAATATATCGATGATAATATAATACTCAAAAATATTGCAAAGTTTATAATGTCCAATAACGGACCAACTATATTGGTATTATAATACTCAATTGTCGGACTATATACTCACACTTAGTACTTACCTAATGACTTACACATACTATTGTTGATGGGCGCCAGCTACAAATAAATGTAACGATAATAGAACGAGAATCTTGAATATCTCTAGGGTATAAGGTAATAAGCTTATTTTGACAGCATAACATATAGGTTCTGGGAAAAGGAGATTGTCGTTTAGCTTCCCCATTAAAATTTGAGGTTATCTGATCTGCTATTGAATTAAAACAATCAATATGGTATTTGATACTAAACAAAATATATTCCTTAAATTTATAATTGAAATGGCAAGGCTTGTAGCGATAATATAGATGATAACATAAAATTATATAATCACAACTGTACTGGAGTTCAGTGCACCAATACGACACTTGATTCACACGCAAATTCACATAAGTTACAGTTTTCTCGCCAGCTTCTTTCAAGAATTAATAATCTTACTAATATCTCAACAACTCCCACGTGACGTACTTCTTTAAATTTCTGATGTTATAGGTACCGACAATATTCCCTTTCACCGATGAAGGCATTTGACAAGATCTCCAACACGTATTCCCATTCGATCATACTATTCCTCAACTTACTTGCAAATCTTTTCTCGACTAATTTTACAAATTCCATAGGATTGAACTGTTTTCAAGAAAACTTAGTCCCTTGGTCCCTATTGTATAAACCACTCGATACTACCACTTCTCTTATAGTATGACCTTCTCTAATTTCTTGCCTTAGTACCCTCTGGCAATTTAAAACTGTTTCTTCGGCTACTCTCTCAGCATTCTCTTTCATTATTCTCAATTCTTCCTCTAATTTTTCTTCTCTCCGGTAAAGTTGATTGTGAAGTGTGAATAAAATTTGAAGCCATGCTATATCTCGTTTGTGCAACTAAAATAATACATCACCAAATTAGGTTTGAGATACCTACAGCTGATACCAATTCAAAGGAAGATGGAAGAATTAATCTGTTTCTTACTATTTTCCCGGCTGATGATGGAAATGAAACCCTGAGTAGCACCGTTACAGTACAACAAAATTATGCTAGCAAAATATAAAAACCTATAATAAGTGAGGAAAGACTTGTTTACGAAAAGGAATGTATTTTCTGTCTGTCCTTCCAAATTGTAGAAATACGAGTCGTGGTACACCCTATTACTTCGCGATGCGAACGTTCTTTTCCTCATTTTCTAATCGCCATATTCTGAGTTAATTTTCTTCAATATTAAACGCTTCCCTTTTCTTTTGCGACATCTTCACAGCGATGCTTAACTTAACTGTTTAACAGACTTAATGAAATCTATAATCTACTGGAAACAAGAGTTTGAAAATAGTCGCTGCATTGTTGTCAGCAATCCCCAAACTAAAATCAACATTGGACGTTACAGCCGATACATTTATCTAAATATGTGACAAAAAATACCTCATTTAATACGATATGTCATACTAAGCGATAAGTGTTAGGATTTAGACTGGACCGTTAGATTTCGTCGTTATATCCAAAACGTCATTAAAAGCGATGTCGCTATAAAATGTTCGAACTGTAGTTATATTGCCGTGCTTATTTGTTTGCTGTATATCCTGCATTGCTTAAATGGGAAACATCTCGAGCCATATGCTATGGTACAACCCAGCATCCCTGCTAAACCATGGTTTTCTAAGTTTCATCCACCATAAGGTCTAACAGTTTCATTCCTTCGAATGAAGTTAAATCATCGTTCATGCCTACACATCTTCAGCGTATAGAAGTTTTGTATTCACCGTGCTGTCGATGTCAGTATGTGGAGGACGACGATCTCAACCGTGTCCTATTAAAACGTAGTCTCTATGATTGCTGCTCGATACCACTTTTTATCTCAATTGCAAAATCTCCTAGTGCCGTTCACGACCAGTGTTGCATTAGTGTTACAAGGACAAAACAATTTAGTACTTAATGCTGGGATGAATTTTTTGACGACTGCTGATTTGGGAAACTGAGATTTTATTCACCACACCGTTACCAGGATGTGGTTTATTTTCCCTCTGTCCTTCAAAAATATAGATCTTATTTTACTTGTTTTGTACTTGTTGGGCATTTTTATAGGTGCATTACTCTGCCAACTCATTCTTTTATAGGCCTATATGGTTTTTTTTACAATCTGCTTTATTTGCACCGACACAGATAGGGCTTATTGCAAATATGGGATGGGAAAGGCCTGTGACTGGGAAGGAAGCAGCCGTGGCTTGAATTAAGGTCCAGCGTGATAAAAATACGACCCACGGAAAATCATCTTCAGGGCTGCAGAGAGTGGGGTTCGAACCCATAATCTCCCAAATGCAACCTCAAAGCTGTGTGCCCCTAATCGCACGGCCAACTTCTGCCACAAAGAGCGTTCACTCCTCTCAACACGTCAAGTTGCAAGGCACGCTGCACAAGGATTTGTAACCCCTCTTGGACTGGGAACAGGGGCTGCCTGGCCGAGGCGGTGAAGGCGTGCTCGGTTCGCCCGGAAGGACGTGGGTGCGAATTCCCGTCAGGAAGTCGTAAAATTTAAGAAACGAGAGTTCCACTTCCGGAGGTGCATATGGCCCTGAGGTTCACTCAGCCTACACCAAAAATGAGTACCAGGTTAATTCCTGGGGGCAAAGGCGGCCGGGCGTAGAGCTAACCACTCTACCCCATCAGGTGCCGCGGTTAACAATGGTGGAAGCCTTTACCTTCCACTCCTCCAAGGGCCTTCATGGCCTGTACGGAGGTGTCTTTGTCTTTTTTATTGGACTGGGAACAACACGCCTCAACCAACTACTTGTATAACATGAGAATATTTGTGCCGGTAATACTAAGATTTCGAAGAACCTGCTTGCAACAACAATTGTTCTTCCTCACGGTCACTCGAAGAACACGACTTTGACACGCTCATCAAGATTTTAATGTGTACATTTGAATTTGAATTTCATACTTAACCACATCTTCGTTCCATTACCAGTGATTTTAATTGCACATAACCAACAAGACTATTACGCTATAACGCGTTGTAAGAGAACAAGTGCTACATATTATTTTAACCTAATATGTGATTTTAAAACATGTGTTCTGCCATTGGTATTCGTTGTAAAGATAATTCCAGTATGTTTTTTTGCTTAGTTGTAATTTTAGGCTGATGATGACACCATATACAGGTTTCGAAACCGGTACCTTAAATAAAATATGTTGTAAATAACATTCTTGTACAACACGCATTGTATGGAAAAGGTTGAACTTTTATCCAAAAATTTTAACAAAAAGCAGTGTCAGAAAGGTTCTGATAGCTAAGGTGCACCTTTGACAACCACTGAAAAAACTTGGCAATGTCTTCCAATGTCTTCCAATGTCTTCATTTAGGGTGTATGGTTACCCCTAACGGCCACACATGCTTCGCAGCGACATAGCATGCTCCTTATCAGATGGTCCAAGGGCTCTTGTTGCAGTCGATCAGTCGATTCAAGCCCACCGCAGCGCGCCCCTATCCGCACGGCCAACTTGCCTAAGTAGCTTAATCATCATCATCATCATCATCATCATCTGTTTACCCTCCAGGTTCGATATTTCCCTCGGAATTAGCGAGGGATCCCACCTCTACCGCCTCAAGTGCAGTGTCCTGGAGCTTGAGACTCTTGGTCGGGGGATACAACTGGGGAGTATGACCAGTACCTCGCCCAGGCGGCCTCACCTGCTATGCTGAACAGGGGCCTTGTGGAGGGATGGGAAGGTTGGAAGGGATAGGCAAGGAAGAGGGAAGGAAGCGGCCGTGGCCTTAAGTTAGGTACCATCCCGGCATTCGCCTGGAGGAGAAGTGGGACACCACAGAAAACCACTTCCAGGATGGCTGAGGTGGGAATCAAACCCACCTCTACTCAGTTTACCTCCCGAGGCTGAGTGGACCCCGTTCCAGCCCTCGTACCACTTTTCAAATTTTCGTGGCAGAGCCGGGAATCGAACCCGGACCTCCGGGGGTGGCAGCTAATCACGCTAACCACTACACCACAGAGGCGTACAAGTAGCTTAATGCCGACCCAAATTGATTGGGAAATGGTCGGATTTATTATTAATATTATTATCATTATTATTATTTCATTTATTTATTATTCGATAATCGCCCAACTAGGGACCACAATAAGCTTCATTATACATTCTGGCGTTTACTCAGTATTCAAATGATCCAGTAGTATTCCATTAGCTCGCTGTGTCGAGTACGGCATTCATCCGACCATTTTGCACCACTTGTCCACTTCGCATCCCGGAAAGTTCCAAAAGTCACGATGCTTTTTTCTGAAAAAGTCTCGTTTTTGCGCGCCATCTGGTTGTAGACCATTTTTGGAGGGTCTTTCTTGGCCTTAACATACCAGGGAACTGTTGTTTTTGGTTTTGAGCCAAAATTATTAAAAATGCGTTTTGTCCATCGAGAGTCCTTAATCCGTCGTAAGTGACCGTAAAACTGAGCCCTGCGTTTGCGCTTTGTGTCCGTGTATTATTATTATCATTAGTAGTAGTAGTAGTAGTAGTAGTATACTTTGTTTGAGATCATCATCATCATCGTCTACCGAGCTCGATAGCTACAGTCGCTTAAGTGCGGCCAGTATCCAGTATTCGGGAGATCGTGAGTTCGAGCTCCACTGTCGACAGCCCTGAAGATGGTTTTCCGTGGTTTCCCATTTTTACACCAGGCAAATGCTGGGGCTGTACCTTAATTAAGGCCACGGCCGCTTCCTTCCCACTCCTAGCCCGTTCCTGCCTCATCGTCGCCATAAGACCAATCTATGTCGGCGCAACGTAAAGCAAATAAAAAATCATCATCGTCATCATCATCATCATCATCTGTTTACTCTCCAGGGTCGGCTTTTCCCTCGGACTCAGCGAGGGATCCCCCCTCTACCGCCTCAAGGGCAGTGTCCTGGAGCGTGAGACATTGGGTCGGGGGATACAACTGGAGGGATGACCAGTACCTCGCCCAGGCGGCCTCACCTGCTATGCTGAACAGGGATCTTGCGGGGGGATGAGAAGATTGGAAGGGATAGACAGGCGAGAGGGAAGGAAGCGGCCGTGGCCTTAAGTTAGGTACCATCCCGGCATTTGCCTGGAGGAGAAGTGAGAAACAACGAAAAACCACTTCCAGGATGGCTGAGGTGGGAATCGAACACACCTCTACTCATTTGACCTCCCGAGGCTGAGTGGACCCCGTTCCAGTCCTCGCACCACATTTCAAATTTCGTGACAGAGCCGGGAATCGAACCCTGGCCTCCGGGGGTGGCAGCTAATCACGCTAACCACTACATCACAGAGGCGGACTTGTTTGAGATCATTTTGAGAATAAAGGGATATTAAAACGCTACTGATTAACCCTGCCTTTCAGAAACTGACCGTAGTATGGTAGACCTGTCCACTTTTTCTTCTCATGGTGGGGTGATTTGTTCACTAAAATAAATTGTAATTTCTTCTGTTTTTGAATTACTAAAAATAAGAAAAACCCTACATCTAAAACGAATCCTCTTTCTTTCTTAATTTGTTTACCCTCCAGAGTTGATTTTTCAGCGAGGGGTCTCGCCTCTACCACCTCAAGGGCGGTTTCCTGGAGCTTGAGACTTTGGGTCGAGGGATGAAATTTGGTAGGAGGACCAGTACCCCGCCCAGACAGCCTCACTTATTATGCTGCACAGAAGCCTTGTGTGGGGGTAGGGGGAGGTTAGAAGGTATATACAACCAAGAGGGGAGGAAGTGGCCGTGGCCTTAAGTTAGGTACCATCCTGGCATTTGCCTGGAGGAGAAGTGAGAAACCACGGAAAGCCACTTCGAGGATGGCTGAGGTGGGAATCGAACTTTCCTCTACTCAGTTGACCTCCGGAGGCTTTTCAAATTTCCTGGCAGAGCCGGGAAAGGACCACGGGCCTCTGGGAGTGGCAGCTAATCACGCTAACCACTACACCGCAGAGGCGCATTTAAAGCTGATCATTATGAGTGAATACTACACTTCTGCAACGATCATTATTATTATTATTATTATTATTATTATTATTATTATTATTATTATTATTATTATTATTATTATTATTATTATACATGCTTCTTCCTCCTGTTTGTATTTTTAATTGGAGACTGATCATTATTTATGGCAGGAAGTGAGCGTGAGAATGTACAACATATAATACGCTCGTAGAAGTTTGGTTTATTCCTGGAAGTGTGCGACCTTGCCTATTGTCGCGTGTTTGGAGAGTTTGGGAGAGCAGAATGCGTGTTTGTGCCCCATATATGGCACTAGCCTTGACCGAGTGTCTGCAGCCATTGTTTGGCCAGCCCAAACAAAACGAAAACTGGACGACACGTACAGGCGAGCTCCAGCCACTAAATTAAGCCATGCTGCAACCTGTTGGTTCGACAAGCCAGAGACTACCTTCATTTGGAGAATGTTGAGACCGGTCTGGTCGGACTTCACTACCAAAGTCGTACTTGCTATTCATTCAAACGGCTCGAAAAGAATTGTGTAATGTCTCCACGGTCCAATGCCCGGCTGACACAGTCCAGAAGTTGTCCACTTCATATGTGCTGATTCTGAATTATGCTATTTCATGTTATATGCTGGTATTATATAGAATATTGTTTTGGAACATTTTATACGAGCAATTCATGGTGCAATTCTAATGTTTAAGAGCTTCTTTTCTATTTGGTCGTAAAACTTCAGGCATTTGTGAAGAAGATCTGCGGACGAATATGATCAACATAACACACGATGAGGTATTTGACAGAATATAATGCTGTACTTAAATGAGCAGTAAAATTTTCTTAAAAAGTACCATATTTTTCACTGCTCCGAACTGTTTAAAGTCAAATCGAATCACTAAATAACAATTTTGTTGGTTATTCGAGTGATTCAAAACGAAACAAATTAAAGGAACTGCAATAAAGCATTAAATGACCAAAGGCCATTATCTCAAATTACAATATCGATATATGTAAGACGCTAAGGTGTATGTTTCACCAAACTCAAGCTCTTCCAGAGGGAGTTAAAGGGTGCGGTTTGAACCAAAATCTTCCAAATCGTCTCAATAGCACAGGAACAATATTGCATTTCTTGAAAAGTTAACGAAAATATATTTATTTTCAAGATGAAACAAAATCAAATCACTAAATGACCATTCCAATAATCACAGGCGAAGGCTTACCCTAGCCCGCAATACAATCTGTACTTAGTGGTTGCTAAGCGACTAACATGTTCTGATATATGTGATTTTCATACGTAGTAATGCGACTTCATGCAGCCATGTTTGATTACTACCTGACAAGTCAGAGAGTATTCATTTCCTCTGATCACTGAAGAATACATACATACATACATACATACATACATACATACATACATACATACATACATACATACATACATACATACATACATACATACATACATACATACATACATACATACATACATACATTATCATTATAGACTGTCCGACTCGTTGGCTGAACGGTCAGCGTACTGACCTTCGGTTCAGAGGGTCCCGGGTTCGATTCCCGGCCGGGTCGGGGATTTTAACCTTAATTGGTTAATTCCAATGGCCCGGGGGCTGGGTGTATGTGTTGTCTTCACCACCATTTCATCCTCATCACGACGCGCAGGTCGCCTACGGGTGTCAAATAGAAAGACCTGCACCTGGCGAGCCGAACCCATCCTGGGATATCCCGGCACTAAAAGCCATACGACATTTCATTTCATTATAGACTGTTATGCCTTTCAGCGTTCAGTCTGCAAGCCTCTGAGAATTTACTAAACGTCGCCACAATCCTCGATTTGCAACTAGTGTTGTGGCGTCATTTAGTTCTATACCTCTTATCTTTAAATCGTTAGAAACCGAGTCTAACCATCGTCGTCTTGGTCTCCCTCTACTTCTCTTACCCTCCATAACAGAGTCCATTATTCTCTTAGGTAACCTATCCTCCTCCATTCGCCCCACATGACCCCTCCACCGAAGCCGGTTTATGCGTACAGCTTCATCCATCGAGTTCATTCCTAAATTAGCCTTTATCTCCTCATTCCGAGTACCCACCTGTTTGTACCAACAATCATTCTTGCTACTTTCATGTCTGTTACTTCTAACTCATGAATAAGATATCCTGAGTCCACCCAGCTTTCGCTCCCGTAAAGCAAAGTTGGTCTGAAAACAGACCGATGTAAAGATAGTTTCGTCTGGGAGCTGACTTCCTTCTTACAGATTACTGCTGATCGCAACTGCGAGCTCACTGCATTAGCTTTACTACACCTTGATTCAATCTCACTTACTATATTACCATCTTGGGAGAACACACAACCTAAATACTTGAAATTATCGACCTGTTCTAGCTTTGTATCACCAATCTGACATTCAATTCTGTTGAATTTCTTACCTACTGACATCAATTTAGTCTTCGAGAGGCTAATTTTCATACAATACTCATTGCACCTATTTTCAGGTTCCAAGATATTAGACTGCAGGTTGCAGGAACACTTTAAGCAAGCCTGAAGAATACATTTTATTTTATTTATTGTGCTAATTGGCTTTACGTCGCACCGACACAGGTAGGTTTTATGGCGACGATGGGACAGTAAAGGGCTAGGACGGGGGAGGAAGCGGCCGTGACCTTAAGTTAGGTACCATCCCGAAATTTGCCTGGAGGAGAATTGGGAAACCACGGAAAACCACCTCCAGGATGGCTGAGGTGGGAATCGAACCCTCCTCTACTCAGTTGACCTCCAGGGGCTGAGTGGACCCCGTTCCACCACTTTTCAAATTTCGTGGCAGAGCCAGGAATCGAACCCGGACCTCCGGGGGTGGCAGCTAATCACGCTAACCACTACACCACAGAGGCGGAATATACATTATTTAACTTTTCATAGGAAAGATCAATCAATCAATCAATCAATCAATCAATCAATCACTGCTTATCTGCATTTAGGGCAGTCGCCCAGGTAACAGATTCCCTATCTGTTGTTTTCCTAGCCTTTTATTAAATTATTTCAAAGAAATTGAAAATTTATTGAACTAAGATGAACTAATACGAACGATTTTGCGTTTGTGTAAATACAGGGTGAATAAAATAAAAGTGGCCCGGAAAACAATTATAATGCTGACGCGGAACTGACCCTTGTTAATGAATAGGAGAACTGCCCATCACAGGAAATCCTGGAAACCGTGATTTTGATGCACCAATCTGTCGCTGTCAACCAAGACCCTGCACTTACAAATAGCACGAAGCTGTGGGTAACTATCCAAACGACCTGGGTCAGAATCTCTCCACAGTTGTGTCTTCCACTTGTGGAATCGATACCACGACGAGTTACTGCACTTGGTCGGGTTAAAGGAGGGCCTACAGGATACTACATCACTAGTCCATGACTTTTGGCACGTCATTGTTCATACATACATACATACATACATACATGCTTATTAATGGTAAAGTAGTCCGACTCGTTGGCTGAATGGTCAGCGAACTGGCCTTCGGTTCAGAGGGTCCCGGGTTCGATTCCCGGCCGGGTCGGGGATTTTAACCTTCATTGGTTAATTCCTATTGCCTGGGGGCTGGGTGTTTGTGCTGTCCCCAACATCCCTGCAACTCACACACCACACATAACACTATCCTCCACCACAATAACACGCAGTTACCTACACATGGCAGATGCCGCCCACCCTCATCGGAGGGTCTGCCTTACAAGGGATGCACTCGGCTAGACATAGCCACACGAAATTAAAAATGGTAAAGTAATTGATATCATGTTCCACTAAATACTACCATCTGAGCTACTCAGTCCGTCTCGTACGAATTCACTGTAGTCCTGTATGCCTTTTTGCTTTCTGTTTGTCCCTGTTAATCACGCTCATAGGTCCAAGGCTTGTTAAAACTTGTTGAGCCTTCTTTGAAGTAATGTTAGCCTGAAAAATGAAGTGGCGTATGGCTTTTAGTACCGGAATGTGTCGGAAGACTTCGGCTCGCCAGGTGCAGGTCTTTTGATTTGACGCCCGTAGGCGACCTGTGCGTCGTGATGAGAATGAAATGATGAGGAAGACGACATTTTTAAATGATATTTGTTCTTGGCGTCTACCTATGAAGATCTTTTACCACTACTTTCACCATTTGAGAGGAACCTACGTGTAAGTGGAATCGCGGAAGTATAGAGTGTTGAATGTGAGGCAAGGAACGTTAAGGACGACGCAAACACTCAGACCTAGGCCAGGGATATTAATCAATTACAATTAAGATCCCTGACCCGGCCGGGAATCGAACTCGGGGCCGCTGGGTGACAGGCGGACAGGTTGCCCTCTACACCGCGGGGTCGGACAAGACGACACATACACCCAGTCCCTGCTCCAGGGGAATTAACCAATTATGGTTAAAATTCCCGACCCTGCCGGGAATCAACCCGGGACCCCTGTGACCAAATGGTAGCATGCTAACCATATAGCCATGGAGCAGGACAGTGTTAGCCTTATGTACATATAGTTCCAGCGGAAATTTTTATTCTATCCGTTTAGGAACCACCAGGGGCGTAACGAACGCAATGCCTGCCAAAATAAGAATACCGACCCCCTCAAATATAATATAAAACGTATGAAAAAATTAATATAAATTTAGTTAAAACAAGTAGAAATAACGCAATATATTGACAAATTATATGAACAAAGGGAGTATTCGATATTGTATGATTATTGTCAATCAATCAATCAATCAATCAATCAATCAATCAATCAATCAATCAATCAATACTGATCTGCATTTAGGGTAGTCGCCCAGGTGGCAGTTTCCCTTATCTGTTGCTTTCTAGCCTTTTCTTAAACGATTTCAAATAAATTGGAATCTTGTTAAACATCTCTCTTGGCAAGTTATTCCAGTACCTAAACCCCCTTCCTATAAATGAATATTTGCCCCAATTTGTCCTCTTGAATTCCAACTTTATCTTCATATTATGATCTTTCCTACTTTAAAAGACACCACTCATATATATTCGTTTACTAATGTCATTCAACGCCATCTCTCCATTGACAGCTCAGAACATACCACTTAGTCGAGCAGCTCATCTCCTTTCTCCCAATTCTTCCCAGCCCAAACTTTGCAACATTTTTGTAACGCTACTCTTTTGTCGGAAATCACCCAGAACAAATCGAGCTGCTTTTCTTTGGAGTTTTTTCAGTTCTTGAATAAAGTAATCCTGGTGAGGGTCCCATACACTGGAACCATACTCTATTTGGGTTATTACCAGAGACTCACATGCCCTCTCCTTTACATCCTTCAGTACAACCCCTAAATACCTTCATAACCATGTGCAGAGATCTGTACCCTTTATTTACATCATATTTATGTAATTACCTCAATGGAAATCTTTCCTTATATTAATCCCTAGAAACTTTCAATGATCCCCATAAGGAACTTTCACCCCATCAACGTAGTAATTAAAACTAAGAGGACTTTCCTCATTTGTGAAACTCACAACCTTACTTTTAACCCTGTTTATCACCATACCCCGACTCGTTGGCTGAACGGTCAGCGTACTGGCCTTCGGTTCAGAGGGTCCCGGGTTCGATTCCCGGCGGGGTCGGGGATTTTAACCTTAATTGGTTAATTCCAACGGCACGGGGGCTGGGTGTATGTGTTGTCTTCATCATCATTTCATCCTCATCACGACGCGCAGGTCGCCTACTGGCGTCGAATAGAAAGACCTGCACCTGGCGAGCCGAACCCGTCCTGGGATATCCCGGCCTAAAAGCCATACGACATTTCATTTCATCACCATACCATTGCCTATTGTCCATCTCACAACATTATCGAGTTCATTTTGTAGTTGCTCAGAAACTTGTAACTTATTTGTTACTCTATACATAATAACATCATCCGCAAAAGCCGTAACCTGATTCTACTACTTTACTCATATCATTCATATACATATACGAAAATATAAAGTTCCAATAATACTGCCTTGAGGAATTCCCCTCTTAATTATTACAGGGTCAGATAAAGCTTCGCCTACTCTAATTCTCTGAGATCTATTTTATAGAAATATATCAACCTATTCAGTCACTGTTTTGTCTAGTCCAATTGTTCTCATTTTGGACAGTAGTCTCCCATGATCCACCCTATCAAATTCCTTAGATAGGTCAATCGCGATACAGTCTATTTGACCTCCTGAATTCAGGATATCTGCTATACCTTGCTGGAATCCTACAAGTTGAGCTTCAGTGGCATAACCTTTCCTAAACCCGAACTGCTTTCTATCGTTATTAATTTCGCAAACATATCTAATATAATCACTAGGAATGCTTTCCCAAAGCTTACATGCAATGCATGTCAAACTGATTGGCCTGTAATTTTCAGCTTAATGATCTCCATTCATTTGGTATAGCTCGTTCATGCAAACAATAATCAGATAAGTACTTCAGATATGATACTATATCACAGCCCATTGTCTTTAATATATCCCCAGAAATCTTATCAATTCCAGCCGCTTTTCTAGTTTTCAACTTTTGTATCTTATTGTAAATGTAATTGTTATCATAGGTAAATTTTAATTCTTTATTACAATTAGTCACCTCCTCTGTCTGGACATTATCCTTGTAACCAACAATCTTTACATGCTGCTGACTGAATACTTCTGCCTTTTGAAGATCCTCACCTACACACTCCCCTTGTTCATTAATGATTCCTGAAATGTCTTTTTTGGTACCTGTTTCTTCCTTAAAGTACCTGAACATATTATTATTAGTTTAATAGGTGTTATATGAACGCTCCCGTGTTTTAACGGCTGAGCTGTTCAACTGATGTCCATGCACCACTTACTGTAGATATTCGAACTTTTAATTGATTTCATTTTTCAGTAATTACCAGCTCTTGTATATCCTTTCCAAGCAACTCATCCAGAACTAATTCCTACAGGTTTTCTTTCTGATATAGACAAGCTAATCAAGAATGCGACTAAAGAAATAATACGACTTCCAGCTGACGTACCTGATTCCATGGTTTATTCTAGAAATAATGTTAAAGATCTTGGTCTTTTTTGCGCATCATTAGAATCTAAACTCCAACATATCAATACTTTTAATATTTAATATATTTCTGAAACAAGATATATAATTAAAGAAAGCAACAAATACCTCACAGAGCTTGGGTTTGAGGAACAAGAATACCTTTTTGATAAAGGTACTCATTTACTTTCAGCTTCCAAACTCTCAGAGTAGAGCTCATAAACCGTGAATTCAATTGATGATGTAAACTAACTCAGAAAGGAAAAGGTGTGGCTCTATTTGAACAATATAAACTCGCAAATAACTGGGTTATAATTCACACTGGTTTATCAGTCAGTGAATGGCGTGAGGGAATAAATATGACTGCTAATGTGTGCGCTGTTCGATCTCTTCTTGGAAAGTCCCAGGACGGAAACCTCTGTCAGCATTGCCGAAGGGAAATAGAAACAATTGCTCATGTTCTGGGATATTTCCCTCATGGAGAGATGCTGCGGAACGCCAGGCATACAAGATTCTGTCCTTAACAGCAAATACCCTTAGAAAGAAAAATGATAGGGTCGCCGAAGAGGTATCCGGACTTACCGATAACGGTGGCAATAGGAGAATTGACATCATAGCCTATAAGGAATCAGAGGGTGTGGGTTTATATAACAGACCCCGCAGTTCGTTTTGAAATCTCCACAGACCAGCCAGAAGATGTTGTTAGGGAAAGGAATTTCATCTATGAACCAACCATAAATTGTTATAAAGATAAATTTGGACTGAAGGATATTAAAGTGATATGGTTAATGACAGGAGCTCGAGAGACGATTCCTCTATTCATTGTGAATTTTAGCAAGCAGTTTAATTTAGAGGTTCCGGAAGTAAAAACCACGTCTTTGTTAGCATTACGAAGTTCAAGTTCATTACTGAGAAATCATTGCTACGTGTTATAACTTTCATACTTTAAAGACATTATGGAAATAATGTACACTGAAGAAAATGGAAATTGCAACACCCAGAAGGAGTGTGCTACATTGCTACAATTGAACATGCAGGTCAAGTGTTCGGTTGTGATTCGATGATTACACTTTCAGGTCCCTCTGACCGCAAGTTTGGACAACAATCAATACAGGATGTGCCCACCACGAGCTGCAATACATTGATGAATTCGTCGAGGCATGGAGTCAATAATGCCCTGGATCGCTTCCTGAGGAATTGTGGCCCATGCTTGCTGCACTGCACGAGTCAGTTGTTCCAGAGTTGTGGGTGACTGAGGACGGTTGGCCAGTTGTCGACCCATCATGTCCCACACATGCTCAATAGGACTGAGGTCTGGGGATCTGGCGGGCCATTCTAAGGTTGTGATGTCGTGGAGAGCTTCTCTGGAGATGCGTGCAGTGTGAACCCGGGCATTCTCCTGATGAAACATCCCATTAGCAATGTTCGCCATTATAGGGACAACCACTGGATTGAGTACCCTATCAACGTACTGTCGAGCAGTCATTGTGCCTTCAACAAGCACTAATTGTGATTTCACATTAAAGCCAATAGCTCCCCAGACCATAATGCTTGGTGTTGGCCCTGTGTGCCTCTCGACATTAAGATCTGGGGGGGCCCTCTCCCCGGTACGTCGGCGCACACGATTCCGGCGATCACTGCGGGCAAGACAGAAGCGCGATTCATCACTAAAGACGACCCTATACCATTCTTCGACCCACGTCGATCTTTCTCGACACCAGGCCAGCCTTACACGTCGCTGTTGTGGGGTCAATGGAACACCTTCTGCAGGGACACGGGCTCGTAAGCCAGCTGTACGCAGGCGATTACCAATTGTTTGTTGTGTAACGTGGGGTGCCACAGCTGCTCGAATTTGCGCTGCTGTTGCATGGGGTTCCATCTGGGCCATCCGAATGATGCGGCAATCCTCTCTCACAGTTGTCCGTCGCGCTGGGCCTGTGCCAGGTCTACGAGTGGGGGTACCTTCATTTGACCACTGCTGCTATACACGTTGAACCGTAGATGCCTGTCGGCCAACACGTGCAACGACAGTCCTTAGCGATAATCCAGCCTCACACAGCCCAATTATCCGAGCCCTCTCAAACGGCGACAGTTGTTGATAGCGTGCTCTTCTCTGTCGTCGAGGTCGAGGCATGTTTGACGGGGAACACTTCACTGCACAGACCGCAAGTCAACTACGCTGCACCAGAGTCCGTATACTGGAGTTGATTCCTCCGCGACCAATCACGTGGGGAGACCTGTAGCAACAATCCAATGGATCTGAAACTTTGATCGTCTGCATACCTACATGGCGTCGTTCCATATCTTGAAAATCAACACGAACGACCAATGCCTTCATGGTGTTGCAATTTCCATTTTCTTAAGTGTAATAAAAATATATTGTAAATCAAAATTATAATTTTATTTGTTTCGTTATGCTTTGTCCATTGTTGCAACCATCAACTGATGGAAGTTCTGTAAATAATCAACAACCGATACCAAAGTCTCGGTTATAATAATGTATTCGATTACAACACAGGAAAATATACGAAAAATTTGAATAAAAGACTGTTCAAATAAAGTTTGAAACATATCAAACCCTACAGTTGATAAGTCTAGTCTATTATCAGCTTTACGTAAAGTGAGCTCGTTCGAATCTGAATTGACTGAGTGTTACTACACCTACTTGTTATTGGCGTACTACACTCTTCTCAAATAAATGTCGTCACAAAAGTAAAATGTTCTGCAAAATGTATGCATAATGCGATCTCGGGTGTACTATACAACAAGAAAGTATCATTTTCTAACTAAAATATGATATTTGGTATCAATGTTCACTGCTCCTATTATTTTTAAATAATTTGGTGCAGAGCTTTTGTGAAGAGCGTCCCGCGGTGTTGCGACAGACAGCTGTGCTGATAGACGCAATCACGTGGCACTTCCTCTGCGTAATATCTATTTCAACTGATTCTACAAAATCGACCTGACCTCGATATCTCGAATCACCTCCGGAGCTATATTTTATTTCGAGTTATCGAAATTTCGAGAGCTCATAATTGAATCATATCTATCTACAGGCTTATACCACAGTCTAATATATACAGTCGCGAAGCTCTAATAAGAGGAAGGTTCAACCACTTGATAACTGGAGTGACCAACGAGCTAGAATAACATAGAGGGGCTGTAAGCCTGTCATCAGCGCTCCCTGCTTGAAGCAAGTTGATAAGGGGCAGCCATGTTAACGGTTGTCAAAACAAAGCGAACTGGCGCGAGAGCATATGTTGAGGTGATAAGGAGATCGTGCATGCCAATTTAATTCCCTAAGTTTTAAGAAGTGAAAACATAGATTCTCGCTTTCAAGAATGCCAGCCGTAAGCTCAGCGTATGGTTGTTCTAATCGGAGTAATAAAACCAAGGATATATCGTACTTTAAGTAAGTATTACTGAATTATAGCCGAGATTCCTTTTTGTAATTTTTGTTTGTAATTAAATCCATTTTATTGTTTACTTAGCGAAAGTACGGATAGCCACGGTAATTATTTGTCGAATTTTGTTTCAGATTTCGTTTAAATAACAAGGAATTAACGGAACAATGCGTTGTGAGGGCGAAAAGAGATAAATTGTATCCCACTCAATTCAGTTGCTTATGCTCTGTACATTTCCAGCCTTATTTAATTTTCATTCACATTTACAAATAAAGGAAAAGGAGCGCCCACAACCAAGAAAACGTAACCAGAAAAAAAAAACCCACTTATTTCGTTCAAACGTACACCAAGTATGGTAAATACAATATTTTACTGCTATTTTTGAAATGTATACAGCCTTTATTGTACATGTCTGTTGCCTTGGTTTTTAAAACTATGCCACACTTCATAACGGACAACTTTCAAGCTTGCCTCTCAGCTAGTAATCCCAGTATGATATGGTAATGGGAGAAACATGATATCCCCCCTATATTGTAATAAATAATTACACGAAACGATTATTGTGGTAAAGTATTCATGGGCCAGCTCTGTGGTGTACTAGTTAGCGTGAGCAGCTGCCCGGGTTCGATTCCCGGCTCCGCCACGAAATTTGAAAAGGGGCACGAGGGCTAGAACAGGATTCTATCAGCCTGGGGAGGTCAACTGAGTAGAAGTGGGTTCGACTCCCACCTCAGCCATCCTCGAAGTGATTTTCCGTGGTTTCCCACTTCTCATCCAGGCAAATGCCGGGATGGTACCTAACTTAAGGCCACGGCCGCTTCCTTATCCCCCCACCACAAGGCCCCTGTTCAGCATAGCAGGTGCAGCCCTCCCTCACATTTGTATCCCCCGAACCAATGTCTCACGCTCCAGAACACTGTCCTTGAGGTGGTAGAGGTGGGATCCGTCGCTGAGCCCATGGGAAAAACCAACACGGGAGGGTAAACAGATTAAGAAAGGAACACAGTATCATGAGGATGCAATAATTTTTAAAATATGAACAGAGTGAGGTTGTAACCTATTGTAGGTCCGTATGATTTTAAGGCTTCCTGTCATAAATATTTATGTCCATCGTTTTTATTCTAATTTACGCTTAACCACAACAGCCAAGCAGGGTAACGCTCTTGTTGCGATTTCGAGGCCTATTCGTATGTCACTGTGCGATGATTTCGAACTACCCTACAATCAACTGATCGTGATGTTGGCCTCGTGCCGCAATATGATGAAGTGGCGGTATTCGCTTTAATGCTTCAAGCTATCGGCAACGGTCTTTAATACTCCCCCAGTGATTCTAAAATGCGTATTTTCTACACTTTTCGTCATTTAAAGGCCATGCCCCCTTGGTTGTGTGACAACAGGAAACATGGCGGACTTTCGTTCTATTAGCTTCACCCAGGCAGCGCTTCCGCCTCTCTATGTTATTCTAGCTCGTTGGGAGTGACACTAGCACCTCTAGCGGCGAGGTAGAGGCAACTTGCTAGCAGACAACAGGGAACGAATTACCACTACAGTCTAAAATGGTCATAACTTCTGAACCATTCATGCAAATAATGTCCTGACAAGGTTATTGTAATCCTTATGAAATAGTGAAGGAGGTCAAACAATTTATTTCGATGAGGAGTTCAATATCAAAATATTTATTTAATCTATAGGAATTATTTTTCTTTACCGCGGACTATAATATAAAATCGCTTCTAGAGGGCAACCGGTTCGAAATAGGTATATACCATCGCGGACTTTTTTGTAGAGGTTTCTATGCTCTACAATTCTTACGCTTACACTTGGTGTCTATCGTTGACGGTTCAGCCAGCGTAAGCCAAGAAAGCAAGTGACGTCCATAATACAGCGCTGCGCTGCTGGCCTTCTTGGCCCAACTTGGCAGGTTCGATGTCGGTCGGTCCGTCGTTTGCTTTCGTTCTTCTTCTGTTTATCTTTTGTCACATTTTGGAAGGAATCTCATTTTTCTATTCTTCAATTTATTTACTTTTTTTCATTTATTCTTTAAATCCTCCAGTATTATGTCTAATTCTTTCATGTCTTATTTTATTTCTTTTATCCAGACAGGTTGTTGTTTTTGTTTCCAAAGCTTTTCCAAAATTCTGCGTATTAACCTGTCTTGAGGTGTTCTCAGCAGATGGCCAAAGAATGATATTCTCTTCTTTCTTATGAAATCCGTTATAGGTTCTATTTCCTGATATACAGCTGAATTTGGGATGATAGCTATTCTCCTTCTTTTTTGTACTTCTTATTAATGCATGTTCTTACTATTCTTCTTTCTATTTTTAAAATGTTGTCTATGTTATTCTTTTGCTTTAGTTTAAATAATGTTTCACTTCCGTAAGTTATTTCAGGTTGGACTACAGTCTTATAATGTTTCAATTTTGTATTTATTGACAAACATTTCTTGTTATATGTATTTCTGGTTACTTTTTGGGCTCTGGATGGAACCTGGAAAATAATCTTCATAGACACAGCTTGCAGAACATATTCCAATATCACTGTCGGGTCTAGCAATTCATATAGAGTCTAAATTGTATATTTACATAGAATTTCTCAGTTTAATAGGCATGTGACAAGAGACAGCAAGAAATTACGTCTTAGTAATAATAATAATAATAATAATAATAATAATAATAATAATAATAATGTTATTTGATTTACGTCCCACTAACTACTCTTTTACCGTTTTCGGAGACGTCGAGGTGCCGGAATTTAGTCCCGCAGGAGTTTTGTTACGTGCCAGTAAATCTACCGACACGAGGCTGAAGTATTTGAGCACCTTCAAATACCACCGGACTGAGTCAGGATCGAACCTGCCAAGTTGGGGTCAGAAGGCCTGCGCCTTAACCGTTTGAGCCACTCAGCCCGGCTTACGTCTTAGTAGGAAACAGCTTACATCCATCATCCGCGTCCGTCTCAGTCATGGCTGCTACCCAAATCATCTTCATCGAATTAGAGTAGTGGATTCTCCAATGTGTCCGCCTCTGTGGTGTAGTGGTTAGCATGATTAGCTGCCACCCCCGGAGGCCCGGGTTCGATTCCCGGCTCTGCCACGAAATTTGAAAAGTGGTACGAGGGCTGGAACGGGGTCCACTCAGCCTCGGGAGGTCAACTGAGTAGAGGTGGGTTCGATTCCCATCTCAGCCATCCTGGAAGTGGTTTTCCGTGGTTTCCCACTTCTCCTCCAGGCGAATGCCGGGATGGTACCTAACTTAAGGCCACGGCCGCTTCCTTCCCTCTTCCTTGCCTATCCCCTCCAATCTTCCCATCCCTCCACAAGGCCCCTGTTCAGCATAGCAGGTGAGGCCGCCTGGGCGAGGTACTGGTCATACTCCCCAGTTGTATCCCCCGACCAAGAGTCTGAAGCTCCAGGACACTGCCCTGGCGGTAGAGGTGGTATCCCTCGCTAAGTCCGAGGGAAAAACCGAACCTGGAGGGTAAACAGATGATGTTGATGTTGATTCTCCATTGTGCGACAATGACTGAGAGGACATTGTCGATGTTAACCACATTATTCTCGGTTGCAGTAAATATCGATAGACACAAAGTGAATTATATAAAAAAACTGGCTTTTTTTCATGTTCCTTTTAATTGCTATTTGCTTTACGTCACACCTACCCAGACAGGTCTTATGGCGACGATGGGATAGGAAAAGCCTAGGAATGTGAAAGAAGCGGCCTGGCCTGCACTAAGATACAGCCCCCTGCATTTGCCTGGTGCGAAAATGAGAAACCACGGAAAACCATCTTCAGGGCTTCCTACAGTGGGTTTCGAACTCACTATCTGCCGGTTGCAAGCTTACAACTGCGTGCCCCTAACCGCACGGCCAACTCGCCCGGTGTTCCTTTTCCTACCAGTATAATAAGTTTACTAAGAAGATATGATAACATTTACCTAGCAATAGCCCAATTTTTCATATGACTGATCTGAAGATCTAAATGAGACATTTATCGTTCCGAAGGTCCTTTTGCGTGTGCTGTGAAATGAATAAAATGAGTTGTATTTCCTTGGTATTGAGATATTTTATCTGTTTCATGTATTTTAGATATGGTGTTTTATTATATATATTGTCGTTGCCGGGACAAAACATCCTATGTGATAATAATTTTGGAGATATACTGACCCGCAGCCCATACATTATGAAGAGCGAGAATGCCTTGACAATATTCACACAATATTGCACCTTAGGTGACAGAACCTTACCGGCCAAAGTTGTAACCTGAAATATTTCACATGGAAGGTTTTGTCCTGGCAGCGATGATATGTTTCGTACTTTATGCATATATACAAGAAGTTTTGCTGGCTACATGGCTACTTGCCGAATGCCAAATAATATTTTTTTTTAAAGAAAGAGACCTCAAGCGTGGGAAACGAGGGTGCTCTTCTCCCTACCACAGATCCGTGCCAGAACCAAACTAGGATTTAAATTCTCCATGTCACAACCCCAAATCTTACGTGGACTATGTAGACGGGAAGTTAAATGATTAAAGCCTAGACCAGAGCAGTGACGGAGTTATTCTATGTCACCATTAACCCAATATTTAACTCATGTGTCCAGCCAAGCGTTAAGCTCTAGCAACAAAGGTTAGCGAAAGCTGTGCTGCAGTAAACTAGGCGAAGCACAAGGTCTATCTACATTCCAGAGCTAGTCCTAGACGGGTTTTATTACGCATGTGTTGTGCGTAATGAGGCCCGTACTGGGTAGTATAGAATGGATCGTTAGGTAAGAGATTACCTAAATGCAGGAACTGGTAAAAGGCAGACCAGACAATTAAGAAAATAGAATGATGATGAACTGTACTGTCCGGATCATCAGCCAATTCACTGGTTCGATGTTACTCTCTGTGTTGCTTTATGCTGTGCTAACATTTCTTTTCTACATGACTACTTCAGATTATATCTATTTGCCCTATTTGTGTTCAGGTCTCCCGCCACTATTCTTACCCTCAGTACTGAAACATAGTGGTATCCTTCTGCGTATTATTAGCCAAGAAATCTCTCGGAAGATAGCCAGCTACTGAGAGCTGACGGTCAGTTCAACAGTTCAGTACTGGAAGATCCAAGTAGCCTACTTATCCAGGAGTACCAGGTGGAGGAACCGGCGTCAAACCACCACAATGCCTATAAACTCATTAGCGTTAAATTGCTTCCTTCAATGATTCTCTCCAATAGTGTATTGCTATAAGTTAATAAGGGCGAATGCGGTTGCCGGCACATAGCCTACTCCTGTCGAATAGTACCAACGGATCTGCTTAAGGCTTTACGTCTCCATCTAACAGACGAATCACAATCAATAGTGTCATATAGCCCCTGTGGAGAGATTTACTATTTAATCTAGCATTTTTACACGCAATCTAGTGATAAGCGGGTGCCGGCACATAGCCTACTCCTGTCGAATAGTACCAACGGGTCTGCTCAAGGCTTTACGTCTTCATCCAACAGAAGAACCACAATCAATAGTGTCATATGGCCCCCTGCGGCGAGATTTGCAATTTAATCTACGATTTTGGAACGTAATCTAGTGATAACAGGTATAATTTCATGTGGCTACTCCTAGCCTGGTGCAGTCCTTGTAAGGCAGACCATCCATCTACAGTGGGCGCATCTGCCGTGTATGGGAATTGCATATTTTTTCAGTAGATGATAGTGTTGTATGAGTTGCAGAAATGTTGGGGACAGTACAGTACAGACACCCAGTCCACGAATCATTTAAGGTTAAAATCTCCAACCCAGCTGGGAATCGAACCCGGGGCCCCCTGTACCCAAGGTAACTGCGCTGACCATTCAGGCAAGGATCAGAACATCTAGTGATTAGAAATTGTATACCACCACCTTTCCTACCCTGCCGGCTAATATTCTGATCCAAAAAAGTGTTTCGACCATCGGGACTCGAACCGGCTAATCACGGTATCAGCCCATATAATCAACCCCTTAAGGATAAAGGGCACAATACGATCTATTATTATTATTATTATTATTATTATTATTATTATTATTATTTCAATATTTACGACCTCTATCTCTGCAGAATAAATGAATTATTTTTACAAGAATATATCCGATGAAGCATCAGTGGAGTAAAGCACATTACTTAAATTATAAAAAGTAGAGAGGTAATGTTAAAAACTCTCGTCGTGTCAGGTTTAAATTTATGAAATGAGTCTGTTCTGCGTGCATGCTAAAAAGCTTTTCGCGTGTCACCCACTGGCACGTGTGTCCCAACTTCTTCACCGTGCTGAAGTCAGGTGTAACGTTGATCCCAAGGACTTCCAAATTGTTACACGTTTGCATCAGTGTGCATTTACGTGCGATTAATTACTGGCATAGCACAATGAAATACTTCCAGTTACAGGTATTGATTCAAGTGCATTTCTGCAGTGTTTTATTAAGCTTCAATAATATTGTATAACATGTGTCAGATCTATATCCGGAAATTAACACACAGGAAGAAGCTTGTTCTCCATTCATCTTATGTAAATGTATAGATCATACAACAATGTTGCTAATTTTTCACTTAAAGACCACAAATTTATCTTAATGAATGTTCATCTTGACTTCTCATATGATCACACCATACTTAACATTAGCAAACGCATTTTAAATTCACAAGGAGACCTAGCCAACGAATCCTCACTGATTTCATCCATTTTCAACACACGTGCAGGCCATGCCGAGAACGTTCACCAGCTCAAATTGCAATTTGCAATGCCCATCATATTCTGAGAAAAAGGGCTTTGAATATTTCGACCGAGCTCGATAGCTGCAGTCGCTTAAGTGCGGCCAGTATCCAGTATTCGGGAGATAGTAGGTTCGAACCCCACTGTCGGCAGCCTTGAAAATGGTTTTCCGTGGTTTCCCATTTTCACACCAGGCAAATGCTGGGGTTGTACCTTAATTAAGGCCACGGCCGCTTCCTCCCCACTCCCAGCCCTTCCCTGACCCATCTTCGCCATAAGACCTATCTGTGTCAGTGCGACGTAAAGCAACTAGCAAATATATATATATTTCGAGAGTGCTTTGTAAAACCAGCACGCTACCTTTTACAACACTGAATGTACAACACAGGAAGCTCTCTGTTTCACATGCTCGTTCTTCACGGATCGAATCTCACATCTGTAGTGTTTACTTTTCCCTTTCCGTTTTACACAGGCCTGCTGTATTCCCGATTCCTCTTGTCCACCGCGTCTCTCCTGAACAGATTTCTAGCTGGGCTGAGTGGCTCAGACGGTTGAGGCGCTGGCCTTCTGATCCCAACTTGGCAAGTTGAATTCTGGCTGAGTCCGGTGATATTTGAAGATGCTCAAATACGTCAGCCTCGTGTCGGAATAGATTTATTGGCACGTAAAAAACTCCTACGCGACTAAAATCCGGCAGCTCGGCGTCCCCAAAAGCCATAAAATTGTAGTTATTATTATTATTATTATTATTATTATTATTATTATTATTATTATTATTATTATTATTATTATTATTATTATTGCCATTACAGATTTATAGCAATTCTTGCTTTTATGACCAGTTCATTCAATCCATAACAACTTATTTTCCACAGAGAAATGTAATGATAATACGCACATTATTCAGCCAAAACTGTTCTGTGCATATTTTCAATGTGTTTGTAAGAAATTAGATCACTGGATCTCCATCGAAAAGCGCAGTTCATAAGTGCCCTCGTAAATGTAAGGATTGGTTTCGAAATGGTTTCACTACTCTTTGTTAATAAGTGGAAGCCGAAGTCTTATGATCTGTTACTTCCATAGCACTAAACTCTGACGAGTCTTGGACTACAAGCGGTCGCTACTCTGCCCAAAGACCTGCAGATTACGGATGACGCATGGTCAAAGCGACGAATCCTCTCAGCCGTTATTCTTGGTTTCTTAAACCGCGGTCACCCTCTTACCACCAGATAGCTCCTCAAGTACAATCACGTAGGCTTAGTGGACTTCGAACCAACAACCAGGTTCAGGTAAAAATCCCTGACATGGCCGGAAACAACCCGGGTAAGAGGCAGACGCGCTACCCCTAAACCGTGGGAACGGCTGTGTTCCATAACTTTTTCTTTTTGCAATTTTTTTTTACGGCGTACCGACACCGATAGGTCTTATGACGACAATGGGATAAGAAAAGCTTAGGAGTGAGAAGGAAGCGGCCGTGGCCTTAATTAAGGTACAGCCCCAGCGTTTGCCTGGTGTGAAAATGGGAAACCACGGAAATCCATCATCAGGGCTGCCGACAGTGGAGCTCGAAACCACTATTTCCCGGATGCAAGATCACAGCTTGTTCTATAAATGTAGGCATGAAAATAAAAATAGGCATTAATTAGGGATGCCATATCACCAGCCTATTTTGTTCTCCAATAAAAAATAGTGAAACTGGATACAACTGAAATGTTTGAAGTTATGCTGCAAACACACTACACCTTTCACAGTCTCAATTGTGAAGATGTTTCTTTCCTTGGTCCACTGTGAATTAACCAATGAAAATATTCGCTCTCTGTTTGCATTATGACTTGGAATACAAAAGAAAAATTCGTATTTACGGCAAGATAATACTTATAAAACTTCCAGAACACAATTTATACACAGGCACAACCTCTGAACAACGATGAACTAGAAAGAAAACGGAAGCAAACAATGAACAGAAAGTGTTGGCTATTTAAATGTGGTGGTGAAGATGATAACTAAACACCGCTTGAAGTTTAAATCATTCCTTAAACCCCCGAAAAGACAGTTTTCTAGTTATTCGAAAATTTGGCCGGACGCTTTGCATGCTGTTAAAAGGAGGACATGTCCAAGAAAAAGGAAGACAAATGGGATCCCTAGCATTAATAAATGAATGAGGCAATGTCTGGAATTCTAAATAAAGTTGAAACTTGGCACCACCCCAAAAATCCCTGGAAAAATAAAAAAATATCCAAACACCCCTGGGGTTATTGAGGAGGGGTGGAATGTTCGTATTTAAGACCGAGAAGCAAGTAAGTTTAAGTACACAATCATAAGCGTTTTCTCTCCCAGTGAAAACTTATATTTCAAACCGACAGACTGTAGCTTTCGTAGCCAACAGCGTAGGCAAGTTTTAAACACCGGATCCCGTGAGTTCTCGGCAGTTAAGCAACATTAGGCGTGGTCAGCGATTGTGTGGGAAGAGGAAGAGCGAAACGTAACGGACCACTCTAGCACAAGTAAACTTCCACACATGATGCATGATCTTGGCCCCTAGTCCATCTGAGAGCAATGACTCGGTTTCTACGTGCGTGTAGGTGGGATAGCTTTCGAGTTCCCTGAAACTTAAAATCTATATATTAAGGAAGTTTACTAAAAAAGCTTTTGGCAAATCCATCCGTGCGTTCTACTGGACCGATTTGTATTATTCTTTCGGAATTACCTGCCGATGAATGATGTGACATTGATAGATCTCGAAGTTCAGCTAACTTTGAGTAATCATAAAATCACATCATGAAATGATTACCCCAATAATTTCAGGCGAAGACCTACCCTAACCCGCAATACATTCTGTACTTTTCAGGTTACCAAGAGACCAACACTATAATTGAAAACGAAATGGCGTATGGCTTTTAGTGCCGGGAGTGTCCGAGGACAAGTTCGGCTCGCCAGATGCAGGTCTTTTGATTTGACTCCCGTAGGCGACCTGCGCGTCGGAATGAGGATGAAATGATGACGAAGACGACACATGCACCCAGCTCCCGTGCCAGCGGAATTAACCAATTATGGTCAAAATTCCCGACCCTGCCGGGAATCAAACCCCTGTGACCAAAGACCATCACGCTAACAATTTAGCCATGAAGCCGGAGCAACACTTTCATTATAATTCTGATACATGCGATTTTCATCCTTTATGATATCATTGCATGCAGCCATGTTTGTTTACTACCTGTCAAACCAGAGGGTAAACGCTTCCTCTGATCACGGAAAAATACTATTCCTTCCTAGATACTCTTTGATTCTCTAACCTTTCCCCGCTTCCAAATATATTCAACAGATGGAAGAGCGTTTCTAATAACTTACTCTGCTGCTAATGAAAAAATGTCTACGTACAAACAGACCCCATCATGACAAACGCCTTAGACATTATCTGGACTATCCGACTCGTTGGCTGAATGGTCAGCGCAATGGCCTTCGGTTCAGAGGGTCCCGGGTTCGATTCCCGGCCGGGTCGGGGATTTCAACCTTCATTGGTTAATTACAATGTCCCGGGGACTGGGTGTTTGTGCAGTCCCCAACATCTCTGCAACTCACACACCACACATAACACTATCCTCCACCACAATAACACGCTAGAAAAAGCCACACGAAAAAAAAATCTGGACTGTACAAATCAGGGTCTCTTAGAGACGAGTAAAAACGTTGTTTCACCGGGCGAGTTGGCCGTGCGGTTAGGCGCGTGGAGCTGTGAGCTTGCATCCGGGAGATAGTGGGTTCGAACCCCACTGTCGGCAGCCCTGAAAATGGTTTTTCGCGGTTTCCCATTTTCACACCAGGCAAATTCAGGGGCTGTACCTTAATTAAGGCCACGATCACTTCATTCCTACTCCTAGCCCTTTCCTATCCCATGGTCACCAAAAGACCTATCTGTGTCGGTGCGACGTAAAGCAGCTTACAAAAAAATATACATTATCTGGAAACACCTATCGAAGGATAACCTAGCTACACTATAAAGGGTGAAAGCCATGTAACTTTAAAAAGTTCTCTGCCTGGCAAGAAACACTCCTTCGAGACTAACCTATGAGCTCACAAGACAACCGTTCAATATACAAGAACTACGATGAAAAAATACCATTGCCTTCTGCGACACAATACCAAGCTTTACATTATGAACTGCAGTATAAAAAAAGCTATGATATAAATGGATAGATTTTTACCAACAGACGACATGATGACGTCAGAATGGATGAATTCTGACTACGAACTTCAGCATATCATAACGCGCTTCTTATTAAATATACATAAAACCATTGGGAAGGACAAGCAAAGCAATATGACTACAACATACATATAAAGACGAGTTATCTGACCTATTTATAAAGAATACACGTGTCCTTTAGTTAATTCTTAAAATGAAACCCCAAGAATGTGCTGAGGGAAATTACGGAGATTGGTAAGGAGAAATATTACATATCGAAGTGCAGCGATGTATAAAAGTAGGTATAAACGTTAAAATAGACATAATTTAATAACTATTTCTAGCCACCTTAGAAACTTAAAATTTTGTATCAGAGAACCTGATACCGCTAAATTCCCTCGAAAAAAAAAATTGCCATATCTCTCCGAGGGAGAAGAGGACGTTCGAAATCGGGGCTCAAGAGCAAAATACTGCAGCGGCAGTACGCATGCATATGATTTTTTTCATCCAATACTTACATCTTCATTACACACTGGTATGCCTTTATAGCGATCAATCTCCAAGCCTTAGTGAATTTACTAATCGCCCCCACAATCCCCTACTTGTAACTAGTTTTGTCGCCTCGCTTAGTTCAATATCTCTTATCTTTAAATAGTTAGAAACTGTCTAACGACGTGAAACATAAAGCAAGCACGATGGATTTAAGATCAATGGTGTGTAGAAGGCAACATGGTAAAGCATCTCAAACTTTAACCGACATCAACTTTGGGCAAATGAGGAATAAGGCACTCCACAATGCGTGACGATTTTCACAACGCACTGTGACCCACATTATTCAGAGCAATGCCCCAGGAGACAATTAGAAGGTATCTGGGATGAACTGATGGATACCACGCAAGTCCCTGGACATCGAACTTCAGCCTGCTCAGAGATAGATAGATAGATAGATAGATAGATAGATAGATAGATAGATAGATAGATAGATAGATAGATAGATAGATTTATTGTATTTCCTGAACAAAAAAGCCGACAGATATTTATCTGTTTATTGCATTATAAACAGCTGTCATATTCCATACGATTAATAATTATAGACTGTAGAAGCCACAGCGCGAATCACAAAGCAATTAAAGAAAATGATATAAGCACGTATTCTGTACAACTTCACTGCAACAAACTTCGTAAAGCGTACAGTAAGTGCATACTGCACTTGAACAGATTACGGTAACTGTGACCAAAGTAGTTTTATCTTGTAGCTACTGTTTGAGAATGTGTTGTTGTTGTTGTTGTTGTTGGTGGTGGTGGTGGTGGTGGGATCCCTCGCTGAGTCCGAGGAAAAAACCAACCTTGGAGGTTAAACAGATTAGAAAGAAGAAGAAGAAGAGTTGCACTCCTATTAGGATTAAAATACTGCGACTGTTAAAATTCGGGTCATTCTGAAAAGCTGAACAACAGATGTCAGGTGGATACCATTCATTCACTTGGGGGTACCGGTAGGTCACGAATCAGTGTTCCTTTTGGAAATATCCAACTATATTTTTCTGCAGACAGTGTTTTACAGGAATGTATCTTACAGAAATCTGCTTCAGGCCTTAGGGAAATTAAACCTACGGTGTTTAAGATCGAATTGTTGTCTTGTCCCCAGCTTAGTATGGGGCCACTCCCAAAATCTTGTACTTTCTCCTTGTGGACAGTATCTTTGTTGACAAATGTCGGCAAACACAGTCGAGTTTTGTCAAACACCATTTATCATAATCCCAATTTACACAGAAATCCTTATCAGACGGAATGTTGTTCTGTCTGCAGTAAACTCACACACACTGTCTTCATATGCAGTAAACAGAAATTACATAAGAAATAACAATCCCGGTACATGTCGCTGATATTTGTGTAGCGGAAGGAGGGAAGAGGCTGCCAGATTTCCCTAACAAGGAGAGGCCAGATCCTGCGTCCAACCGATTTCAATGAGCTTCAATGTACATGTTGGGAGAACTCGTGTATAAGGGTTCAGGTCAATACGCTTTCTTTTTCTAAAAACTTGCGGACAAATGTCATGACGCAGGATCAGCCTCGAACCAAGTGTATGTGATAGAACACTAATAGGTGAACAGATTTTACTTAAACATGTCAGGTCCGCAGCGTAATAATTTCGGAAAAATTGATGAATCCGCCGATTCCAATGCAACGGAGAGTTACGTCGCAGTCAACTGGAGTGGTGGCGTAGAGGTCATCGTACTTGTCTGCGAAACTCGAAGACGTGAGTTCCAGTCTCGTCGCAACTATACTTATACAAAATACATTTATATTTGATGGACCATGAAGATATAAAATGTGAATATAAATTTTCGGAAAAATGCTGTGAACTTTATTTTCTACCTGAAATTAATAAATATATATGGCCACCTCTGTGGTGCAGTGGTTGGTGTGATTAGCTGCCACCCCCGGAGGCCGGGTTCGATTCCCGGCTCTGCCACGAAATTTGAAAAGTCGTACGAGGGCTGGAACGGGGTCCACTCAGCCGCGGGAGGTCAACTGATTAGAGGTGGGTTCTATTCCCACCTCAGGCATCCTGGAAGTGGTTTTCCGTGGTTTCCCATTTCTCCTCCAGGCAAATGCCGGGATGATACCTAACTGAAGGCCACGGGCGCTTCCTTCCCTCTTCCTTGTCTATCCCTTCCAATCTTCCCATCCCCCGCGAAGGCCCCTGTTAAGCATAGCAGGTGAGGTCGCCTGGGTGAGGTACTGGCCATCCTCCTCAGTTATATCCCCTACCCAGAGTCTGAAGCTCCGGGACACTGCCCTTAAGGTGGTAGAGATGGGATCCCACGCTGAGTCCGAGGGAAAAACCGACACTGGAGAATAAACGGATAAAAACGTTTTCATTCCTCCCCTGAAGGACGAGGCGGGCCTCTTAGACGGTGACGCCGTCTCTCAGACCGGGAGATTTGTTACGGTGAAGGAGATGTGCGGAGAGGGTGAGGGGGTAGGCGGCCGTGGCCTATACTACGAACTGTCCCGGCATTCGCCTTAGTGCAGGAGAATGGAAAACCACGGAAAACCATTCTCAGGACAGCCGACGGGTGGGACCAGGCGTGAAGTCCGGCACTGTGCCCCAGGCCCGTCTCCCGAATGCAGAGGCGTAGAGCCACGGTAGAGCCGTGGCCAACTTTCCTCTGCTCGGTTGGCGGGTCAGAGTAGGCCTACAGAACATAAGGGACAACAACCCACTCTGCATCTACCGACCAACAGAAAAAGAAGATATATATATATATATATATATATATATATATATATATAATGTATATACATATCTATATATATAAAGTAGCTTGTCCTGACTGACTGACTGACTGACTGACTGACTGACTGACTGACTGACTGACTGACTGACTGATTCATCATCGCCGAGCCAAAACTCCTGGACATAAAGAAATGAAATTTTGGGGATATATTCATATTAAGATGTAGGTGCTCGCTAAGAGAGGATTTTTGGATATTCCCTCGCTAAGGGGGTGAAAAGGGGGGTTAAATTTTAAAATGAGTGCATCTATATCTCAAAACTTTAAAAGTTTACAGATGTAAAAATTGGTATTTAGAATCTTCTTTAAAAATAAGGAAACACTTTTTTTTTTTTTTTCAGAAAATCCCAATAGGAGTGGTGAAAAAGGGTGAAAACAGGGAAAAATGGGTTGAATGCCTTCAATCAGGATACCGGTACTTATATCTCAGAAACTGAAGATATTACAGACCTGAAAATTGGTACTTTTGATCTCTTTTAAAAATAAAGCAATACGTATTTTTTTGTTTTTGGAAAATCCAATTAATGGGAGGGTTAAAAGGGGGTGAATTTTTAAAATGAGTGAAACTATATCTCAAAAGTTTTAATGTTTGCAGATATAAAAATTGGTATTTAGAATCTTCATTAAAAATAAAGAAACACGTATTTTTTTGTTTCCGGAAAATCGCAATAGGAGGAGTGAAAAGGGACTAAAAAGTGGTTGAATGCCTTTAATGAGGCTACTTATATATCAGAAACTGAAGATATTACATACCTGAAAAATGGTGTTTGGGATCTCCGTTAAAAATAAAGAAACACGTATTTTTTTGTTTCTGGAAAATCCAATTAAGGGGGGTGAAAAGGGGGTAATACTTTAAAATGAGTGTATCTATCTCAAAAAAGTTTAAGGTTATAGATGTGAAAATTAGTATTTAGAATCTCCTTTAAAAATAAATAAACACACGTATTTTTTCGTTAATGGAAAATCCAAATATTGGGGGGTAAAAAGGGGGGAGGGTAATTTTTTTTAAACGGGTGTGTGTAGATCATTTGGATGTGTTTGGATCTCCTTTAAAAACAAAGAAAAACGCGTTTTGGGGGGGAAACCATCTTGGAGGGCGGGAGTGTAAAGGAGTTGAATTCCTTTCATGAGGACACATAAATCAAAAACTGAAGAAGTTAGAGTCGTGATAATTGGTATTTAGAAGATCCTTTACTATAAAAGAAACAAGTATTTTTTTTGTGGGAAACTTTGAAATTTACAGATGTGAAAATTGGTAGTTAGAATCTCCTCTAAAAATAAAGAAACACGTATTTTTTAGTTTTTGGAAAATCCAATTAATGGCGGTTAAACAGGAGTGAAAAATTGGGGTGAATTTTTGAAAGACTATATCTACAGAATATCTTGGAAACGTAAAATGTTACAGACGTAAAAAGTGGGTGTTTGGAATCTCCTGTAAATGTAAAGAAACATAGGTGATTTTTTTTTGGAAACTCCACTCAAGGGGAACTCAAAAGGGGTGAAATTTTAAAATGAGAATTTTTACAGTTTATCTCAAAAAATTAACATGTTACAGAAGTGAAAAATTGTATTTTTATCTCTATTAAATATAAAGAAACGCGTATTTTTAGTTTTCGGAAATACCACTTGGGCGGAGGGAGGGGTAAAAGTGACTGAAAATGGTGTTGAATTCTTTTAATTAGGCTACTGATAACTCAAAAATGAAGATGTTACAGACGTGAAATTTGATATTTGCAATCTGCTTTAACAATAAAGAAACACGTATTCTCGGAAAATCCAATGAAGGGGGAGGGGGGTGAAAGAATTGAAAAATTAATTGACTTAATTGTATGAGAATACATACATCTAATAAAAACTAAAGTTGTTACAGACGTGAAAATTCGTATTTGGATCTCCTTTAAAAACAAAGAAAAACGCGTTTTGGGGGGGAAACCATCTTGGAGGGCGGGAGTGTAAAGGAGTTGAATTCCTTTCATGAGGACACATAAATCAAAAACTGAAGAAGTTAGAGTCGTGATAATTGGTATTTAGAAGATCCTTTACTATTAAAGAAACAAGTATTTTTTTTTGTGGGAAAATTCACTTAGGGGGGGGGGAGTAGTGTGAAATGAAGTGAAGAAAGTAAATTATTTTTATGGGGATACTTATATTTCAAAACTGGTGTTTGGAATCTCCTTTAAACATAAAGAAACAAGCCTTCTTTTAATTTTTTGGGGGGGAGAGGGGGGTGGCGGTAAATAAACTTAACGGCGGTGGGGTGTAGAAGGAGGTGAGACCAATTGATTTTACTGTTCTTAATGTACTTATAAGGATCCTCTGTTGCTCAGGCGGCAGCGCGCCGCTCTCTCTCAGCTGGATTCCGTGGTTCAAATCCCGGTCACTCCATGTGACATTCGTGCTGGACAAAACGGAGGCGGGACAGGTTTTTCTCCGGATACTCCGGTTTTCCCTGTCATCATCCATTCCAGCAACACATAATAATAATAATAATAATAATAATAATAATAATAATAATAATATTCCGGACCGTCGTCAAATGTGCGGACCGCGCTGGAAACGGCTCCTGGACGGGTAATGACTCAGAATGCAGTCCGGCCGCGGGTTCAGTGCCGCCTAGGCACCCAATATGTCACCACGCCGGATGTCCTGAAGGATTTTATCCATATTAAAAATGATTATTGGAAAAGATGGCAAAGATTTACGGACCCAACTGACCGGGAGGAATACCTGAGCCTAGCCCGCGAAGTACGAAATCGATTGCTGGAAAAGAAGATTGAAAAATGGGAGGAAACGTGCCGTAATCTAATAGAAAACCAGTCAGATCGGGAATTTAGGTTGATTCTCGCAGAAAACGAGTCAGATCGCGAATTTCGGCGGATTATATATCTAAAACAATAAGCATTCAATTATAAATTTCAGTATAATACCATGGCGAAGCACGGGTATCTTGCTAGTATGTATATATATAGAGAGAGAGAGAAATCTAGCAGTAACTGTATTAATTTCAAGTAGAAAATAAAGTGTACTACAATTTGCGTAATATTTTTGTACCCAGTTTTATCTTCGCGTTACCTCAAATATTAATGTATTTTGTATAAGATATATGGCTGTGACGAGACTGGAACTCACGTTTTCGAGGTTCGCTGACAAGTATGGTTACCACTAGGCCAATTCTCCAGTTGACTGCGATGTAACGCCTCAAGTATATATGCGTAGCATTGGAATCAGGGATTCATCAATTTTTCGGAAATTATTAGTTTGCAGACCTGACATGTTTAAGTAAAATTTGTTCACTATATAGTATTCTATCACGTCCACTTGGTCCGATGCGGATCCTGCGTCATGACATTTGGCCTCTTTTTTTTTTTTTTTTTTTTTCGAAAACGGAAACGTATTGACCTAAACTCTTATACACGAGTTACTGTTCAGTGTCTCCCGCATAGGATCATTGAAGCTCGTTAAAATCGATTGGCCGCACGGTCTCCTTGTAAGATCGGGCTGATCATCAAACGTACAAAGGCACCAAGAGCGGTTTATTATGATACTAGAAGAATGTACACGTGGGGCTGTAGTTGCCGAATTCACTGACCTCTGTGTCTATCCACTGTTGACGGTGACCCGACAGGTGCGGATTATGAAGTTACTAGCTGTTGCCCATGGCTTCGCTCGCGAGGATTTCGTAATTTATTAAAAATTAATTGTTCCTCTGTACTGAACTAAAGCATTATCTAAAAATCCTTCAAGTATAAAAACTCACCGCAAAATTGCGCTTCATTTACCCCAGAAACTCTTTGTAAACCACCTTTATGGCATTGCCTTTTTGCGGCTAAGATGACCAGGCTACTGGCAGAGCTAAATCTGGAACATGCGACATGGACCTCTACATGTGAGAAACAGTCCGCTTTTAAGTAATAAAAAAAACCTGGTTTCTTTATTTCTAAAGGAGATTCCAGTCACCAATTTTCACGTCTGTAAGATCTTACTTTTGAGATATAAGTATCCTCATAAAGAGAATTCAACTCCATCTTCACTTATTTTCGATCTCCAGCTTAAGTTTCTTTTCCGAAAACAAAAAGTACATGTTTCTTTATTTTTAAAGGATATTACAAATAGCACATTTCACGCCTGTAACATGTTAAGTATATTAAACATGCTGTAGATATACTCATTTTAGAAACTGCGTCACACCTTGGCTGAGTGTTCAGCGTTGAGGTCTTCGGTTTCGATTCCGAGCTGGGTCTGGGATTTTAATCGTGTGTGATTAATTCTCCTGGCTCGAGGACAGGTTGCTTGTGTTTGTCCTAACACTCTCCTCTTCATATTCACTCAACACACCACATTACTAACCACAACAGGAATACGCAACAGTAATTACATCCTTACATATAAGTTGTAATTTATTTAATTTTAACGATAAAGGAATAGGTGGAACTGCAGGGCTGTATTTAAACATGGAGTGAAGCACCTAAGCCAATTGAGCCTGTGTCTCAATGTTAATAAGACCGAGATTGTGGAGACAAATTTCATGTTTGGGTTGTTCCGTAGTGAGGGGATAGTGTAAGAAAATATACACCTACAGTAAAAGGTCCACCATAGCCAATTCACAATGTGTCTGAAAAACGTTAAGAATTGAAGCATAAATGCTTCTCATTTAAAGTTATTAAATGACGTTTTCAGATTAATTCCGCAAAAAATATTCTACCCTCTACCCTTCCAGCCTTTGATATTGGGTGCCGGCTATAATCCCAGGCTCGTACACGATTAAATCTTCGACAAAAATTAAGTAATCTTAAATTGCTAAGCAGGAAGGATAAGAGAGAGAAAAAATAATAATAAGATTATGAATGAAGCCATCCTGAAAGTGGTTTTCCGTGGTTTTCCACTTCTCCTCCAGGTAAATGCCGGGATGGTACCTAACGTAAGGCCACAGCCACTTCCTTCCCTCTTCCTTGTCTATCCTTTCCAATTTTCCCATCCCCCATCAAGGCCCCTGTTCAGCATAGCAGGTGAGGCCGCCTGGGCGAGGTACTGGTCATCCTCCTCAGTTGTATCCCTCCACCCAGAGTCTGAAGCTCCAGGACACTGGCCTTCAGGCGGTAGAGGTGGGATCCTCGTTGAGCCCGAGGGAAAAACCGACCCTGGAGGGTAAACAGATAATGAAGAAGAAGAGGAAGTGCAACAATAAGGTGGGCCAAACTATCAGAACACATCCCTCACACGTATAAAAACAATGTATGTTATATGGACATGGGTCCAGGAACGCTTTATTTCCATGTTAAAACTCATTTTCTACAACTCTGCATAGTACATTAGTAAACACACAGAACGTACCAGCATACCACATGAAGCTCTTTCTTACATGACATGTTCAAAATGCCCTCCGTTAACATTGTTATTGGCTTTACGTCCCACTAATTACAGTTTCGGTTTTCGGAGACGCCGAGGTGTCGGAATTTTTGGTCCCGCAGGAGTTATTTTACATGCCAGAAAATCTACCGACACCAGGGTGACGTATTTGTGCACCTTCAAATACCACCGGACAGAGCCACGATCGAACCTTCCAAGTTGGAATCAAAGGCCAGTGCCTCAACCGTCTAAGCCAGTCAGTCCGACCCGTTAACAATGATACATGCAGCAAGCCGCCATCAGCATATCAGGGATTCAATGCGATTCCCGGCCGGGTCGGGGATTTTAATCTGAATTGGTTAATTCCAATGGCTCGGGAGCTGGGTTCGTGTGTGTGTGTGACGTCTTCAGCATTAGAATTTATCATAGATAGGGCCCCATCCTCACAGATGCGCAGGTCGCCTATACTGCGTCAACTAGAAAGATCTGCACCAGACCTCTCCGGCGGCCGCACGCCATTATTTATATCGTGTGTATCAAATGACAACTAAATCACCAAGAAACAAATTACGTGAAATGTTCGAAATGCTCTCCGTTAGTACTGATAAGTACATCAACCCGCCGTCACTTTGAATCCTGGATGACCGGGCGAGTTGGCCGTGTGGTTAGGGACGCGTGCCTGTGAGCTTGCATCCGGGAGATAGTGGGTTCGAATCCCATTGTCGGCAGCCCTGAAGATGGATTTCCGTGGTTGCCCATTTTCACACCAGGCAAATGCTGGGGCTGTAACTTAATTAAGACCACGGTTGCTTCCTTCCAACTCCTGGGCCTTTCCTATCCCATGGTCGCCATAAGACCTATCTGTAACGATGCAACGTAAAACCACTAGCAAAAAGCAAGAAGAATCTCGGATGTGCTTATGGTGAGTTTATGCATACATCAATACTAACGGAGGGCATTTTGAACATTTCTTCTTCTTCTGCTTCTGAATCTGTTTACCCTCCAGGGTCGGATTTTCCCTCGAACTCAGCGAGTGATCCCACTTCTACTGCCTCAAGGGCAGTGTCCTGGAGCTTCAGACTCTGGGCCCGGGGATACAACTGGGGAGGAAAACCAGTACCTCGCCTAGGCGACCTCACCTGCTATGCTGAACAGGGGCCTTGATATGGGGATGGAAGGGATAGTCAAGGAAGAGGGAAGGAAGCAGCCGCGGGCTTAAGTTAGGTACCATCGCGGCATTTGCCTGGAGGAGAAGTGGGAAACCACGGAAAACCACTTCCAGGATGGCTGAGGTGGAAATCCAACCCACCTCTACTCAGTTGACCTCGCGAGGCTATGTGGACCTCGTTCCAGCCCTTGTACCACTTTTCAAATTTCGTGACAGAGCCGGAAATCGAACCCGGGCCTCCGGCGGTGGCAGCTAATCACACTAACCACTACACCACAGAGGTGGAATTTTGAGCATTTCATGTAAGATATAGTTTCATGTGGTCTGGTCTGTTCCTGTGGGTTTAGCATGATAAACGCACTATGTAGGGTTGTAGAAAATGAGCTCTAATAAAGAAACAAAGAGTTTCCGAACCCGCGACCACATAACATATTTTCTCCTTCTACGTGTGAGGAATGGGTTCTGAAAGTTTGGCCTACCTTATTACACCTGCATACATATCAATTTTCTGCTAATTGTGTACAACAGTCATGTTCTAAAGTGATCCACTCGTTCACAAAGCTCCGCTTTTTTAACTAGTGGTGTGCTGTTAAGGACTATGCTGGGAGAAATATTTTAAAGAGAGAGGTTGTGTTTTTTTTAAAAAAAAACAGTGTAGCGTGTTTGTAGAGTAAGGATGTTAGCGTATTTATGTCAAGTTTTAGTGTTTTTAGAAGGCGTCTTTGCGACTTACACTGCTTCCCATTGAAAAAACCTTGTATTAGATTGTTGTTTTTTTTTTTGTACTCTAGTTTCATCCCTGCAACAGCTGCCTCTGTGGATCCGTGGTAGAGTGTCGGCCTCCGGATCCCAAGATAGCGGGTTCAAACCCCGCAGAGGTAGTCGGATTTTTGAAGGGCGGAAAAAAGTCCATTCGACACTCCATGTCGTACGATGTCGGCATGTAAAAGATCTCTGGTGATACATTTGGTATTTACCCAACAAAATTAATTAAATCTCAGCCATAGACGCCCAAGAGAGATCTGGTTTACCCTGTCTGCCATCTAACGGACCTAGATTAAAACGGAACGTCGAAATTGACGAGCAGACAGCCAGATGGCGTCAAATCGAAATGTCTGCACACAGTAGCTGAGGCCATACGATTATTATTATTATTATTATTATTATTATTATTATTATTATTATTATTATTATCCCTGTGACAGTAACTCTTCATGTCGAGGTCGAATGCAATATTTCGAAAATTCAACAACAGAAACAACGGGCTTTTTTTGCTAGTGGCTTTACGTCACACCGACACAGATAGGTCTTATGGCAACGATGGGATAGGAAAGGCCTAGGAGTTGGAAGGAAGCGGCCGTGGTCTTAATTAAGGTACACCCCCCGCATTTGCCTGGTGTAAAAATGGGCAACCACGGAAATCCATCTTCAGGGCTGCTGACAATGGGATTCGAACCCACTATCTCCCGGTTGCAAGCTCACAGCCGCGCGCCCCTAACTTCACGGCAAACTCGCCCGGTGAAACAACGTTTTACTCGTCTCTATGAGACCCTGATTTGTACAGCATTCACTGAATTTCCTGCAGACCAGAAGATGTACTTGGACCTGAATGTCTCCACATTCGCTCTGAGTACCGCTTCCTGCAAGAAGGAGCCCCCACTTCTGAAACCACCTCAAAACACCGAATCTTAAGTCTGCTGAGGGTTTTCCAGATACCAGGTGTATGCATAAGTTTTTCCCGATTTCACTAAGAGATCGCGCCAGCGGATAGTACGCAGTGTATGAATTTGACACATACGTCAGTTTGTTCGTCTGACATTAACCTACCAACACGCACAAGTTGAGTCCGCCAAACACTAGCGTCTGTGTTGTATCGTTCAGTGATCATGTCGACGTTTGTGCCTGAAAAAGAACATATGCGGCACGCATTGCTTTCCTTATTTAATCAAAATAAAAAGGCTCTGGAAAGTCATCGTTTGCTGGTAGAAACATATGGTGAACACGCTCCATCGATTAGAACATGCGAGACATGGTTTCGGCAATTTAAACGTGGTAATTCCAATGTGAAAGTCAGTGCGCGCTCTGGTAGACTACAACAGTGCGAAGACCAGCAATTGCAGGCGTTACTGGATGATGACCCAACTCAAACTCAACAGCACTAGGTACAAGCATTAAATGTGTCACAAGAAACAATCAGCAGACGTTTACGAGCAATGGGAAAGATCAATAAACTCGGTAAATGGGTCCCACACGATTTGAATGAACGGCAAATCGAAAACGCAAAGTTACTTGTGAAATTCTGCTTCAACGCCACGAAAGAAAATTATTTATGTACGAATTGTGACGGGTGTCGAAAAATGGAATTATTTTGAAAAACCGAAGTGGAGAAAATCGTGGCTGTCGCCTGGCGAAGCCGGTCCTTCAACACCAAGGCCAAATCGTTTCGGCAAGAAGACTACGCTTTGCGACTGGTGGGACCAGATCGGTATTGTGTATTATGAACACTTGAAGCCCGGCGAAACCGTTAATGCACAACGCTAAACGCCCAAAAATGATTAATTTAAATCACGCATTGATCGAAAGAGACCGGAATGGGCCAGAAGATATGGCAAAGTAATTTTGTTACATGACAATGCGCCGTCTCACACAGCAAAATCAGTGAAAGGCACCTTGAAATCGCTTGGATGGGACATCCTTCGGCACCCGCCGAACTACCCAGACCTGGCGCCATCTTTCACCCCTTTGCATCAATGGGGCACGGGCTCGTAGAGCAGCACTTAATCAATTTCGAGGAAGTTGGAAAATATATCTACGAATGGTTTTCCCATAAAGACAAGCAGTTTTTTCTGACATGGTATTCATAACTTACCTGAAAGATGGGCGAAGTGTGTAGAACCCGATGACCAATATTTGGAATAAACAAAAAGTGAATTTCCCTTGAAAATTACGTGTTTGCTTTACCACAAAAACAGGCCAAAACTTACGCATACACCTGTAGTACTTAGTTTATCTTCCATGTCTGGGAGACACACGCTCCAGAACTCAACAGCTCTTATCCCTCTGTCCGAGACGACCATGAGATATCCCTGAGTGCTGGAGTGATTCATCTGTTGACACGTGAGTAGGTGTTTTGGGACTGAATTTCACCACAATTTCATCTTACATCTGCAGCTAGCCCCATTTCACAAGACTGCTTCGGTAATTCGACACACCGCTGTCTCATTCTGTCTAAGGTCCTCCAAATGGCACACGACAACTAATGCCCACTACTCAGTTCTTCTTTAGGAAGGAAGCCTTCCTGAATTGGCGCTGTTTCAAGAACACACGCTGGATATATGGTATGGTCTAGTCCGTAGAGGCCCTGTCCTCTGGACATGGCTCCTCCTAGATTTAAGGTGGGGTGTGGTTTTCGCATGGTTAAACATCGGGTACCTTGGGTCCTTCGCAAGTTTTCGCCTCTACTGTATACCTCCCCTACAATACAAGGCGAACGGCTGGAGGAGTAATACCAGCGAGAGGCCAGATCTTCTGCACTGGAGTCTGTCTCAGCCAGCCAGTGATTTTTTGGGTGAACACGTTCAAGACTATGCTCACTAGCTTGACATGAGCAGATGCTTCCGAAACTGGCGCCCCATACTCTCCGGCCGCGAAGCAGAGTCTGAAGGCTGATGAATGCAGGACCTGAGGGTTCGCTCCACATTTTGAGCCTGTCAGCTTGCGTACGACACCGTTCCTTGAACTGATGGTGTAAGAAAGGGATTTTCTCCAGCAGCTGGGTCTCCTTTAACTTCCGTGTTTGGAATAATCATTTTATCCCTCCACTTAACAGCACAGTCAGTTTATTGGGATCTTCAGAGAGCTTCCGATCTAGTATAGAAGCACTTCTTGGTCCTAATCCGACATTCGCGGTGGGGACGGTGGTCGCATAGAGGATTAAGTGGATCTGCCATTTGATTCTTACTTTCGGCATCAGTTATCACTAGAGATGAGAATTATGGGCACTAAAACAGTTAAAATAGGCAGGCATATAGGCTCTTAAATGAGCCAAAATAGGCATGTAAATAGGCACTACCGGGCGAGTTGGCCGTGCGTGTAGAGGCGCGCGGCTGTGAGCTTGCATCCGGGAGATAGTAGGTTCGAATCCCACTATCGGCAGTCCTGAAAATGGTTTTCCGTGGTTTCCCATTTTCACACCAGGCAAATGCTGGGGCTGTACCTTAATTAAGGCCACGGCCGCTTCCTTCCAACTCCTAGGCCTTTCCTATCCCATCGTCGCCATAAGACCTATCTGTGTCGGTGCGACGTAAAGCCCCTAGCAAAAAAAAATGGGCATTAACGTGTAAAATAGGCAACAAATAGGCATGAAAAAATACTTATTATTTAATAACATACTCAATTACTATGAAAGGAATATACAACAAGCAACTTTTCAATGTTTTCCGGTAACAATTTTGTTCTCCAGTCGGGCAGAATGATACTGAGAGAAAGATCTCTCAGCATCACAGGAAGTGATTGGACAAAACTTTAATGAAGCCACTTCATCTGGTTTTAGTTCGACTGCTTCATCTACCTCACCTCGTAGCACTCTGGCTACATTTACCGTCGCTTTCCGTCATGGATTCTGCTGCAGGACTTTTATGGAACTTTTTGCTGACAGCGGCTACCTCCCCAGAGGTTCGGTCAAAACTTCTCCTGATTCTTCCACAACCCTAAACGACTCCACCAGCGGAAAGCCACTCTTCTCCAGCTCGCTGATTGCTCCCGGCAGCTTGTTGAAATTTGATGATGCTCCGATTTATGCAGGAAGGGGGGGGGGGGGATTAGCTCCCACCATTGCAGTGCACAGGTCTATAGAACATTGTTGTTGGTCGCTGTTCACAGTGGACTGGCAGAACAGCTGCGATGACGACGCTTTCTGTTAAATGCATCGCAGTATTTCTATGTTGATTTATATGGTATTTTTTCACATTTGATCTGAAAAATAATAAAATTGACTTAAATTATAATGTTCCTATATCTTAAATTTCTACAGCTGGATTAATTGGCAATAATAAATTTACATGGAAATATGTCCTCAGAAATGTTCAGTCATAATCTGGCAGTTTCCTGTCGAGTTCACCGGGTGAAAAAATAATAAAAATGACGTGAAAGGATACATGAGTAGCGTAGAGGAGAGATCCTTCCTGTATGCTTGCCAGGGACTCACCAAGCTGCCCCTAGCAGTATTCTTACTTATATAGAAGAATTAAAACGGAGGCACTATAAATCTCAGATTTGTGAACATTTTATATGTTGCTATTCGCCGGCTTTGGTCAGTCGGGTCAGCTGTCATGAATACTATTTGCTGTTACCTACAATAGATCCTGCATCACGTGTGCCCACGAACTGCCACTCTCGTTAAAAATGATAAAACAGCGTGATTTGACATTGTCGTCCATAACCTTACTTTTTGTCACAATTTAGCAAGACTCTAGATAGGATGCTAGAGCTTGCGCACCTCAGACTCTCTTTGCTTGCCCCCCGCCCCACCACAACGGTTACAAACCGGACCTCACCAATCCAGACCAACGGTCTTTTCGATGGCCTGGTCTTATAAAGGTAGTCTTTGCAGCCTTGTAAAACACGCTGTGGCATCGTCCAAGTCGTTCTATCTTGTATGTCTAGCTCTGTGACGTCGTCCTAGTTGCACCACTTCGATCTTCAACTTACGTTTCGTGAAGGCTTAGCGGAAGTGTAATAGAGTTCACTAGAGAATACACAGAGCGCTGGTGAAAGTTACTCACGATTTTTTAAAATTACATTTCAGTTGTAGTCCGCTTCTGTGGTGTGTAGTTAGCGTGATTAGCCGCCACCCACGGAGGCCCGGGTTCGATTCCCGGCTCTGCCACGAAATTTGCAAAGTGGCACGAGGGCTGAAACGGGGTCCACTCTGCCTTGGGAGATCAACTGAGTAGAGGTGGGTTCGATTCCCACCTTAGCCATCCTCGAAGTGGTTTTCTGTGGTTTCCCACTTCTCTTCCAGGAAAATGCCGAAATGGTACCTAACTTAAGGACGCGGCCACTTCCTTCCCTCTTCATTGCCTGTCCCTTCCAATCTTCCCATGCCTTCACAAGGCCCCTGTTCAGCACAGAAGGTGAGGCCGTCTGGGCGGGGTACTAGACCTCCTCCCCAGATGTAGCCTATACCCCAACCCAAAGTCTCACGCTCCAGGACATTGCCCTTGAGACGGTAGAGGTGGGATCCTTCGCTGAGTCTGAGAGTAAAACCTACCCTGGAGGGTAAACAGATTAAGAAAGAAAGAAAGAAAGAAAGAAAGAAAGAAAGAAAGAAAGAAAGAAAGAAAGAAAGAAAGAAAGAAAAAAGAAAGAAAGAATGAAAGAAAATATTTCAGTTGTAAATCTCTACTTTCACAGGAAATGAATCAGAGTTCAAAATACCGATTTTTAATTTTCATCCAGACAAGAGACCACCGACGTTCTAACCCCTCGTTCAGTAATTAAATGATTATTTTCATTTTAGCAACATAAATTATTGAAAGTTCACGACTAATACAGCATTGCAACGAAACTACTTTGTATAATACGTAAATTATTAGGCCTATAAATGCTACAATGAAATGCGATCGTAGTTCAGTCACAAAAAAGGTAAAAGGAACAAACGAACTTACCTCCTTACAGCAAGCTTAACAGAAGGCAACCCTTTTATCCGTAGTAAAATTGGGATCACCTGTTATCCAACGCTTCAGCTAGTAGGACGGCGATTTTTCTATGCAATTAAATTACAGTTTTACGTCACGCCGTCACGGTGACGATGGGATGGGAGAGGCCTAGGAGTGGGAAAGAAGCGACTGTGGCCTTAAGGTACATGCCCAGCATTTGCCTGGTGTGAAAATGGGAAACCACGGAAAACCATATTCAAGGCTGCCGACAGTGGGGCTCAAACCCACTATCTCACGGATTGCAAGTTCACAGCTGCGCACCCCTAAGCGCACAGCCAACTCGCCCGGTGATTTTTCTTTGGGCATTGACACAGACACACTTCTTCTTCACAATAAATCACAACACGTTCTGAAGATAAAGCGTATGCGTACAACAGTTCACATCGAGACGGAGGTATACGGGATATGGGTTGTGCAACGTAGTTCGACGTTGATTGGTTCTCTCATATGTCTTAGAAGACTGGAGGGGTTGAAAGCTTCGTGGTCAAATTGTTCCTTGTTTCTCCTGACGGAAATTTCCTAAGAACTTTTCTGGTGACTTCTGAGAATTCCCATTTTTGTTCGTGGAGTAAACAGATCTTGGGAAATGAGAAGATAATACTGTCGAGCACATCAGTTACAATATAATGAACTGGAAGAAAATCGGTTTCTTTAAAATAGATTCAAAAAGCATCAAATAGGCAATTATACTGCAAATAGGCATTTATAGGCACAATAAAACCAGCGAAACCTAGCTTAAAGGACCCTAAAACGGATTTATATCGCAAAAGCCTACGTTTCTGAATACAAAAATAAAGTAGGCAAAGAGGCAAATTCCACGAACCTACTACGCTGGCGTAGCAGGGGGAGAGGTGATACTCCCATGTGGCGCGTCCCAGGTGGCGGATAGGGGGCTCCTAACCGGCTTGCCGGCGGACTTGAAGGAAACAAAATACCTCTCGCGGACCAAACACACTACCCCCTGCGGGTGGGGGACGCACATGTAGAATACACCCGCGGTATCCCCTGCCTATCGTAAGAGGCGACTACAAAGGGCGACCAAGGGATGATTGAATTAGAACCATGAAACTACTCTTGATTCGTACCATCATGCGGGGAACACCATGGGTTGCATGTACTTGCGAGTAGTATCACTAAATTGGTACGAAATAGGTTTGTGATTAGTTGCAGTAAAAAGCCTGGCCTGGTGGATTCCAGTACCCGTGCATTGTACCCATGTGGGCAACACCGCGGGTCTGGGCGTTGCCTGTGAGTTGTACCGCTATACGAGCGGCACCGTGGGTCAGCGTTGCCTGTGATTGGTACCCATTATGTGAGGAACACCACGGGAATACCGGCGCCCGTGATTAGTACAACTAGGTGAGGAACCTTACCGGTTTGCGTTGGCTATGAGTGGCGCCATTGTGTGAGAAACACCATAGGTCTGCGTTCCCTGTACGAATTGCAATACTTGTGAGTAGTATCATCTTGTGTGGACCACCGTAAGTCTTCGCTACTTTTGATCAGTACCCCAAAATGACAAATACCATGGTTCTACTTTACTCGCGACATGTACCATTCTGTGGGGCCTTAGACGTGAATTTAGCACCCCTTCAGCCATCAAGCATCATTGAGCTTAATAAATGGTCCCTTGGTCAGTAATACTCTAATTAACTACCTTCTTTTTGAGTCTGACCACTGTTTTTGTTTGTTTGTTTATTTGTTTGTTTTTGTTTTTTTGTAGGGTTCATGTCCATCCATTCATTCTTCATGACATATTTATTTTATTTTGGTCAGTGGATGAATTTGAATTTTTTGTTATTTCATTTCGTACCATTAGGGGCCGATGACCTCGATATTAGGCCCATTTAAACAACAAGCATCATCATCAATAGGCAAATTTCCGTCTCTAGTTGTCACTTTGCTTCACATATCAGGAACAATGCACACAAGAGACTCATCACTTCAGCAAGATAACGTGTCAGTGAAGTTACGCAACACTATACACAGCTTACCGTAGTGTTCATCAGTCAATTGTTTTGACTCTTGCTGAATTCAGAGTTAGCGATACTACAGATTCTTTTTTATTTTTTACAACAATGTGCACTACGCCGCGCCGAAACAGATAGTTGCTATGGCGACAATGCGATAGCAAAGAGCTAGGAGTAGAAAGGAAGCGATCGTGGACTTAAATAAGGTACAGCCCCAGCATTTGGCTGGTGAGAAATGGGAAACCACGGAAAACCATCGTGAGGGCTGCCGACAGCGGGGCTCGAAACCACTATCTTCCGAATGCCAGCACACGCCAGCAAATCGTTCGATACAAGGCTGATGTATTTGAACACCTTTAATTATCATGGGATTCAGACCGGGTCGACCCGCCAATTTGAGCTCAGAGGGCCAGGGCTGTACAATCTGAGTTACTCAGCCTGACGTGGACATTCGTATTGACTCACCCTGTATTATTAAGAAGAGTAAGAAGAAGATATATTATGAGGATGATACCATTATGCAAGAGAAAATTAACAATAGAATCTCTCCCTTTTACGTAAGAATGTTAGTCTCCAGATCGATAGCAGAGTTAAAATCCGTGGCCTGACTCCCACCTGTTGCTGCAATGAGTGAGAACAGACGCGTCGTTTCCCTCGACGCTCAGATTGTTATCTGACAGCAGCTCGCTCGAGCTAGCCACAGGCATCACGGCAGCGTCCACTTTCAGCCACAAGTCTCTACTGAGGTTTGTCACATTATTTCCACCTCCGAACCCTGAGGATTTGAATTAATTTGTTTCGAGTGGAAAAGCGGTGAAGTTTTTTTAAGTGATTGAAATCACAGAAAAATATTTATCTGTTAATGGATTATGAGATTAAATAATTTCCTAACATTACCTGAGCATAAGTGAGCAACTAATGGCTAGTCCACACCAAAGTTAATGAACAATGCTAACAAAACAAAGTTAATAAACAATGTTAATGAAAACAATTCTCAACATACATAGGTTGGCACCGGAAGAGTTGGCCGTGCGGTTAGGGGCGTGCAGCTGTGAGCTTGTATCCGGGAGATAGTGGGTTCGAACCATACTGTCGCCAGCCCTGAAGATGATTTTTTTATCAGAGCTCGATAGCTGCAGTCGCTTAAGCGCGGCCAGTATCCAGTATTCGGGAGATAGTGGGTTCGAACCCCACTGTCGGCAGCCCTGAAGATGGTTTTCCGTGGTTTCCCATTTTCACTCCAGACAAATGCTGGGGCTGTACCTTAGTTAAGGCCACGGACGCTTCCTTCCCACTCCTAGCCCTTTCCTATCCATCGTCTCCGTAAGACCTATCTGAGTCGGTGCGACGTAAAGCAATTTGCCGAAGATGATTTTCCATGGTTTCCCATTTTCACTCCAGGCAAACGCTGGGGCTGTACCTTAATTAAAATCACAGCCGCTTCCTTCCCGCTCCTAGCCTTTGCCTATTTCATCGTCGCCATAAGATATATCTGTGTCGGTGCGACTTAAAAGAGACCCTAAAAAAACATAGGTTGGTTTTTAAACTTTGGCAACCATCTTCCAGCATAGCCGTGCAACGGTGCCATGCTCTGTTATTCTTACCAAAGTTTGCTGACATGCATCCCCTTCCTCAGAGCACATGACCTCATCCTTTGCCCATCGCATCCGTTTGGCCAGGTGAAGATGAGCAGTTATGAACAAGCGCTCGCGAAAGACATTCGCCATGTTTTCCAAGCATGAACAGAGAAGTTGGTTAAAAATCCAGTGCGCTCGAGTCGCACAACATAACAGTGTCACCAAGGACGTGAACGTGTGTTGGACATGTCTCGATCTGTCACCCACCAGTAAGTGACGAACACATACAGACTGTGTTCGCATTAGTGGAGATGCATTGGATGTAATCTTAACGCATACCATTCCTCCACAGCAGACCGATAATGCGGCGTTCATATTTGCAAAACAATCTGCGAGCAGCTCTGAGGGGAAAACGGCGACAATTCTTGTTCTGCATGACAATGCTACGACATACACAGCAGAAGTTGTGTCCGAATTGTTCAATCGCTGGGAATATTCTAACATCCCCATACTCTCCGGATTTAAGTCCCTCTGACTTCGATCTAATCCCAAAGATGAAGGAGGAGCCACTAAACAGGAAGCGTTTCCGTACAATTGAAGACGTTTTGCAAGCCACCGACCACTCTCTTCGCACCATTAAGAGACTGGCAGTGCCAACGGGATCCAGCGGCTTTCGCATCGCTGGGAACAAGTTGTACGCGACGCTGGTGATTATATCGAAGGCCTTTGGAACTTAGAACCACGTATAGTATGCATGCTATGTATCAATAAATACAATCGTTGCCAAAACATAAAAACCAAGTTAATACACTTTTGTTAGCAAACTTCTTCAACATTGTCTCCACACCAAAAACGCTGTTTGTGAGGTTACGATGCATAAGGCCAGGAAGGAGAAAAGAATTACAGCTGCGGCTTTCATTATTTTCGTGAGCACAATTAAAAAAACAGGGCAGTCTTGAAGTGTGCCAAAAATACTGGAAAGGCGTTTAGAATTAAGTTATTTCAGAATTTTTAATTCATGATGCAGCAGGCTTTCAAAATGTTCTTGAGAATGCCCCCGCATGACTTTCAGTTCTTGTTGACAGTAATTGGACTTGATATTGCAAGAAATGATAAAGATTATCGGTAAGCCGTGCGAAATAAAGAAAATATTCGTTTAACCTAGTGTAGGCTTTAAATTAGCCATCAGTTGAATAATGTTATAAGTTATTTTATTGTAATATGATTTTATAATAATATTAAGTTGAATATTGAAGTGATTTATGTAATATAAATGTAAATGTAATAATGATAGAATTAGTGATATATGAGTGATTATGAATGTTCGGTTATTCAGCGAGGAGCGAATCTGGAAATAAAAATACATTAGAACATAGCTAAAAGAATATCATGCAGAATTAAAAATACTATATATTAGAACGTTCACTCATGATTTGATAGTCAATTTTAGAAGAAATAAGAAAGCTTAAAAAAGCATCGTATTCCGCACTACGAATTTTGCATTAACGAAAACACGAAAAACTTCATTCACAGAAGTTAAAGATATTTTGTTCATAAACATGGCCTAAAAGTTTACGAACACGTTATTTTGTATATTAACAGTAAAAAATGTTGATGAACAATGTTGGTTACCCGTGTTTATGAAAAACGTTGACGAAAACATGCTGGTGCCGATCCACCATAAGTGTCTCTGTGATGTCGTATATCCGGCTGACACAGATCTCATGGCCACCACACACATAAAGCTAAACGAAGCATCGCTATGCTGTGCAACCCAAGGAATAGGTGAAGCCGTTTATTGCGACATCGCTTATAACGACGTACTGCATATAACGGCGAAATCTAACAATCCCGTCTATATCGTATATTCATTCATTCATATCCCAAAGGCAAGGCCTTGTCGCTGCAACCACATTTGTCTCTCATCTGCTGAGCGTTTCAGATCAACATATTTTTTCAAATTCAGCCTGTCCATCACGGAATCCAGATACTTCTTCCTCGGTCTTCCTCTTCCCTTCTTACCCAGAACTTTTCCTTCCATCAGAGTCGTGAGGAATGTGTTATGTCGAAGTGTGTGGCCAAGGAATTTGGTGTTGATCAATTCCCTTGTTTCGTTTATTTCCTTAAGGACCCTATTGTTTGACTTTTTCTCTGTCCAACTAATTTTCAGCATCCTCCTCCATATCCACATTTCCATTGCTTCCAGGCGTTTTATATCCTGTTTTGCTAAGACCCATGTTTCGCAACCATACAACAAAACACTCCACCCAAACATTTTGGCAAATTCTTTAATAATTTTAATATTAATGTTCCTGCTTGTCAAAAGCAGAATTTTTTTTGTTTTGCTATTTGCTTTACGTCGAGACGATGGGATAGGAAAGGCCTAGAAACTAGAAGGAAGCGGTCGTGGCCTTAATTAAGGTACAGACCCGGCATTTTCCTGCTGTGAAAATGGGAAACCACGAAAAACCATCTTCAGGGCTGCCGACAGTGGAGCTCGAACCCACTATCTCCCGATTACTGAATACTGCTCGTACTTAAGCGACTGCAGCTATCAAGCTCGGTCGAAGAAGTTCTAAATGAGGTAGATGAACATAGACACTTTCTAGCAACAATAGGAAAAGAGAAAAATACCGACCGAGTTGGCCGCGCGGTTAGGGGCACACAGCTGTGAGCTTGCATCCGGGAGATAGTAAGTTTGAACGCCACTGTCGGAAGCTCTGAAGATTGTTTCCCGTGGTTTCCCATTTTCACACGAGGCAAATACTGGAGCTGTACCTTAATTAAGGCCACGAGCGATTCCTTCCCACATCTAGCCCTTTTCTATCCCGTCATCGCCATAAGACCTATCTGTGTCGGTGCGGCATAAAGCAATCAGTAAAAAAATATTTTAAAAACAATAAATTTCTAACATACCTTTTCGAAGGCAAAGTGTTATGAAAGAAAGGAAATGGATGACCTCGAAGGAAGATAATGGACGAAGTAATGCAATACACAGTATGTCGTACCTACGAAGAAATTTAAAGGATCGCTCAAAGAAGGGAAGAATAGTTGCAGCGACACGACAGTCTTTAGATGATGATGATGATGATGATGATGATGATGATGATACGAATGAAAGCCAAATAAACTAATGTGAAGAAGAAAAATGAGCTGGGCAAGTGCTCACTGGTTATTACGGTACATCTGTACAAGATTGGAATGGCTGTGAATCCTTCTTGTGTTCGATGTCATAAAGCAGGTGAAACTGCTGAGATGTGAAGCCTTAGCTATGCTCTTGGGAGTCACTTAATTGCTTTAAGCGAACTCCTTAACGTCCCCCTTAGTAGACTCACAGTACTTATATAGGGAGACTACCGAGCTCGATAGCTGCAGTCGCTTAAGTGCGGCCAGTATCCAGTAATCGGAAGATAGTGGGTTCGAATCCCACTGTCGGCAGCCCTGAAGATTGTTTTCCGTGGTTTCCCATTTTCACACCAGGCAAATGCTGGGGCTGTACCTTAATTAAGGCCACGGCCGCTTCCTTCCCATTCATAGGCCTTTCCTATCCCATCGTCGCCATAAGACCTATCCGTGTCAGTGCGACGTAAAGCAAAATAGCAATATATAGGGAGACTAAAGTCGAGGAAGCACACCAAATCTAATTTTTCGCAGTGCAGTAGCATGTAAGGCTTACAGTGGCCACGGCTGGGCTGGTCCCACCGTCAGCTGTCCTGAGAATTGATTTCCGTGGTTTTTCATTCTCCTCACTAAAGCGCATTCCGGTACAGTTCCTTTTATAGGCCTCGGTCGCTCCACTCTCACCTTTTTTGCTCCTCAAATCACTGCAAAACATCTTCTAGCCTGAGAAAGGGCATCACCCTCTAGGAGGGTAGTAGTAGTCATGTAACCTAACCTAACCTAACCTAACCTAACCCTTACACAAAACAGAACTTGTGTAGCACTAATAATAAGATCTTTAATTTTAATTAATATATGATTAATATATAAATGATCTTGAACTTCAGCAACTCACGCCTGCGGATCCCAAGATAGCGGGTTCAAACCTGGCAGAGGTAGTCTTTGAAGGGCGGAGAAATGTCCATTCGACACTCCATGTCGTGCGATGTCGGCATGTAAAAGATCTCCTCTGGTGACATATTTGGTGTTTACCAGACAAAATTCATTAAATATCAGCCATAGACGCACAAGATAGTTTTTGTTTACTCTGTCACCTAATAGGCCTAGAGTAAAACGGAACGTCAAAATTAACAAGCAGACAGTCAGATGGCGTCATATTGAAATGTCTGCACGCGGTACCTAAGACAATACGATTATTATTATTATTATTATTATTATTATTATTATTATTATTATTATTATTATTATTATTATTGTTGTTGTTGTTGTTACGGGGATACCCGTGGAATGCAGAGGTGAAAGAAGGTGCGGGCTGGAATGGGTCTAACTACAAGGCCGAGATACGAATTAAAATTGCATTAAAGGTTATATTTTCGAAAATAGCAAAACTTAACAATTATCACATAAAATTTCAAACGTTAACAAATAACAACAAGTCAAATCAGGTACAAGACTAGGAAAGCCAATATTTAGAGACAATTTAACAATCTGGGCCTCAAGCCCTAATTTTTTACAATTTCTGAGTTCTCAGCTCAATTTTACCAAGGTACGTTCTTGTCCAAAGGGCAGAAATCCCCTTCATTCAAGGAGCCTTTGCTCCAAATACCATATCAGGCCTCCTAGAGGCACTTTTGCCACATATAAAAGAGCTGACCCGCTCTCAATTTTCTAAGCCTATCAAAGGCCACAACAAATTTTACCATTAACTGCCTTCAAGGCACACTTACAAAGAAACAGGGGTATCTTGTACCCAACCTACTGGGCCTTAATAGGAAAATAACAGGTTAAGTTAATGGCCCAAAATGCAAAATGAATGGAGGCGTGAACTTGCACTCCTAAACCCACATTTTAAAACCTAAAAGGCTCTAGGCCAATGAAACAGGGGCTATTCCCAAGCTATGGAGGTGACTCGTATACAGAATAAATTTAACACATTAAGGAACAGTAGAAAAACGGTTACGAAAACGTATTCACCTCAAATCCAAAATGAAGGGGAGCTCGAGAGGGTAAAGCACACTCTATCCCCGATTTACAGTTAAAGATATATGAAGTTTTTACAGAATTCTTCATGTTTAAGAGATGGTAATGGTTTCGGACTTTCCCCGCGGGTTAAACTGCTGAGCTAGCAAGAAATAAAGATGTTAAGCGGCCATTACCTTACTGAAGATCTGCTGCCTGAAGAAAGAGGCGCTTCCCGCCTCCCGCTATACATCCATACACTAACTTAGATGTTGATGATGTGGCCGAGAGACAAGAAAATCAGCAGTTTTTATACCCTCGAGGAAAATTCGAGACCTTTCATGAATAAAACAGCCACATCTACAGGCTTTTATTGGCTAGCTAAAAGTTACACATCAAAATCGAAGAAGAAAAACACGATTGGTCAAAAATTAATTACAGAAATTCTGGATTGGCTCTATTCAAAACTGGCGGAAAGAAAAGATTAATATTGCCAACCCACAAATGAATGAACGAAATTTAGTAAAGAGAAAACTTATGAATACAAAATTTCTTCAAGAGAGTTCCTTCACTTCGCACCAGGGTGCATGATCATAGTTTTTAGTAGAGACATCTATAAGAGAATGTCCACACTTCTTGATCAATGGAAAACAAAACAAGTTGAAATCCACACAGTATTGACAACTTCATAATCACAAAATTTTCGGTAGTGACATCTTCTGAGAAACTTATTGAGTTGATCCCGTTTTTAAAGTTCAGAGTTTCTCCTGTAGAGGAGGATTTATTGGCGCAATATTTAAAACTGCGGCGTAGGGGTGTACCGCCCGGTACAATTATTATTATTATTATTATTATTATTATTATTATTATTATTATTATTATTATTATTATTATTATTATTATTATTATTACATAAGTTGTAGAACCCTTCTGAATACTATAGATAATGTACACTGCCGGAAAAAGAACATGCAACATCCTCAAGGACAAGGTAATTTTATTCACAAGCGATATGCAAGAGTATATCATTACAAAATCAGACCAAATGAAATACACCTCGCATTAAAGGGTGCCCCCAAACAATCGCATCAGTACTTGGTGTACCCCACTCTGGCGGCAATGCAGGCTTGTATTCGAGCATGCAAATGATCATAAAGTTGTCGAATCGCAACCTGTCTCAAGCATCTTGCACCTGTTGATTTAATTCAGCAATGGTTCTTGAAGGCACTGGAAAACGCGTAAGTTCCCGCTTCATCGTGCGCTATGCGTGTTCAATTGGCGAGAGATCCGGTAATCTTGCTGGCCAGGGTAGTTGTTGTATACCACGTAGAGCACGTTGCGTGGCAGCACCTGTATGTGGACGTGCATTGTCTTGCTGAATAAGCACATCACTTTCCTGTCGAAGAAATGACAGTAGCACGGGGACAATAGCCCGTGAAATGTAGCGGGCACTGATTACATTACCCAGCAGAAACACCAACTGTGACCGCGAGTTGTAACTGTTGACACCCCACACCATGAAGTCTGGGGTGGGACGTGGGTGTCGTGGGCGAATGCACTCTGGAATAGGCCGCTCACCATGTCTACATGTGTACGTCCATTACGTGCATATAGACAGAACGTACTCTCGTCACTGAAGACAAGAGACCGAGCTCGATAGCTGCAGTCGCTTAAGTGCGGCCAGTATCCAGTAATCGGGAGATAGTGGGTTCGAACCCCACTGTCGGCAGCCCTGAAGATGGTTTTCCGTGGTTTCCCATTTTCACACCAGGCAAATGCTGGGGCTGTACCTTAATTAAGGCCACGGCCGCTTCCTTCCCATTCCTAGGCCTTTCCCATCCCATCGTCGCCATAAGACATATCTGTGTCGGTGCGACGTAAAACAGATTGTAAAAAAAAAAAGAAGAGCGCCATTCCCCCTCTCCAGTCGAATCTTTCACGACATCAGAGTAGATGTGCTTGGCGGTGTCATGGTCCTAGTGACGTGATCGTAATCCTGCTATAAGCAGACGGTTCCCAATGGTGCTGGGTTACATACAGAGCAGGTGCAACATGTGACCGGATTTCGTTTCGCAAGGCCACCGCTGCTTGCACAGTCCGTCGATCTTGATGTGCGTCTGAATTGCGCGGGCGTCCGGAGCATGGTCTACGAGTGGGGTAATATTCCACAGACCACTACCAAAATCAGCGATACACCACCGCTGAATTATGCCCAATATGTGCAGCACTCCGTCGATACGTCAATCGAGTTTCCTGCAGGCCTACAATGCGAGCCCGTTGCAGGTGTTCAACAGGAGCAAGGACTCGTCAGTGGGGCATTGTTGTACCCTAGAATGAATGTTGTAAACCTCCGACCTCAGCATAGTAACTGACTGCAGAGTCTAAACAGAGTGTGCACGGACAGGCCTCCTGAGTGCCATCTTATCGCCGATGTACGTGACAAATGAATCACTAATACAACAATCCCTTGGTATGCACATATTATACCCAGGTGCCACTGAACACAGTCATTGAGGATGCTGCATGTTTCTTTTTTTTTTTTCGGCAGTGTACATTAAAATGTTCATATTTATCGTTATTGTCTGTTAAGTTTAAGTCTTCAGTCTGGAGGCTGGTTGCATCCTCAAAGAGTACCACCAAACCTTATGCGTAGAGGCATATGTTTTTCGCATTAATTTATGCTCGACTTCGCGAAAAGGAAACCATTTTTCGCGTCATTTCGTGAAATAGGGCTCACCCCATCGCTTTAATTTCCCATTTTCACACCAGGCAAATGCTGAGGCTGTACCTTAATTAAGGCCACGGCCGCTTCCTTCCCACTCCTAGCCCTTTCCTGTCCCATCGTCGCCGTAAGACCTATCTGTGTCGATGCGACGTAAAACAACTAGCAAAAAAAAAAATCCTTTCCTAACGTTATTCATAAAATATTTAATTCCTGAGATTTGTGAATTATTTATGTGAAAGATTAGATAAATAGAAAGAAACAATATGGATAATCATTCATTATTCCTTATGTAATAATAATTAATGTTACTGGCTTTACGTCCCATTCCTTATGTAATCTAGATTAGAACTATAATATAGCCCTAATCAATATTACATAACAAATTACATTTTCACCCTACATGGCCATAACTTTCACCCTATATGGCCTATATTAGGGGATTTTATAAATATTAATACGAAGAGATACTTCTGTCGAAATGAGAAATCCTTATTCCGTCTTCTTTTTCCCTTCATACACCTGATATTGGAATACAATTTCAAGTTCGTTATTTTCCATGAATTTCGCTGCATTTTCGCACTTGTCGCAAAATAAGTAAATATCGCTTTAAACTGGCCTTGTCGCTTTGATTCGCTGTAATTCGCAAAAACAAAATCACTAATTTCTTAACCAGAATCATATGATTCGTTAAGATATTTCAAAATCGCTTCAAAATATTTCTTGTCGCGTTTATCGTTAATGCGAAAAAACCATGCCTCTACTTATGCGGTTATAGGGAAGAAACCGACGGTGGCGCCACAGTTGAGGTGTACAAGGCATGATAAGGAGTAAGGCACTTTACCATTACTTTCCTCACTGAGCTAGAAATATTTTTTTCAGAAATACCAGCCAGCCGTATGAGTGTACCTTTCAAAGCATTCTGAAGCGGTAGTCAAGCTCCGAATGCCACTATTCAACACATCCATACCTCAACAATCCCTATACTGTCACAGCCTTAAGACTTGACTTAGGTAAAGCTACATTTTATTTGGATCTGTTCCAAGAGACAGATGTAAAAATTCCGCATTCATCAAGAAACAGCAACAGGAGGATCGTTATTGTAAGACATACGTATTGGCATTGCAAAGACGAGTAAAAGTATTACTGACCAAACAGAAAAAAAAATGCAAGTCATAGTATTAATGAATATGTTGTGTAATGCCACTGTTCGACTCCTTGGCTGAATTGTCAGTGGTGAAGCCTCCGATTCAAGAAGTCCCCAGTTCGATTCCCGACATGGTCGGGTATTTTAATCACGTTAGATTAATGATTCTGACTCGATGACTGAGTGTTTATGCTTGTCCCATCACTCTCCTCTTCATATTCAGACAATACACTGAACCCTTGAACTTACCATTCCATCGTTGGTCGGCCACGGCTGCTACAGTAGAACAATCTAGAACTCTTAAATCATGGGTCGTTGCGGGAATAAATTCGGTCACGATCTTAACCAAACGATGGGGTTCAGAAGAGAGCCTAACTACTTGAAATGAGGAGCAAAATGTGCTTACTAACTTTTATTAAATCGAAATAGCACGACAACATTATTAATTTAATATACATTCTTGAAATTAAAAAAATGAATGATTTATTTTTGAATGTTTCAAACACAGTCACATTGCATAGCGCTGATTTGTTTCTTACAATATCGAAGAGTTGCTTCGGAGAAGTTAGTACATTAGTGGACAGCGAAACTGAAAAACTGAAAAAGGGAAGACCTGAAAACCGGGCACCTATTATTCCAAACGAAAGCTGAGAGTTAATCCACACGATCCGTGGAAAATCTGACTTTCAACAAGTAGAACGCCTGATTTTCTCTCAATTAAGGTTATCCACTAGTCGAATACCCTTTACGGATACGGAACACCCGCCGAATGGACCCTTAATCGAACCAAATTGACTATCAGTTGCTTTAGATAGGTTGCGAAATATTATGGGAAAGCATGGTGTTCACTACGAGTTAACAGCATCATTCACAATTGAAATAAAATTCCACCATGTATTTGTCATTGATGACACCCTTAAGTGATATGGTAATCCCGATGCTAAATGTGCATCACCCAAAACAGCTGTTCGGCAGGAACCAACAACAACATGATCCGTGAGGATCTTACGTTATGTCGTTCTAAAGGAACAAAACTGCGAAATGCAGGAAACACTTATACATCATGCATTTAGAAGAAATGCCAAACACTGAAGTTAATTGAAAAGTGGAAAGTCACTTGAAAAGTATTATTATTGAACCGATTTTCAGGTTAGAAATGGTTTTGTTACGTTTAATAAAATTACCAGTCCACATTGAAAAACATTACAACTTTAAGGAATTCTTTCCCTTGAAAAACAATGACTACCATTACAGATCTATCTATTTATTGTCTGTCCCAACACACTACTTATAAAGTGATTACTTAATTAAATTCAACTACGAATAAAATGACAGTACGACAAAGATTGAAAATAAAATAGTATTGCTGGCTGACGAATCGAAACCGCATTCGCAACTCGAGTCTCACACTAATACATTAAGTGTCAATATGCACACTATCAAAACGAAACGGACGTCAGAGCGACAAAACAATTAAGTCCGTAAAATAAATTAACATATCGAAGTCATTAAAGCTCAACACGCACGGAGAATTACAGTAAAAATATATAATCTCCATCAGGTCGATATCCAACATTTGGGCAACCCTCAATCGCCGATAGCGGCCCCGTTATCTTAAGGAACACCAACAGCTGTTGGAGCTACGCAATTTATATTTTACTGTAGGTGCTACCTTCGTCCAGGCCACTTCGCAGAAACAAAAGAAACATCTAATCCGAGACTTGAGTGTGTACAGCTGACATCCCAGACCTATCGTCGGGCTCACTTAAAATCTGTACATCCTAACACTAATCTCTATGTACATGATACCTTCCAAATTCTATCGTCGGTCGTGAACTAGGACGTCTCATCATCAGTAACTCCAAGGATAACACGTGACGTCCTAAATCTATCGTCGGGCGTCAAAAATGGGTCGTACTACGCATCCCTTAACATATCAGGCGAACTAGCAATTTCGAACAAACTCTGACATTTCAATACTAAACCTGGTCAGACTAATAACACACAACGGAACAACGTCTCTTACTATTAAACGAATGCAAGTCGAAAAATACAGTAAGTCTCTACCTCGTTACAATACGTGGACTCGAAAATAAATATACGTGATGAACAATTCTCCACCTCAAACACAATCTCAGCATATGCACTGAAGTTTTAGGGAAGCAAATGATAATTCCCAACACACGCCTACCATTTAGTGGATGCCTTCAAAATAATAATCATCACTACCGCATTAAAAACTCTCAAATTGCCTATCGTCAATTCCAACTATTTATATCAATGACATATCCAGTGAAACGAAATTCAATACAGCACCAACCATGTGTTCTAAATGCTCTTTTATCCTTGAGGTCACATTATCTTAATATTCATACGGGCTTTACGTAACAAGTCCCTGGACGTTTACTACCATGATTTTTAACCTTTACTAGAGTCGTTTTCACTTGGGATCTTACTAGAAATCTACGGTGCTTCACACAGTAGTCGTCTCAAATTTCGGATTGGTAGCGGAAAAACACTACAGCCTGTCTCAATACAGCCTGTTTCCTAAATATTTCCTCGGCAAAATATAGCCTGTCTCAAACTCATTCTCCTCGCCTTATTCCAGCGGTATCACTTAAAATCCAGGCTTCATTTCATCTTCAATATTCCTATCCCTCTCATCTCCACATACATATAAATTCTCCGCTCTCAATCCCTTTTTCTTATATTTCCAAGACCCTTTTTCATCATTCAATCCTCCGGTGAAAACAACGACCATTATAAAACACATCTCTGACTTTACTGTTATTACGACTTTCGGACCTCGAGAATCCAAGAGCACACCGCGATTTTTCGTATCATTGATATACACGATGTCCCAAAATTTTACTTCCCATGAATAAATATAAATCTATCGAATTTCACTGAAATTTTCTAAATGCCTGCGATCCTTGTAAAACATATACTGGTCAAATGCACTTTCAACATAAAAAAATTCTTTATCCCGCGGTAGACATTATATTTTATTATTAATATTATTATTATTACTATTATTATTATTATTATTATTATTATTATTATTATTATTATCAAACATTTCCGAATTCAAATGATATTTGAAATTTAGATATCCGTCACGACTAATTTACCCTTAAAAATTCCCAAAATTCCACGCTTTGGACAATATCTCATCGAACATTAACACCAAATTTTAAACGTCGCATTTTACAGTTTCTTGACGTGAAATTTACACACTAAAAATTTCACACGCTGACCAAAAATTACAACGCCTTTCGCCTGATAATTACCAATATCACCCGACAATCATCTTGAAAGATTTGTTGGGACAGAACAATGAAATCTAACTATATCATAATACAAATATAGACAGACCTGTACAATGGAGTCATTCCCAGTATTCTGGCTATATCGTCGCCAGCTGACCTCGTGCTCTTAGCCGTACATTTTCACAAATAACATTATCATTTCCAACATCTCACTCTTACAAACACTGCCTTTTTCACACGATACAAAATTTACCACACAAATCACGCACTTTTCTCTATAATTTACACCACGAACTTCCCTCGTTCTGCAGTCAACTGCGACTGTCTGGCTCGTTCCCAGAGTTGTCTCTCTCTGTTACTCCAATAAAACAGGTGTTCAACAGATAAAGGGAGCAGAACTACTCTGAACAGCTTCCCCAACTCTCTTACCACTTTCAAACGTACATGAGATGATATAATAAAATCTGCTGTGTATATCTTAACAAACGCCTACACTTTCATAGTTCGTCGGCAAACGTTCAGAACTTCCAATCACCTTCTCTGGCTAACCGAGTATGTGGACCTTAGCCACGGACATGTATTTAGTTATTTGTATATCAATCTGGCGCAATTTTCCACTGACGACGGGCGGAAGCTCCCGCGGCTTCAAGATCCAGATCGACACTGAAAAATATACGGTGGGGGGTTCCTTTTATAATCTCAGGAGGGACGCTACCCACACTACTAAGCTTGATTGCGTAATCTGCCAATTTTGCGTCCAATAGACCGATTTTTATGAGACTTGTCCCAGAATTCCGGACAGGCTTGTAATTATTTTAGATGTTAATCTTATAATTTTACCACACTCACAACAGGGGAAATAAATTATATCTGCCTGTGCGTTTCGCGCGTTTTCTTCATCCATTGACCTTGGCACGTGTAGCCAGTTCACTGATCTGACGCTGACATGTACTTAGGCTTAACTGCATTTATGTTTTTCCCTGGGGGCTCTGTCTTCACGTAGGGTTTACGAATAATTTAACTTATTTATTTCTTTATTTGCTGTATTGCCAAAATCCCTCGTTATATAGAATTCCATGAATTTAAAGAATTATCGGGCACTCGAGGTCCGCCGAGGTGTCACGGTATTTCACGAGCTTGCCGTGATTGAGATCCTTCCCACGCGACATCGGGGCTCTTAGGAGCGCAACATGGCTGCCCTCAAAAATAAAAGTAGCTTGTTGATACGAAATAAATATTGGGAAAAAAATATTTTTCTCATCGTAGAATTATGGGTTCAACACCATACTACGAACCACCACAAAAACAGGCACTGGTGCCACTGAAGACAGTCATTGAGGATATTGCGTGTTCCTTTTCGGCAGTGTATATTAAAATGCCCTTACTTACAACCTCCACATAGGGTTGGAGTCAGAAAGGGCATCCAGCTGTAAACAAAGGCATATATGCGACACAGATGGCACGCGTAAACCCACATGTGTGGGAGGAGCGGTAGAAGAAGTAGAAGAAGTTCTGTAATGGCACTTATCATAGTAGACTACGTTTTCTTCCGACATTAACCTTAAGTTTCTTTCTTTCTTTCTCTCTATCTGTCTTTCTTAATTAGTTCCACGAACCTACTACGCTGGCGTAGCAGGGGGAGAGGTGATACTCCCACGTGGCGCGTCCCAGGTGGCGGATAGTGGGGTCCTAACCGGCTTGCCGGCGGACTTGAGGGAAATGAAATACCTCTCGCGGACCAAACACACAACCCTCAGTGGGTGGGGGGGCGCAGACGAACACCCACGGTGTCCCCTGCCTGTCGTGAGATGCGACTACAAGAGGAGACCAAGGGCTGATTGTATTAGAACCATGAAACTACCTGTGATTAGTACCACAATGCGGGAACACCATGGGTAGCTTTTACTTGCGCATAGTACCACTGTGTTAGGTACCAAATAGGTTTTGGAATAGTAGTACGCAGGAGCACCGTGCGATCAGCTTTTACAGTACCTGTCATTAGTACCCACTATATGAGGAACACCACGGAATAGTACGAGTCCCTGTGGTCAGTACATTTACGTGATGAACACCATAGGTTTAGTTGCTTGTAAATGGCGCCGCAATGTGTGAAACACCATAGGTCTGTATTACATGTGCGAATTTCATTACCTGTGAGTAGTACCATACTGTGTGGAATACCGCGAGTCTACGCTACTCTTGATTAGTATCGCAGCATAACAAATACCATGGTTCTACTTTTCTTGCGATAAGTAGCATTATGAGGGGCCGATGACTTGGATTTTGGACCCCCTTTAGACTATCGCCTCATCGATTCAGTATTGTGCTACAGAAACAGTCCCTTGTTCAGTAATACTATTGTTTTTTTTTTATGTACACCTATGTATAGTGTCTGTGAAAATGGAGGAGAACTCTGTACGGACTTATGACAAATAAACTAATAAACTATTGTTTTTTTTCGTCATTTTCTATGAATGTGAGGCATTGCGGATCGGCTCCACTGATCGTTTTAAATTCATATCCATCCATTCATTCTTCATACTCACGTTTTGAATTCTGGTCAGTGTACGATTTTGGACTTTTAATTTGTTATTACACTTCGTCTCATTTCGTACCATTAGGGGCCGATGACCTAGATGTTAGGCTCCTTTAAACAACAAACATCATCTTAATTCGTTTACCCTCCAGGGTTGGTTTTTCCCTCTGTTTCATCAAGGGATCCCACCACTACCGCCTCAAGGGTAGTGTCCTGGAGCGTGAGACCTTGGGTCGGGGATACAACTGGGGAGAATGACCAGTACCTCGCCCAGACGGGCCCCACTTGCTATGCTGAACAGCGGCCTTGTAGTGGATTGGAAGCTTGGAAGGGATATACAAGGAAGTGGGAAGGAAGCAGTCGCGGCCTTAAGTTGGGTACCATCACCCCATTTGCCTGGAGGAGAAGTGGGAAACCAAGGAAAACCACTTCGAGAAAGGCTGAAGTGGGAATCGAACCATCCTCTACTCAGTTGATCTCTCGAGGCTGAATGGACCCCTTTCTATTCCTCGTGACACTTTTCAAATTTGGTGGCAGAGCCAGGAATTGAACTCGTGCCCCCGGGGGTGGCAGCTAATTACACTAATCACTACACCACAGAGGTGAACTGAACCTTAAGTTAATCTGCATTAGCGTTGTCATCATCTGTCTGTAATTCACTTCCTTCCGTTGTTATTTAAATCTCTCATAAAATAAGTGACGCACTGGAGGAACGAAATGTAATCTCTTTCATTTCAGCCTTTTTGTATTGATACTATGCACCATAGATTACTGTACAACGTAGGCAAAGGAAAACGAATATGTCATCTCCTTTCGTTAGACAGTCTACATGAAAAATGATACTACCAACCGTATGCCACAACAAAGCATCACATTAATGAAGTTGGGGTACATGGGAGATATTTGATACATCTCCAACTATGAAATCAGTTTAGAAAGGGCTAGGAATCTGCCATCTGGGTGATAGCCCTAAATGCAGATCAGTTATGACTGGCTGTCTCATTCCACTACTAAACAAGTCTCAAACGGTTCTCTCCGGTGTAAGTAGGAGCGTGATATCATTAACCGTCCGTTTGAAACAGTGGCACTTGGTACAGTTTAGCCTAAGACGATCCAGTTATCGACGGGTATCGCATAGAAACTTTCAGAGTATGAAAAGCAGGTGGGGAGAGGGAACGAAATCTCTTAGAAGTTTTGAAAGTTTACAGAAACAAAACTGTATGCATTTCCATCATATAGCATGGCAGTCACATTTAAGAAAATACTAGGAATACAAACTGATAAGTAATTTGTCAAATGAGTGGTAGCCGAATGCAGATCATTAAATACTTATTTTTTTCAGGTCACCCGCATATTCATTCTGATGAGCAAACAGTGGTTAGACTAGTCCAGCCAGTAACAACATCTCAGAAGTCATGTTCACTTTTACTTTCAGGTAGGAGCAAGGAAAAGAACATTTAATATACATACATACATACATTATCATTATAGACTGTTATGCCTTTCAGCGTTCAGTCTGCAAGCCTCTGAGAATTTACTAAACGTCGCCACAATCCTCGATTTGCAACTAGTGTTGTGGCCTCATTTAGTTCTATACCTCTTATCTTTAAATCGTTAGAAACAGAGTCTAACCATCGTCGTCTTGGTCTCCCTCTACTTCTCTTACCCTCCATAACAGAGTCCATTATTCTCCTAGGTAACCTATCCTCCTCCATTCGCCTCACATGACCCCACCACCGAAGCCGGTTTATGCGTACAGCTTCATCCATCGAGTTCATTCCTAAATTAGCCTTTATCTCCTCATTCCGAGTTCCCTCCTGCCATTGTTCCCACCTGTTTGTACCAGCAATCATTCTTGCTACTTTCATGTCTGTTACTTCTAACTTATGAATAATATATCCTGAGTCCACCCAGCTTTCGCTCCCATAAAGCAAAGTTGGTCTGAAAACAGACCGATGTAAAGACAGTTTCGTCTGGGAGCTGACTTCCTTCTTACAGAATACTGCTGATCGCAACTGAGAGCTCACTGCATTAGCTTTACTACACCTTGATTCAATCTCACTTACTATATTACCATCCTGGGAAAACACACAACCTAAATACTTGAAATTATCGACCTGTTCTAGCTTTGTATAGAAAAAAATTAATTAAATGCCTTCACCGGAGTTACAAACAACTACTTCAATGATTCGCTGTAAGTTTACAACATTGTGAAACGTGTGAAGGCTTACATTAAAGGTCCTAGGACACCGTTTCATTAGCGGAAAAGTTTGAAAAAATTAATATTTTTTAAAAAATTCTAAAGGTTATCAAAGTTGCCTGTTGCAGCGAAAGCCTGGCTCCTATAGAGAAGGGATACAACATTCAGTACTACAAATCATGCTTAGAGTACTCATCACATTATACTAGGTATTTATCTGAAGCACAAAAGATGTTTTGTAGATGGTTTATATAAATAAAAATAATTCACAGTATGTCCGGCTCCATGGCTAAATGGATAGCGTACTGGCCTTTGGTCACAGGAGTCCAGGGTTCGATTCCCGGCAGGGTCGTGTATTTTAACCATCATTGGTTAATTTCGCTGACACGGGGGCTGGGTATATGTGTCATCTTGGTCATTATTTCATCCTCATCACGACGCGCAGGTCACCTACGGGTGTCAGACCACAAACCGGCACCTGGGGAACCGAACACGTCCTCCCGGCATTAAAAGCCATACGCCATTTCTTTTTATTCACATAATTTCACGTTTGTTCCCTCCACACTAACATTAGGACTGTAGAACTAAAGTATGTACAGTACTACTACTTCTAAAATAATTTTGATTCCGCAACCTGAAGGGTCACTTCCATCCCAATCCTAGCCCTTCCCCACCCTTCCGTCGCCGAAAACCTTCGATGTGTTAGTACGACGTTAAACCACTAGCAAAAACAAAAAAAAAACAAAAAAAACAGAGAGAGATTAGTGTCTTGTTCAGTGGCAAAGTTAGGCCTCTAGGCCCTCTCTTACACTTCAGCACATTATGTTTATAATCCAAGATAAAATAATGTAAATAGTTAAACATTAAAATACAGTTAATAGAATATGAAGTTAATTTAAAGAATTAAATAACAAAACGTCCGCCTCTGTGGTGTAATGGTTAGTGTGATTAGCTGCCACCCCCGGAGGTCCTGGTTCGATTCCCGGCTCTGCCACGAAATTTGAAAAGTGGTATGAGGGCTGGAACGGGGTCCACTCAGCCTCGGGAGATCAACTGAGTAGAGGTGGGTTCGATTCCCACCTCAGCCATCCTCGAAGTGGTTTGTTGTGGTTTCCCGCTTCTTCTCCAGGCAAATGTCGGGATGGTACCTAACTTAAGGCCACGGCCGATTCCTTCAATCTTCCTTGTCTATCCCTTCCGATCTTCCCATACCCCACCAAGGTCCCTGTTCAGCATAGCAGGTGAGGCTGCCTGGGTGAGGTACTGGTCATCCTCCCCAGTTGTATCCCCCGACCCAATGTCTCACGCTCCAGGCCACTGCCCTTGAGGCGGTAGAGGTGGGATCCCTCTCTGAGTCCGAGGTAGAAACCAACCCTGGAGGGTAAGCAGATGAAGAAAGAAATAATAAAACCAAAATCATATTATTTATAATATTAGTTAAATTTAACCCTAAGTAAATGTCAAATGAAATAACTTTAATGATGTTAATTATTTGATTAACTTTAAGTAATAAGAAACATTTAATCCTTAAAGACAATTACAGCATTATTTAGGAGCAAGTATAAACACAATAATGTAACAATAAACGAAAATATTCAGTGCATAATCCTAATAAATTCTAAGAATGAGACAAGAAATGGAAACACCTAATACAAGTAATAAACAATAATCTAATATGTTTTTCGTAATGCTACTGATATAATTAAGCATTATTCCATATGTCCTATTGTACTTAATCCTCATTCTCACCCTCATTCACAGTACAGTAAGGCCTGTCTAAACCGGACTTGCCAGTTTCCGTTTTAGGTAGGTTTCTGTATTACGAAAGGTTAACTAATATTTTTAGCTTACTGTGTTCCAATTTCAATCCATGAATCGGTAGATAGGATATGGAGAATGTTCTTTGAAATGAACAAATGTTACACTGTATATACGTACTGTACTACTGTATGTTTTATTTTAATATCTTTCTGCCCCTTCTTCCATTCCCTTAAGTGTATCATAGATCGGTGTTTCTTCATATTGAATTAACACTTGGAAGAGATTTCACTTTTACGTTTTATGTTTCTTCCCTGCGACATTCACTCACAAAGTGAAGAATAGCATGCACAGCTCAACAATACTCGAGCTACAGAACAAGCATGCTTACACAGGTAGAAAAAAGGGCAACTGTATTGAAAGTACATTACTATGTTGAGAAAATCCCGACTGTTCCCGAGGAAGTAGTCTACAATAATGAGGGTTTGAATTTAAGCTTGTTTTACCGTTGGATCTGTAGTGGTACGCTCGTTCGTCACCAGGTGGCTCGCTGTATGCTGCACAGTGCTCCAAGCGGGAGCTGACGGCAACATTAAGCTCCAATCACGGCCGACTGGATCCCTAGCTAAAGCGACGCATCAAGTCGGCCGTGCTCCATTTAAGATGTTCTTCACACCGTGTGTCCGTGAGGAGTAACACAGACGAATCAGAGACGAATGTGGTAGAAGAAATAAATATAAACTTATAAAATAAAATGCAATGGAAGACATCAGGATAAAATAAAACAGAGCTGAAGAATGAAAAGAAAGTATGTGAAGAAAGCCAGAGGATGAGGTGAGGTGGTGTGAGAGGGGGCAGTGGGAGGGGGTCATAACCGGTGTACACACTTTCTGAAAGTATGACATTAACACATAACACATCGCTTGGAATTAATCAACTGGTGATGACTAGGGCCCAGATGTTTATGCAGTAACAGGTTAGTATGCAAACTGCCGGGCTGAGTGGCTCAGACGGTTAAGACGCTGGCCTTCTGGCCCCAACTTGGCAGGTTCGATCCTGGCTCAGTCCGGTGGTATTTGAAGGTGCTCAAATACGTCAGCCTCGTCGGTAGATTTACTGGCACGTAAAATAACTCCTGTGGGACTAAATTCCGGCACCTCGGCGTCTCTGAAAACCGTAATAGAGTAGTTAGTGGGAAGTAAAACAAATAACATTATTATTATTATTATTATTATTATTAGAATGCAAACTTATTGAAGCGAGTAAAATGTAGAGTGTACCCGCACGACGGTTATGCTATGAGGTTTGCATAAACATTAGGAGTTCGGCCCATTAGAACCCCCTGGAATTTATGTTACTCCCACTACATTACGTTAGAGCGGGCTAGTCGACATTTCCTACTAAATAATATTGATACTAAATAACATTGTTAGTAGGAAATGTCGACTAGCCCGCTCTAACGTAATGTAGCGGGAGTAACATACGTTCTAGGAGTTCTAATGGGCCGAACACCTAATGTTTATGCAAACCTCATAGCATAACCGTCGTGCGGGTAGACTCTACTTATTACTCGCTCCAGTAAGTTTGCATTCTAACCTATTACTGCATAAACATCTGGGCCTTAGTGATGACGAAGACTTCCACGGCAGGAGTAGAGAGTTTCTTCTGACGATGCGGAGCAATGTTCTCTGTGAAACGTATAGAGTTTCACCTTATTTTTTTTTTGATACGGCATAAGCCCAGAAGCCCATATAATGTCTACAAGTGGTTCCAAGTTCAGCAAGATTATATTATTGGCACCAACAAATGTTCTATTCCCCTAAACTTATTACAGTACTGCAGAACAACAACAACAAAAAATGGTTGCTTGGTAGAATTTCTTGCTTGCCGTTTCTATTGTGTGTATTACAGTATATGTAACATTACAGTGACAAGAGATCCGATTTATCAGAGAATATCCCTCACGGGACTGTCAATTCAGTTCGTTTCCGTTTTGAACAGGTTCCGTTTTAGACTGCATAACTTCTTGGGAGCACAAAAAATTCTGTTGAAGGTACGTTTCCCATTTATTAAGGATCCGGCTTATACAGGTTTTGCTGTACAACCATCCTCAATAGGTAATCCCGGCAGACGACCTTAAATTTTGTCAAAGACCTGGTGTCTCTGGGAAGAAATCCCATAATCTGATGCCGGTCACAGCAAATTATCTGATAATTTTATTTGTACGATGCACAGGAAGCACAGGAATAGAAAGAAAGGAGCTCGTATGTGTATTTATTTTGCGAAAGGATCATGAAAAATTGAATGTAGAAGAAATATACAATTTAAACACCATCATTAAAATGTGTAGCTACCGACCAGGCTTCAGCCATGAGAGAGTGTGATAATATGGGCTGATATGAGCATCATATCTGATCCGAGCCTAGTTATAAAAAAGCAAGAACTAGTTCGAGAATCTTGGATTTTCAGATCATAACCGCCCAGTGTAGAAGTCTAGTTTTAGTCTTTGTTGGTAATCCCATTGTTCTTGTTCTGGAGTTGGGAACCACTACATGTACCGTGATAATAATCATAAAAGATATCGTTCTCACAATCAGATAGCGAGAAACTTGACTTATTAATTTCTTTTTAATGCGCTACAAGCGCACTGCAGCAATACACATGCACCGCAATTTAAAAAACGGGATTTTTATCGTGAGTCTTCTTTGTGTTTAGTTTCTTGTTTTGTTTTCGTGACGTGAAGAAGTGGAATGCGAGACGTAGGTTTTACGGCGGACTCTGACTGCTTGCTTGGAGATTTAATGGCTGCCTCCAGTTTAAGAGCTGGGAGACCAGTTTTAATGTGTTTTTGACCTACCTCTACATGGTACTGCATGTATCCGCCCGCCACGACCACAACAGGACAAAAACAAACCAGGAGACACTGCAATAAGTAAAAAGAAAATGCCCACAACAGATTCGTGTGTCGGCATGTAGCGTCTGCCTTATATAGCTCTGCTCCATAACAAGGGCGCAGCAGGTCTGAAGCGCTTTGGGAACAAGCCTACTGGTCTTCTATTCGATCCCCTTCACTTCAAATAGCGATTTATTTATACCATGCTCGGGGAACGGGACTAGACTAATCCTTATTCCTATTTCTAAATCCGGTATATTAAGATTTAAGATCATAATTACCTCTCCGTAATTCACGATGCTAATATCTTGATTTTCTGAAACAAAATAAAAACAGATTTGGAACATATTATCCCTATATGAGCTATATTCTATACATACACACTAAACTTCTTTTTTTTTTTTGCTAGTGGTTTACGTCGCACCGACACAGATAGGTCTTATGGCAACGATGGGATAGGAAGGGCCTAAGAGTTGGAAGGAAGCGGCCGTGGCCTTAGTTAAGGTACAGCCCCAGCATTTGCCTGGTGTGAAATGGGAAACCACGGAAAACCATCTTCAGGGCTGCCGACAGTGGGATTCAAACCCACTATCTCCTGGATGCAAGCTCACAGCTGTGCGCCTCTAACCGCACGGCCAACTCGCCCGGTAAACTTCTTCTATAGATTAATCCCCAGATAAAGATGGAAACACAATATTTTCATCACCGAGCGAGTTGCTGCTCGATTTGCTGCACTTTACTGTTACCTTGAATTTGGAAGAAAATGGGTTCGAACCCCGCTGTCGGCAGCCCTGAAGATACATTTTAGTGGTTTTCCATCTTCACACCAGGAAAATTATGGGGCTGTGCCTTAAGGCCACGTTCGCTTCCTACCCACTCGTAGCCCTTTCTTGTCCCATCGTCACCATAAACGTATCTACGTCGGTACAACCTAAAGCAAACTGTTAAAAAGAAAGAATGAAATATATATATTTCCATCAACAACTAAGTTCCCAGAAGAAAAATCTACTTTCTATTTCACCGATTGTGAAGATCTTCAGGCATTTACAACCGTGAAATTCCCAGCGTTTCGTTCCAGTGTGGCAGCGAGCTCGTCAGTTTGATTGCCACCACCTTATCCTAATACTAAATTGTTTCGTTTGCTTCCCTGAAGGGGAAGGCGGGCCTTTTAAACGGTGATGCCGTCTCTCAGGCCAGGATATTTGTTTAAGTGAAGATGCTCGGAGAAGGGGTGGGGGTTGGCGGTCGTGGCCTACGCTAGGAACTGTCCCGGCATTCGTCTCTCAATCCAGTTTTAAGTCACGTGCAGATTTAGCAAGGGGCTGCCTGGCCGAGGCGGTAAAGGTGTGCTCGGTGCGCCCGGAAGGACGTGGGTTCGAATCCCCGTTAGGAAGTCGAAAAATTTTAGAAACGAGATTTCCACTTCCGGATGCGCATATGGCCCTGAGGTTCACTCAGCCTACACCAAAAGTGAGTACCAGGTTTTAATTCCTGGGGCAAAGGCGGCCGGGCGTAGAGCTAACCACTCTACCCCACCAAGTGCCGAGGTTAAAGATAGTGGCAGCCTTTGCCTTCCACCACTCCAAGGGCCTTCGTGGCCTGTACGGAGGTGACTTTACTTTGCTTTGCAGATTTAGCAACACTGCCTCGCAAAACCTGTTTGAATTTGCCCGCGAAGCGATCTTATTGGCTAACTTCAGCAGGTGATAAAATGACATCGCTGCGAGATATCGATTTATTTTCAAATTATGTATCAGTATGGCCAACCGTCTAAAGTTACAATACCTGGTTCACGTTGTTTCCGACCACCCTGTATCCATACGACATGCGTTAAATATGACTAAAATCAGCGTAGCAACACGAGGATAACTTTTCTTCTTAGTGTTTGAACATAAGAAAAGAGTTCAAATTCAAGAATTCGTTAAATGACCCAACGATGGAATATCCCTTTAAGGGGCTCTGCTTTTAGTGTTCTACGATCTGGAGAAGGCCATTGATACAGTCCCTGAGAAGCAATATGAATGGTTTTAAGTCCACTTGGCTGTCCTGAACACTTTATTTGAGTGATACAAATACTCCATGGTGATATGTTTGGATAGGTGTTGTACCACTAATGGGTTTTAATAAGGTTGTGTATTCTTTGTCCTGTACCTGGCAGCCATTCTCAACGAAACATCGTCCGCGAACAACACAGATGTAGAACTTAAGTAGAGATTTAATGGAGGACTATTTAATCAAACCAGACTCCGACCAGAAAGGCTCACAAGTCTCAACCGAACAACTGAACTGCAATATACAAATTACATTACTTCTCCGGCTCGCACACCTGATTGTTAGGTAACTGCTTCAGTAGGTCATACACACGATTTGGCCTCACCATCAGCATTCCAAAACCTAAGGTACTCCCGTTCAAATTTTAATAGTTCCATCTCCAACACGCCTCTGGAACAAATAGATCATTTCACCTATGTAGGAAGTATTATTTCAACCAATTGCTCACCGGAGAAGGACGTGGGGAACAGAATTCGCGCTGTTCATGTAGGTTTTAGAAGTCTCACACATCGGGTATTCGTGGATAAAGATCTAAGAATATACTCTAAACTGATTGTGTATCGAGCAGTTATTTTCTCCACCTTGCTCTATACCGCCCTTATATATCAAGAAACTAAAACGCTTCCATAAACAGAAACTCAGATGCGTTATGAACATCAAATCGGATGACTACTTACCAAACACGACAGTTCTTGATGGGGGCGAAGGTGAATAGTATAGAGGCTTCCATCATTGGTCACCAACTCAGATGAACTGGTCATGTCAAGTGAATGAGAAACGTCAGACTTCCTCGACAAAACGTATGTAATGGACTTACTACAAGTAGGAGGCATCGAGGTGTCCCTCTGAAGCGCTATAAGGACAAACTCAAGAAGACCTTAAGAAACGCAGACATTGATCCGACTACTTGGTTTGCATTGGCAGAAGACCATACTGCCTGGCGCAAAACCACTGCAGTTGCTATTGAACAATTTGTACGGGACGTCAAAGGCAGGAAGAAAAGTCAGAGACGTAATCTACGGCAGGCCTACCCACCTCCTCCACCTTCCATTAAGTGCAATCAATGTAGCCGCATGTGACATGCCAGGATTGATCTGCTAAGCCATCACAGACATCTGCATAGAACTTGCAGATATGGAAGAAATGCAGAAGAAAACTGAATACTGGGATAAGAGTATCAGCCGACGACGAGAGATTCATGCAATCTGAGGCTGAAAAGGTAAAAAAAAAACAAAAAAAAAACTCAGCGACCCGTTACTAAAAATGTACAATAATTAAAGATTAACAGCACACAGAACTCGTATATTGTCCCGTATGAAAATTATGCTGCATAGTCATAGACAACCCTGAGTGTCAATCGTCGAAAGCGCCATCAGTAAGCAATTGGAAGCACAATCGAAAATAAAGGCAACCATCTCACAAAACAATTTTATTTTTTGTACAAGATTAATAGTAGTTTAAGATATATGGCCTCCACAATTTTTAAAATTACATTTTAACAATAATTCTTGGAAAAGTTCCCGTAATGTAAAACGGTTGATTATTGAACCGTAGGGCCCTCTTCGCAAAGTACTAGAAGTATGCAGTATAATCTCTACTATTATAGATACGTTGAACATATTGACATAGTAGTATGCAATAACATGAAACATCAAAACAGATCTCGCAAATGTTATCCGAATGTATTTTTCAATAACACTAAAATACAATATCTTGTAACTCGCAGGACAACATGAACATGGATTAAAATCACAGACTGGATAGAAGCAGAAACTTTATCATTACAGTACGTTACAGACATCAAAACAGTGATTTATCTCAAAATAAATACCGTATAGAACTTCGCAAACAGTTACCATCCACAATTTAGCCACCGGAAAAACAAACTTTAAAATGCTAGACTGAGCTGCTCTGGAAACAGCTCTCCTCAACGCACCTCCAGGCTCAATGTTTCCTTGTTTGTAACCCTACAGAGGCATGTCTTAATTAGAGATTATTATTATTTCTTCTTAATTCGCTTACCCTACAGGGTTAGATTTTCCGTCGGACTGAGCGAGGTATACCTCCTCTACGTACCACCCGAAGGGTAGTGTCCTGGAGCGTGAGACTTTGGGTCGGGGATACAACCGCCATGGAGGACCAGTACCTCACCTAGCAGCTTCACATGTTATCCTATAAAGGGACCTAGTGGAGGGATGGAAATATTGGAAGGGATATACAAGGAAGAGGAAAGGAAACGGCCAGGATCTTAAGTTAGATACCATCCCGGCATTTGCCTGGAGAAGAAGTGGGAAATTATGGAAAACCACCTCGAAGATGGCTCAGGTGGGATTCGAATCCCCCCTCTACTCAGCTGACTTCCCGAGGCTGAGTGGATCACGTTCCAATCCTCGTACCATGTTTTAAATTTCGTGACAGTATTATTATTATTATTACTATTATTATTATTATTATTATTATTATTATTATGGGCCGATGACCTTCGATGTCAGGCCCCTTTAAACAACAAGCAACATTATTATTATTATTATTATTATTATTATTATTATTATTATTATTATTATTATTATTACGCTGGTTCAAAGGTAGTGGGGAAAGAATGGGCAGGGCCATAGTGGTGGACAAATAAATGACCACATAAAGGAAAACGCTATTATATGTTGGCATTTTTCTCTTTTGTTTCTCTTTGTTTTCACCAAAGCAATATAATGTATTGGATAACCATGGTGAGAGATCGATCACTTTGAATAACAGTTCATAAAAAGATGCGTAACATTATAACAAGCCGAATGCTCTCAGAGCTTCGTTAATAACATGGGAGAATGCAGCTCCCAATTTCCAAAGCCTACGAGCCTTCACACACCAGTATAAATTCTACTGACACTCGCTGTCCTTTCATTTTTCAGGAAAACCAACGACAATGCACACTTGAACGGGAAGAATCCTCAGTTAATCAAGAGCTAAGCTCATGCTACAATGTAGGCCAAGAACAAGTTAAATTCTAAAAGGAATCAGAAAGATATTTAGAAAATAGGCAATACAAAGAAAAGGAGACGCTGAAACCACCCAACAAATCCCATGACGTTACATAAGGAAAATCCTAATGCGGCAGGAGACCCAGTGAAACATAGGATAACCCCATACTACTACTACGTGACTAGAAGGAAGGAAAATTAACAGCCTAAAAGTGAAAGATAAAATTTTGAAAATTCTAGTCACAAGGAACAAAATTGAGAAAAGGAAAACGAGGGTCGCCACTCGTGCTTCCTTTTAAGACATTGCATCCCCTAAGGCAGTTATAATCGCTGCTAGAGGAAAGTAGTAAACCTACATGATACAGAAATAAATTAAGTTACTAAAATCCCTACATAAAAACCGAAGCTGGTACGGCACAACCCTAAAGTTTACGTTCTAGTAAGTTGGAGAATACGTATCTCCATTAGCCACCGTTGGTTTGTAGAGTCACAGCAAACCAATTGCCTTATGTGGACCTCAGCCGATGATTCCACAGACAGGGCCATTTTTAGTAATCAACTGACCGTTCCTCTTATAATTTCAGACTGGGGTATGACTGGTTGAATAAAGACCTGTAGGAGCAACCCTTAAAAGTGACCAAAGAGGAGGAGGTGCCAACATTTAACCATTAGATTTCCCACTAAATGAAAGTTCCAACATAAGTTCCTAGATGGTAACCTCAAACAGGAAAGTGCCATCTATGGTTAGGTTTCAGAACTTATTATTAAAATAGAGTTCAGCGTACCTACACAAGGTGACACTATAGGTAGATGTTTACTGAGCGAGTTGTCCGACTCGCTGGCTGAATGGTCAGCGTACTGGCCTTCGATTCCCGACCGGGTCGGGAATTTTAACCTTCATTGGTTAATTCCAGTGGCCCGGGGGCTGGGTGTTTGTGCTGTCCCCCAACATCCCTGCAACTCACACACCACACATAACACTGTCCTCCACCACACTAACACGCAGTTACCTACACATGGCAGATGCAGCCAACCCTCATCGGAGGGTCTGCCTTACAAGGGCTGCATCCAGCTAGAAATAGCCACTTGAAATTATTATTACTGAGTGAGTTGGTCCTGCTGTTAGGGGCACGCAGCTATGAGCTTGCATTCAAAAGATAGGGTATTCGAACCCAACTGTCAGCAGCCCTGAAGAAGGTCTTCCGTGGTTTCCCATTTTTGCACCAAGAAAATACTGGGACCGCACCTTAATTAAGGCCAAAACCGCTTCTGTCCTATTCCCAGCCTTTTCCTGCCTTATCGTCGCCATAAGCCCTGCCAGTGTCGATATGAAAATAATAAAGCCTATTGCAATAAATCTATATATATATAAAAGAACATGTCCTGACTGACTGACTGACTGACTGACTGACTGACTGACTGACTGACTGACTGATTCATCATAATAATAATAATAGAGAATTTATTGGACTCCAACCTATTCAATACATTACAGGATGTTAACATTTTTAGTTAAACATCGTTAAAAATAGAGACATGTTTCGCCCTCCATGCGGGGCATCATCAGTCATACCAAAGCACCTCAAAATTAAACCAGACGTCTGGTTGGAAATTATGAACATAATATGTAAGAAAGAATACATTAAAAAAGAAACCACGTACAAAGTCCTATCCTAAAACGAAATAACAAATAGACTAGTTACACATAGTAAAATACGCTAGTGGTTTCTTAATATTAAAATGAGGCCACCATATGCACAGTATAAAAATGAAAGTAATCAAAGTCTCTATGATATTGAGTTCGATGGTAGTTCTACGAAGTATATACAAATGTTGGCAAAATTTATAATTACTGTACAACTGTACAGTAATTATAAATTGTTATTTCGTTTTAGGATAGGACTTTGTACGTGGTTTCTTTTTTAATGTATTCTTTCTTACATATTATGTTCATAATTTCCAACCAGACGTCTGGTTTAATTTTGAGGTGCTTTGATATGACTGATGATGCCCCGCATGGAGGGCGAAACATGTCTCTATTTTTAACGATGTTTAACTAAAAATGTTAACATCCTGTAATGTATTGAATAGGTTGGAGTCCAATAAATTCTCTATTATTATTCAGATTCTTTCAATACGGAAAATAAAATGATTTTCATTACTTGTAATGATTCATCATCGCCAAGCCAAAACTACTGGACATAAAGAAATGAAATTTTGAGGATACATTTATATTGCAAAGTAGGTGCTCGCTAAGGGGGAATTTTTGAATATTCCATCGCTAAGGGGGTTAAAAGGGGGTCAATTTTTAAAATGAATGTATATATATCTCAAAACTTTAAAAGTTTACAGATGTAAAAATTGGTATATAGAATCTCCTTTAAAAATAAACATGTATTTTTTGTTTTCGGAAAATCCCAATAGGACGGGGTGAAAAGGGGTGAAAAATGAGTGGAATGCCTTTAATGAGGTTACTTATATTTCAGAAACTGAAGATATTACAGACCTGAAAATCGGTATTTGGGATCTCCTTTAAAAATAAAAAGATATATTTCTGTTTCTGGAAAATCCAAACAATGGGGGGTGAAAAGGGGAGTGAATTTTTTAAAGTGTGTGCATCTATATCTCAAAACTTTAAAAGTTTACAGATGTAAAACTTAGTATTTAGAATCTCCTTTAAAAATAAAAAACACGTATTTTTGTTTTTAGAAAATTCCAATAGGAGGGGTGAAAAGGGGTGAAAAATGGATTGAATGCCTTGAGTGCGGATACTTATATCTCAGAACATGAAGATATTACAGACCTGAAAATGGTATTTGGGATCTCCTTTAAAAATAAAGAATCACGTACTTTTTTAGGAAAATTTAAATAGTGGGGGGTGAAAAGGGGCGGTGAATTTTTTAAAATGAGTGTATCTATATCTCAAAAGTTTAAAAGATTACAGATGTAAAAATTGATATTTAGAATCTACTTTAAATAAAGAAACACGCATTTTTTTGTTTTCTGAAAATCCCAATAGGAGGGGTGAAAAAGGGTGAATAAGAGGTTGAATGCCTTTAACGGGGATACTTATATCTCAGAAACTGAAGATATTACAGATCCGAAAATTGTTATTTGGGATCTCCTTTAAAAATGAAGAAACCAGATGTTGTTTTTTTAAAAAATATTCCAATTAATGGAGGTTAAACAGGAGTAACAAATGAGGGTGAATTTTCAGAAAGACAGTATATCTCGGAAACGTAAAATGTTACAGACCTAAAAATTGGTATCTGAAATCTCCTTTAAAGGTAAATAAACATAGGCGATTTATTTTTGGAGACTCCACTTAAGGGGAACTAAAAAGGGGGAGAAATTTTAAAATGAGAATTTCAACAGTATATCTCAAAAACTTAAACATGTTACAGAAGTGAAAAATGGTATTTTTTTAATCTCTATTAAAAATAAAGAAACGTGTATTTTTAGTTTTCGGAAAAACCACTTGGGTGAGGGTGGGAGGTTAAAGTGACTGAAAATGGGGTTGAATTCTTTTAATTAGGATACTGATATCTCAAAAACTGAGGATGTACAAACGTGGAATTGTGTATATGGAATCTGCTTTAAAAGTAAAGAGACACGTATTCTCGGAAAATCCAATGAAAGGGGGGGGGGGGTGAAAGAACTGAAAACTGAATTGAATTAATTGTATGAGGGTACTTACATCTAATAAAAACTAAGGTTGTTACTGTTGTAAACAAGATAAGGTTTACAAGAACACAACTTATTTATTTGCTTCACACAGAATTCTACAGTATGTACAGGAATAAAACATAAAATTGTCTCGAAGCAAAGTAGATGATTAATCTTGAGAGAGTTTCTGTTTCTATACACTATGTACACTCTGAATGTATTTACACTCCCTGCTATCTTGAAAAGATAGTTCTTGGGAAAGATATAGTTCGTGATAGTTGAAAACTATCATTTGCACTAGCATAGATTAGCTAAGAGAGTTCCTTCTAACTTGAAGTGTCTGAGTTCATAAGTTTGTACTAAATGAAAGCTATGTTCACAATTAGAGAACCTAATGTGTGTGTCGGAGCTTGATTGAGCTTGGGGAAGTGTGGCATACAACATCGGGGCTCGACATGGATGAAGGAACGGGAAAGCGAAGTAGTGACCTGACGTAAAACCTCATACTACCAGAATTCCGTCCACCTGGTCGAGACACATTTTTAAGAGGAGTAGCCTCCGTGTTCGACGTTCAGTGTATTCTGGAGCAGGACACTGGGGAGAATCCTCATGAGTGACAGACAGGGAGCTCCTTATATACTGCACACGACGTAACAGACACGCGCACTGAAGACTGCGCGTCGAGTCTCGAATGATCCACGCTTGCGTGCGTGCGGCTGGCAGGCGCTGAGCGAAGAGAGCGGAGGACATACAACAGTTACAGACGTGAAAACTGGTATTTTGATCTCCTTTAAAAACAAAGAAAAACGCGTTTTTGGGGGGGAAATCATCATGGGGGGCAGGAGGGAAAATGAGTTGAATACCTTTCATCAGGACACATATCTCAAAAACTGAAGATGTTATAGTCATGATGATTGGTATTTAGATCCTTTACTATTAAAGAAACAAGGGGGGTGAAAGGAGCTGAAAAAGTGAATTATTTTTATGGGCATACTTATCTCCAAACTGAAGGTAACAGACGGAAGCGTCGGTATTTGGAATCCTCTTTAAACATAAAGGAACACGCCTTCTGGTTTTTTTTGGGGGGGGGGCGGGGGGGTGCGCGGGTAAATCAATTTAATGGCGATGGGGTGAAAAGGGAGTTGAAACCAATTGATTTTACTGTCCATAATGTACTTATAAGGGGCCTTCGTGGCTCAGGCGGCAGCGCGCTGGCCTCTCACCGCTGGGTTCTGTGGTTCAAATCCCGGTTACTCCATGTGAGATTTGTGCTGTACAAAGCGGAGGCGGGGTAGCCTTTTCTCCGGGTACTCTGAATTTACCTGTCATCATTCATTCCAGCAACAGTCTCCAATATCATTTCATTTCATTTGTCATTCATTAATCATTGCCCCAGAGGAGTGTGACAGGCTTCGGCAGTCGGCACAGTTCCTATCCTGGCCGCTAGATGAGGGCTTTATTCATTCCATTCCTGACCCGGTCGAATGACAAGAAACAGATTTTGGATTTTCAATGTACTTATTCTGACCATAAACCGATTATTTTTAATCTTTCTGGGTTCGTTTTCAATAGCCATCTTTTCCTTTGGAGAACGTTCTTAGATTACAGAGATTCTCCTGGCATACAAATAAAAATTTAAAAACATTTGAAATAAACCATAGGAATGACATTGACCGTGCAATTGTTCACATCTACAATAAGGTTAATAATGCACGGAAGTATTGAACCCTTGAACTTACCATTCCATCGTTGGTCGGCCACGGCTGCTACAGCAGAGCAATATTGAACTCTTAAATCATGGATCGTTGCGGGAAGAAATTCGGTCACGATCTTAACCAAACGATTGGGTTCAGAAGAGAGCCTAACTACTTGAAATGAGGAGCAAATATGTGCTTACAAACTTTTATTAAATTCGAAATGGCACGACAACATTATTATTTTTAATATAAATCCTTGAAATACAAAAATATGAATCATTTATTATTGAATGTTTCAAACGCAGTCACATTGCATAGCGTTGATTTATTTCTCACAATATCGAAGAGTTGCTTCAGAGAAAGTAATAAATTAGTGGATAGCGAAACTGAAAAACTGAAAAAGGAAAGACCTGAAAACCGGGCACCTATTACTCCAAACGAGAACTGAGAATTAATCCACACGATCCGTGGAAAATCTGACTTTCAACAAGTAGAACGCCTGATTTCCTCTCCATTAAGGTTATCCACCAGTCGAATACCCTTATGGATACGGAACACCCGCCGAATGGACCCTTAATCGAACCAAATTGGCTTTCAGTTGCTTTGGATAAGTTGCGAAATATTATGGGAAAGCATGGTGTTCACTACGAGTTAACAGCATCATTCACAATTGAAATAAAATTCCACCATGTATTTGTCATTCATGACACCCTTAAGTGATAAAATAATCCCGATGCTAAATGTGCATCACCCAAACAACTGCTCGGAAGGAACCAACAACAACATGATCCGCGAGGATCTTACGTTACGTCGTTCTGAAGGAACAAAACTGCGAAATGCAGGAAACACTTATTCATCACGCATTTAGAAGAAATGCCAAACACTGAAGTTGATTAAAAAGTGGTAAATCACTTGAAAAGTATTATTATCAAACCGATTTTCAGGTTAGAAATGGTTATGTTACGCTTAATAAAATTACCAGTCCACATTGAAAAATACAACAAACTTAAGGAATTCTTTTCTTTTTTAAACAATGACTACCATTACAGATCCATCTACTTATTGTTTGTCCCAACACACTACCTATAAAGTTAGCACTTAATCGAATTCAACTACGTATAAACTGTGAAAGAACGACAAAGATTGAATATAAAAATAATATTACTGGCTGACGAATCGAAACCACATTCGCAACTCAAGTCTCACACTAATACATTGAGTGTCAATATGCACACTATCAAAACGAAACGGACGTCAGAACGACGAAACAATTAAGTCCGTAAAATAAAATTAAATAAAATATCGAAGTTATTTAAACTCAACACGCATGGAGAATTACAGTAAACTGTTCCATCACCATTTAGAAGAAATCCAATGTTGGGCAACCCTCATTCGCCGATAACGGTCCCATATCTTAGGGAGCACCTTCCAGCTGTTGGAGCTGCGCACAAGTTGGCCTCATTATTACCGATCTAACCCTCTTCAGATTTCATATTTTACTGTAGGTGCTACCTTCGCCCAGGTCACTTCGCAAAAACAAACAAAAACATCTAATCTGAGACTTGAGTATGTACAGCTGACATCCCAGACCTATCGTCGGGCTCACTTAAAATCTGTACATCCTAACACTAATCCCTATGTAGCCTACACAATACCTTCCTAATTCTGTCGTCGAGCGTGAACTAGGACGTCTCATCATCAGTATACTCCAAGGATAACATGTGACGTCCTAAATCTATTGTCGGGCGTAAAGCTGGGACGTATTACGCATCCCCTAGCATATCAGGCGAACTAGCAATTTCAAACAAACTCTGACATTTCAATTGTAAACCTGGTCAGACTAATAACACACAACGGAACAACGTCTCTGACTATTAAACAAACGCAAGTCGGAAAATGCAGTAAGTCTCTATCTCGTTACAAAACGTGAGCTCGAAAATAAATATACGTGACGAACAATCCCCCAACTCAAACACGATCCCAGCATGTGCAATGAAGTTTTAGGGAAGAAATAATAATTCCCAACACACGTCTACCATTTAATGGATGTTGTCCAACAATAATAATCATCACTACCGCATTGGAAACACTCAAATCGCCTACCGTCAATTTCAAAGATTTATATCTATGACTATCCAGTGAAACGAAATTCAATACAACACCAACCGTGTATTCTAAATGCTCTTTTGTCCTTGAGGTCACATTATCTTAATATTCATACTGACCTGACGTAACTAGTCACTTGACTTTTACTACCAAGACTTTTAATCTTTACTAGAATCGTTTTCACTTGGGATCTTACTAGAAATCTACGGTGCCTCACACAGTAGTCGTCTCAATTTTCGGATTGTTAGCGGAAAACACTACAGCCTGCCACAGTACAGCCTGCCTCACAAATCCTTCCCCGGCAAGCATAGCCTGTCTCAAAACTCATTTCTTCGCCTTACCCCAGCGGTATTACTTAAGATCCAGGCTCCTTTTCACCTTCAGTATTCCTATCGCTCTCATCTCCACATATATAAATTCTTCGCTCTCAATCCATCTTTCTTATATTTCCAAGACCCGTTTCATATTTCAATCCTCTTGTGAAAACAATACCCATTATAAAATACACCTCTTTATTTTACTGTTACTACAACTTTCGGACCTCGAGAATACAAGAACACACCGCGATTTTCCGTATCATCGACATACACGATGTCACAAAATTTTACTTGCCATGAATAAAACATAACTCTATCGAATTTCACTGGAATTTTCTAAATGCCTCCGATCCTTGTAAAACATACTTGTTAAATGCACTTTTAACATAGGAAAATTTTATCCCGCGGTAGACATTATTATTATTATTATTATTATTATTATTATTATTATTATTATTATTATTATTATTATTATTATTATTATTAATTATTAATATTATTATTAATATTATTATTTTCGACAAAAATTTCTGAATTCAAACGATATTTGAAATTAAGACATTCGCCACGACTATTTTACCATTATCGCTTTCCTAATTTTCCTCACTTTGGACAATATCTCATAGAACATTAACACCATATTTAAACGTCGCATTTTTACAGTTTCTTGACGTGAAATTTACAAACTAACATTTTCACACGCTGACCAAAATTATAACACTTCTCGCCTGATAACTACAAATATCAACCCGACGCACGTCTTGAAAAAATTGGTTGGGAAAAACAAAAAAAAATCTAACTACAACATAATACAAAATATGGACAGACCTGCAATTGACGTCATCTCCAGTATTCTGGCTACATTTGCCAGCTGACCTCGTGCTTAGCCGCACATTGGTACATGGAACATCATCTTCTCAAACATATCTATCTTACAAATACTGCCTTTTCACACGTTATTAAATGACAACACAAATCACGCACTTTCTTCGTTATAATTGGTACACCAAACCTCCTTCGTTCTGCAGTCAACTGCGACTGTCTCCCTTCTCCCCAGAGTTGGGTTTCTGTCATCCTAATATAACAGGTGTTCCATAGATAACGAAATCAGAACTACTCCGACTAGCTTCCCAACTCCTTTAACACTTTTCAACACACACGAGGTGATACAATAAAAATCTGCTATGTACTTTAACAGACGCCTATGCTTTCACAGTTTGTCAACAAAAGTTCAGAAAAATTTCTATCACCTTCCCTTTCTAACAGAAGATGTGGACCTCAGCTACGAACATGTACTAAGTTATTTGTAGATTAATCTTATACAATTTTCTGCTGGCGACGGGCGTAAGCTTCCGCTACTTCAGAACCCAGATCGACACTGACAAAAATGCAGAGGGGGGTTTCTTTTATAGTCTTAGGAGTGACGCTACTCACACCACTAAGCTTGATTACGTAATCTGCTAATTTCGCGTCCAATAGACCGATTTTCATCAAACTTGTTCCAGAATTCCGGACAGACTTGCGATTTATTTAGATGTTAATCTCATAATTTTACTACACTCGCAACAGGTAAAATAAATTATTTCTGCCCGGGTGTTTCGCGGGTTTTCTTCATCCATTGACTTTGGCACGTGGAGCTAGTCCACTGATCTGACGCTGATTTGTACTTAGGCTTAACAGCATTTATTTTTAACCTGGGGGTTCTGTCTTCACGTAGGTTTTAAGAATAATTTAGATTATTTATTTCTGTATTTACTGTGTTGCCAAAATCTCTCGTTACGCAGAATTCCGTGAATTTGAAGAATTGTTGTGTACTCGAAGTCCACCGAGGTGCCACGGTATTTCACGAGCTTGCCGTGGGTGAGATCGTTCCCACGCAACAGCGAGGCTCTGGAAGTGCAACATGGCTGCTCTCAAAAATAAAAGTAGCTTGTTATTTTAAATAAATATTGAGAAAATGAAAAATATTTTTCTCACCGTAGAATTATGGGTTCAGTATGTCATTCGTATCGCCAGAAATCCCGCGCACTTGCCTACGCGCGACAATGGTGCTGGTCACATTGTCAGCGATAACAATGGCAGCAGATGAAATTTACCGGCAAGTAGCGGTCTTTCATCTTGCTGTGGGTTCCACAGCATCAATAATAAAAATAATAAAAATAATAATAATAATAATAATAATAATAATAATAATAATAATAATAATAATAATGTTTTTGACTGTCGTCAAAATATGCGGACAGCGCTGCAAACGGGTCCTGGCGGGGTAATGACTACGAATTCAGTCCGGCACACCGGATCTCCTCAAGGATTTGATCCATATTAAAAATGCTTATAGGAAAAAATGGCAAAGATTTAGAGACCCAACTGACCGGGTGGAATACCTGGACCTATCCCGGGAAGTAAGAAATCGATGGCTGGAAAGAAAGATTGAAGAATGGGAGGAACTTTACTGTAATCTCTCAAAAAAACGGGTCAGATCGCGAATTTTGGCGGATTCTCTCAGAAAACGAGTCAGATCGTGAATTTCGGTGGATTATATATAAAACGTTAAGCATTCAATTATAAATTTCAGTATAATACCGTAGCGAAGCACGGGTAACTTAGTAGTGAATAAATAAACACATAAATAAATAAATAAATAAATAAATAAATAAATAAAATGTAGATGTAGATGTTTAAAGTGCTGCCTAACACTAGGAATACGCCCTCTTCATGTCACAATTATTATTATTATTATTATTATTATTATTATTATTATTATTATTATTATTATTATTATTATTATTATTATTATTATTATTATTATTATTATTGTGCCATTTCACTGTTATGAGAAGTTACGACCGTAAGTAGAACAAAGATGGAACCCATGTATCTTGGAATAATTAACGCCGAAAGATCTGAATCATACCGCATGTGAAGGCGAAAGTGCTCACACCAAGTGGGAGAGAAGAAGAAGTAAGATCCAGAAGGCAGTGAAAAGGATCGAACGGGAATATTGTTACTAACAATTATGAAAAAAAAATATACCGAGATTGGATTGCTACCTAAAATATACGAATTGAAGACGGAAGTAACTGCACCAGAATCTTGAGGACGGCACAACAAGAAATCAGCTCCGCGGGATAAAGAAGGAATTTTTAGAAGCTACATTGCGAATTGAACGGGAGACTAATAATTTCATTCAGCGATCTCCAAGAGACGTGAAGAGAGGAAAATAACAGCAACAAGCTCACGTCACTGCAGTCCCTGCTGACGTACTTCACGATATTACCGAAGTGAAGAGTTACAAAGGGAATCCTACAATAACTCGAAATTGAGTGAAGAAAGAGAATTAATCGTTTCAAATTCTAAAATTACATCACCCTAAGGAAAATATTCGACCAGTAAATCAACTCTTTCAGAGGGAACAATCTTCACATTAGACAGTTTCTCACGGTTATTCACAATGGAAATGCTAATTAATCTCATATGCCATTCTATTCCAACTAGACCACAGATGAACATGAAGCTCTAAGGAGATGATAAGCCAGACTGCCCAAATGGGTGCCGCAGGATGACGTTGCCGACCGAGATGACTGAGCCCAGAGGAGGAATATGCGAATATTTCCCGTCCACCCAGGGAAATAAGTAGCGACGTTTCAATATGTCCTGTCAGCTGGACATATGACGGCGACTGGAGCTGCTGAATTCAGATAAGTCTTACTTTTAAATCAGTGTAATAATGTTTGTATTCAACTGTAAATGTAGTATGATTTATTAATTTGTTCGGTGCGAAGTGATTAAATGACAAGAGTGGTGTGATAAATTAGAATGAAGGTGGATAGGTAATCTTCAGATGTGCATAACAAATCCTTAGATAGGTAGTCACTCAGTGATAAAAGCCTACGTTCGAAATGTGATCCATGTAGTGTGAAATTCTGAGTTAGTCAAAGTGACAGTAAGTTGTATGATACATAAAAGAGCGATATAGATACGTGTGTACATTGGTTATAGTCAATGAATGTCAAGTTAGAAACCAACAGTAGGATATGCTTGCTAGGTAGACAAATCTGTTTATGATAAATGGTGGTTATGACTGAATGAAGGTCATAGTATTTGGAAATGTGTCCATGAACCGTAATTGAAAAAAATAAGGGCCACAATGGTAAGAAGTGAACCCGTGTTAGTAAGGAGACAGATTATGGTTTTGAAAGTATAATAGTAATATTTTAAGAGAAGTTGATACGTGATTGATGATTGAGAATAATGATGGTTATTGATTCTTCGCGAGGATGAACACGGTGACGTGGCTATGCACTTAACGGTTTTCATGTAGAGTTTTGCTAATTAGGAAATGAATGTGTAGCAATTTCATGTTCTGTTTATCTCACGAGCAAGCATGTAGAAATACAAATAAGATCTGAGTGACATCTGTTGGTTAGAACGCTCACTTGGTAGTGTCAACAAAATCTCAGTTAGGAGGACGAACTGAATACATGTGCAGTCACAATTTTTTTTTCTTCATACCAATCTATTCTCAGACGAGAGGAACGTAGTAATCTCTTAGGTGTCATCCCATCACTGATGACTAAATGTAAATGTAGAAATGATTTTCAACGGTCAAGTCTTCACACTATGCACCACTCTTGATAGCATATTTCAGACGAGACTAGTAGGGTAGTCATTAACAAGTATAATATCGCACCTATGTTTAGCTTAAAATGACGAGAGGATTTGGATCTTTAAATGGTATATGTGTCTTACTGGTTCTGATTGAACTTTTATGAGAACTACATTGATTTGAAAGGGGAACTTATCGGAATTCATGTAGAATAAGAAGGACGTAGACAAAGAAGCATTAATATTCAACATTCAACATTTAATTAAATTTTCAATGGTCATTATTCCATATCCAACATTGTGATTTAATTATGTATGGAAACATTAGGGAACTATCCTCCCAGATTAGCACCCATAGGTATTTATTAGTATGTTGAGAAGGATAGGATTATTCTATGGCAGTAAATAAATATGAGCTCCGAGGGAGAGCTAATAGTTAATTCAAACCGCATATGTAGTAGGGAAAAATTCCAATTCTTAAAATATGGTTATAAGTCTCAAAAATGCGTCCTGGATACCATGAAGAAGACACCCTCAGTCTATATTTTGCTTATTGGAATTCATGTTGTAAATATTTCTTTTCTTTGCTAAGGTACCCAGACCAATAATTTTTTTTCTTGTTACCCAGATAAGTTATTAACTATACAGATAAGTTTTTCTTTAGTTAGCCAAGTAAGTTTTCAATTACTTATACGAATTTTTAATTACCTATGTTAGGAAATCTTTCACTAATTTAAGTATTCAAACATACTCGACTTCGTTTCAATCCATTAATTGAACGCTTTATTCCAATTTAATTATTGCTTTAAGGGCCTAAGAGGGAGAATTTGACATTTTCTTTAGGACTTGTGGGTTTTAATTTGATAATCATGAGCTGGAGCATAATAGTATTCAACTTAATGGTGGCCTATTCCGAACTTAATACCTTGCCATACATTGCATTCTGTCCCTGATTTTGTGGGCAAGCATGACCTGAGCACTTAACGTAATGGATTCCAGTAGATCTATTACAGATGATGACGAGATCAAACAACTTTTACTTTAGAATGCATAGTGGGCGCTGGATATGCCAAATACCGGTAGATTTTGCATGAACATTACTTACATATATTTTTGCACGATACCGCCCTTTTCTTCGATTCTTCTTTCCACCCAGAAACGTGGAAGTGCTGAATAAAGGAGTGATATAGAGCAATTAAAAGAAAAAAAGGAAATGAGTAATTAAATATTGAATGGAGAAATAGGTAAACTTATGAGGTTAAGTCCATGTTCCCTCGAAATAGGCCAAGTGAACAGTCGACCACACAATTTCCTTTACCAGATTTTTCTTTTTGTGGAGGATAGTCCAATATTCGAATTCTGGATTGAAATATTGTTATAATAAACAAATACAGAAAATGTTAAACAGTTCTTTCAATGTGTTTGTAGTATAGAGACCTAGATTTAAGTAAATGAGAGCGATGACATCTTGATAGCATAAGAATTAGAATAAGCAACATATGAAAGTCGTTACTATAGGTGATTTAAGTCTTATTTGGCTCCGCATGGTATATCTTTCTCTGATTCGGAACTCAACACCCAAATTATTGAACTGTTTGGTTTGAAAGATCATAATTAAGCTAGCCTGGATATTATGCGTCCTTTCAGGGAGCCCGGAACGGCGCATTATTATTATTATTATTATTATTATTATTATTATTATTATTATTATTATTATTATTATTATTATTATTATTATTATTATTATTATTATTATTATTATTATAGCATTGTTATGAAAAGTAAGTTTCTGTGAGTATGGTATTAATATTACCATTTCCAAAACCAAAATGGTGTCAGTAGGCAAGAAATCTAAGAGGACTGAATGTCTGGTACTGCTGGATCATGTGTATTCTCCTAGGAAGGTACTATGTTACGTGAAATTAAATCAAGGTGTGTCAAAGTTAATACAGTGAGCTCACAGTTTGATTAACGGTATTTTGTAAGAACAAATAGGGATCCCATACGACATTATATTTCATTTTCAAACCAACTTTACTGTAGGTGAATGAAAGCTGGGTGGACTTAGGATATTTTATTCGTAAATTGGAATAGACACGAAATTAGCGAGAGTCATTGCTGGTGCAAACAGGTAGGAATAATGGAAGGAAGGCACTTGAAATGATGAGATAAATAAGGAAAAATTCGATTGATAAAACAGCTTAAGAAGTATGGTGATGAGAGGCGAATGGATGAGGATAGGTTGCCAAGAAGAAGAATTGAGTCGGTCATGAAAGGTAGGAGAAGGAGGGGGAGGCCAATGCGATGACGTGTAGAACTAAACGAGTCCACAGATCTACAGTAGTTGCAAACAGTTTTGTGGAAGGACTTAATTTATTCACAGGATCTTACAGACTGAATAATGAAAGCCGTAACAGTATATCGTCGTTGCGCCTGCGAAAACCGCTATGTGATAACATTTTTGAAGAAATACTGACCCGCAGCACATATATTAGGAGACTGAGCATTCCATGACGGTATTAGCACAATATTGAACCTTAGATGGCAGAACCTTACCGGCCAAAGTTCTAAGCTGAAATATTTCACTTAGTGGTTCTAATGTTGACAACACTTCATAGCAGACCAAGTAGGAGTCCCCATACTATGAAAAACGTAAACTTGAGCAATTTCCTCAAATGTGCCGAAAATTGAAGGGCTAAAGAGCCTAAAAATATTTCAAATGGTGAGTCTTGGACAGCTCTATCAAGCTATAAAACAAAGAAAGAATTCGAAAATCACTCCCGGCCTAAATGAAATGAAGTGGCGTATGGCTTTTAGTGCCGGGAGTGTCTGAGGACATGTTCGGCTCGCCAGGTGCAGGTTTTTTGATTTAACACTCGTAGGCGACCTGCGCGTCGTGATGAGGATGAAATGATGATGAAGACAACACATACACCCAGTCCCCGTGTCGGAGAAATTAACCAATGATGGTTAAAATTCCCGACCCTGCCGGGAATCAAACCCCGGACCCCCGTGACCAAAGGCCAGCACGCTAACCATTGAGCCATGGAGCCGGACCCGGCCTAAGTGCAGTTCCGGAAAAACAGCCTAAAATCCACACCAAATGTAGTTACAAGCGCTTAAGTGAAACCCTGCATTGACTCACATTAGCGCTCGTAGTGGTCGAAAAAGGCAAACTGCTAATCTAATCGAGCTGGTAACGATAATTAAGGAAAGGATTGTAATTTTATGGAATAAATAGAGAATATATTCTCATACTTTATTCTATTCTACACCGACTGACAGAGCAAATGCAACACCAAGAAGGAGTGGTCAGAACTTTATGCCAATTGCAGGGTAGACTGACGTCACTGAGGTATGCTCATGATGTGAAATGCGCCGCTGTGCTGCGCACGTAGCGAACGATAAATGGGACACGGCGTTGGCGAATGGCCCACTTCGTACCGTGATTTCTCAGCCGACAGTCATTGTAGAACGTGTTGTCGTGTGCCACAGGACACGTGTATAGCTAAGAATGCCAGGCCGCCGTCAACGGAGGCATTTCCAGCAGACAGACGACTTTACGAGGGGTATGGTGATCGGGCTGAGAAGGGCAGGTTGGTCGCTTCGTCAAATCGCAGCTGATACCCGTAGGGATGTGTCCACGGTGCAGCGCCTGTGGCGAAGATGGTTGGCGCAGGGACATGTGGCATGTGCGAGGGGTCCAGGCGCAGCCCGAGTGACGTCAGCACGCGAGGATCGGCGCATCCGCCGCCAAGCGGTGGCAGCCCCGCACGCCACGTCAACCGCCATTCTTCAGCATGTGCAAGACACCCTGGCTGTTCCAATATCGACCAGAACAATTTCCCGTCGATTGGTTGAAGGAGGCCTGCACTCCCGGCGTCCGCTCAGAAGACTACCATTGACTCCACAGCATAGACGTGCACGCCTGGCATGGTGCCGGGCTAGAGCGACTTGGATGAGGGAATGGCGGAACGACGTGTTCTCCGATGAGTCACGCTTCTGTTCTGTCAGTGATAGTCACCGCAGACGAGTGTGGCGTCGGCGTGAAGAAAGGTCAAATCCGGCAGTAACTGTGGAGCGCCCTACTGCTAGACAACGCGGCATCATGGTTTGGGGCGCTATTGCGTATGATTCCACGTCACCTCTAGTGCGTATTCAAGGCACGTTAAATGCCCACCGCTACGTGCAGCATGTGCTGCGGCCGGTGGCACTCCCGTACCTTCAGGGGCTGCCCAATGCTCTGTTTCAGCAGGATAATGCCCGCCCACACACTGCTCGCATCTCCCAACAGGCTCTACGAGGTGTACAGATGCTTCCGTGGCCAGCGTACTCTCCAGATCTCTCACCAATCGAACACGTGTGGGATCTCATTGGACGCCGTTTGCAAACTCTTCCCCAGCCTCGTACGGATGACCAACTGTGGAAAATGGTTGACAGAGAATGGAGAACCATCCCTCAGGACACCATCCGCACTCTTATTGACTCTGTACCTCGACGTGTTTCTGCGTGCATCGCCGCTCGCGGTGGTCCTACATCCTACTGAGTCGATGCCGTGCGCACTGTGTAACCTGCATATTATTCTTCCGTGCCGACTCTGTTTTTTCCCCAACTTTCATCCCTTTCGAACCACTCCTCCTTGGTGTTGCATTGTCACTGTCAGTCAGTGTATTTACCTAGGATCCGTAGTTCATAATATCCCTAGGACGTTTTCAGCATTGAGTTGCTTGCCTGAAGGACTAGGATTGTGGATTTTTGCAGGTCCAACGGTAATATAATGGAGACATGGGCCTATGTATGTATGTATTAATAATAATAATAATAATAATAATAATAATAATAATAATAATAATAATAATAATAATGAGCTCGCTAATTAGCACAGAAGAGGTGAAATATATTATGTTGTCATGAAGAGATGAAGCCCAAAAGCCCTTCTTTACTGATCGAATGAAATTCGAATCAGAACAGCGAATAACGTACGGTGGAATCGGGTTGACTAACCGTAACGAGTCAGACCTTGAAATATTGGGGAAGATTCAGGCAGGTTTCCGATTAGAGTTCACCTTCGTTTAAACTCATTCAAAAACAAACTCTCAATACAAGACCAGAAATATCTGTAGTACTATACAAAACCTTAGTTTGGAGTAAGGATAACAGGGAAACTAAAATAATGATAGGGAGATCAAAAGCAGAAAATATAAAAGAACTTTGTAATTTGGGAAAGCACGATCACTGAAGGTAAAAGGTACACCAGTTAAACCAGGAGAAGGATAGCAAAAGCCTGACATTCTTTCAACAACAAATATAGGGTAGTTATTTGTATGCAGATATTTATAGGTATAAGGAAATAAAGTAGGAATTTCTCAAAATATTGGTTTGGTGCACATTTCTACACAAGTGGGAGTTGGACAGTTCTGTTGTTAAAAAAAAGGGAAGAAAAAACTAGAAGTTGGAGTGATATGAATATTGAGCTTGAAGACACGAAGTTGATGGACAGAAATGAAAACAAATATCAAAGTATTTAAGGAGGATGTTGAGGACTGAAAAGTTCTGGACATAATGGAAAGAAAGGAAAATTAAATGTTTAGGTCATGTACTCAGGTATAACCAATAGGTGAAACCTATTTTAGAAGATAAGTTTTCGAGAGGGGAAGGGGGTTTCGAATATTAAGAGCCAGATGGGTTCTGGAAGTTATTCGAAGCTGAAGAAGAACCTCCTGTGTATCGACAAGGCCTAGCCTTCAGAATTTGATAGATGATAGTACCCATTGTTTTCTACGGCCATGAAATATGATCAGTCACGAAAAGTGACCCAACAACAGCTGGATATGTTTTGAAAAAAGTACTCCGTAAAGAGGAAGAAAGTAGGATTTGGAGACACACGATAAATTATGAGGTTTAGAGAGACATGAAAGGAGAGAGAATTACATGTCTAATTAGGAACAGATGGAATCAATGGGCCGATCATGTCTCGTCTCAAGAATGTCACACATGTCATCAGCAAGGGTATTCATAGAAAGATTTCTAGAGCAGAAGAGACCTCCAGGAAGAGAAAGAGAAGAAAAGAGGGCTCTGGATAAATTGCTAGTAGATACAGTCTGGATGGGGATAATAAATGATGTAGCAGGGAGATAAATTTGAAGGCTAGAGCGTGGTCTGTATGGTCGGTGAATGATGGATAAGTATATAGCCTAAATAAATAATCTACTTCATTGATTTGCTTGGATAAACTCAAACCACAGTATATTATAATCGTAGCATGTAATGCACAATTCGTTTCTAGCATACTTAGAACAGGGGAGGGTCATTCCAAAACAAGTATTATAGAAGAATTACGGTAACTGAGCACATTAATCCTCTGAATATGGCAGTATCCATGCAAAACTCATTTTTTTTAGGATTCTCCACTTCTTTATCCGTGTCAGAAGTGTTCTACTGTCATCACCATCAGAAATCGATTGATTCATTTCTGAATATCGTGACCCCACTGTCTTTGCTGGTTACATCTCTACTGCAACTTCGCCATCCCGGACAATCTTTGGTTTTCCTCAGGGCACATTGAAAAAATAAACCGGTAATAGTCTTCAATTTTCCTGTCCATCCGGCTGTATGTCGGTCGTACTCTACTGACACAATTTCAGAATGGCGAACATAGCTAGGCTAAATATATAAATTGTGTACACTATTCTGTATAGGTACATAATGTGTATGTTCAGTCGTCAGCCCTAAGGCTGGTTGACCGGGCGAGTTGGCCGTGCGGTTGGGAGCGCGCAGCTGTGAGCTCGCATCCGGGAGATAGCGAGTTCGAATCCCACTGTCGGCAGCCCTGAAGATGGTTTTCCGTGGTTTTCCATTTTCACACCAGGCAAATGCTGGGGCTGTACCTTAATTAAGGCCACGACCGCTTCCTTCCTATTCCTAGGCCTTTCCCGTCCCATCGTCGCCATAAGACCTATCTGTGTCGGTGCGACGTAAAGCAAAATAGCACAATAATATATAAGGCTTGTTGGATCCTCATCAGCTCCGCCATCACCTGTCATAGATGGTCTAGGCATCACTGAAAAGGCCTACTAGGGAAATGAGGAGTGAGGTAGTTACCCGTTGCTTTCCTCACCGAGCCAGAAGTTGCTATTACATATCAGTTTGCCAATCACACTGAAATGCATGCATCAACCGACCCTATGAGCAACATTTTCGCACCATTCTTAGCAGAGACTGGCTTCACAAGGAATGGCATTGCTAGCATTGCTCATACCTCATTCACTTTCATATTGTCAAAGCCAAGGGTACGACAGAGACAGGTCAATGAAAGCAACAAAATTGCTCTAGTCTATACCAGAAGACTTAGTGCACTGTAATAACTAGGTTCTGTCAGCAAAGGCATAGATACATAATATTGAACGGAAATTATTACAAACAGCCCGCCTCTGTGGTGTAGTGGTTAATGTGATTAGCTGCCACCCCCGGAGGCCCGGGTTCGATTCCCGGCTCTGCCACGAAATTTGAAAAGTGGTACGAGGGCTGGAACGGGGTCCACTCAGCCTCGGGAGGTCAACTGAGTAGAGGTGGGTTCGATTCCCACCTCAGCCATCCTGGAAGTGGTTTTCCGTAGTTTCCCACTTCTCCTCCAGGCAATTGCCGGGATGGCACCGAACTTAAGGCCACGGTCGCCTCCTTCCGTCTTCCTTGTCTATCCCTTCCTATCTTCCCATCCCCCCGCGAGGCCCCTGTTCAGCATAGCAGGTGAGGCCGCCTGGGTGAGGTACTGGTCATCCTCCACAGTTGTACCCCCAGACCCAGAGTCTGAAGCTCCAGGACCCTGCCCTTGAGGCGGTAGAGGTGGGATCCCTCGCTGAGTCCGAGGGAAAAACCAACCCTACAGGATAAGCAGATTATGAAAGAAAGAATGATTACAAACATAAGAGCTTCCGTGGCTCGGGCGGCAGCGCGCCGGCCTCTCTCTGCAGGGTTCCGTGGTTCCAACCCGGTGACTCCATGTGAGATTTGTGCTGGGCAATGAGAAGGAGGGACATATATTTCTCCGGTCATTCTGGTTTTCCCTGTCATCTTTCATTTCAGCGACACTCTCCAATAGCTTTTAATTTCATCTGTGTCATTAATCATTGCCCCAGAGGAATTCGACTGGCTTCGGAAGCCGGCACAATTCCTATCCTCGCCGCTAGATGGGGGCTTCATTCATTCCATTCCTGACCCGGTCGAATTACTGGAAAAAGGCTGTAGACTTTTCATTACAAACATAAAACTGCAACAGAAACATAATATAACCCAAAATAATACGTAATGATATAATAAAAAACTTCCGGGCTATTATGCCGTGGTCCACTCCTCTCGATTCTTCCAGACGTTTTGACTGCGGCTGCGAGATACAGGAGAGCGTATCTACACGACGCCACAGACGATGACTACCGCAGCAGTAGTCGAAACGTCTGGAAGAAGCGAGAGGAGTGGACCACGGCATAATAGCCCGGAAGTTTTTTTATTATATTGACACCGGCCGTGAAAGCCTTCATACTTAAATGAATATGTAATGAATTGTGAACTGATGTTTACGTACGATTTTGAGGCAAACATTGATAATGCTGTGTAGATTGGCAGTGCTTTAAAGCAAGTTCATTGCTCATCGTGTGCAGATTTTATCAGTGGATACATTCTTTTTCATCAGATACAACCGTCTATGATAGAGAAGGGCAACAGACAATTCAACATGTACTCATCTGAGCACCACCCATGCTATAGATGTCACCCAATGCTGGGCAAAGAACATTTTACTTAAACAATTGAGACATTCGTTTTCCCAAGCGGTTATTGTCGGATATTTGAGTTTGGACAAACTGCAGAAATCAGTTCTGAAGGGAGTACCCTATTCAGTGTCTCGTGTTCTACTTTGTCACCCATATAACTAGGGCAAAAATTTGGCTTGCAGAAAGAAAAGGCTAAGCAGTTGAGGACATTGTGGCGTACGGTAATTCAAGTTCCCATTGGATAATTATTGTGCCATATACTGTACTTACAATTATTAATTTGTTGATTGCTGGTGCCATGGTTGAACAACTTCAACTAAACTATGTTCCTGCAACGAGTTTGTTCAACGTAGATGACACTGGTTTACGTGCGAATGACAAGTATTGCGAAGACCGAGAAAAATAGATAATTACTCGAAACCTGCTGTAAAGAGAGGAGAATGAGTGAGTTTTAGCACGGAACTGGGAAAGGTGTTGTCGTCGAAGAAAATATTTTTCTGTGTCAGAAGGTAAACGTCTGAGAAGTGATAAAGATCAGAAGTCATTATTTAAGCTGTTTTGGGGCATAATTGATTAAAGGAAACACAACGACTATCTATGTGGTAATGGTCATCATTTTGAAGTGTTAAGTGTTCGTGCTCGAGATGGAAGTAGGACTCAAGGATTTTTATTAATCTGCTTCGAAAGCAATAGCGTTGTGTACCGTAACACACTCTAAGTGAGATATCATCCCAGTGTCTCGTTTCTTTTCTGTATAAACTGCATAGACCGCCTCTGTGGTGTAGTGGTTAGTGTGATTAGCTGCCATCCCCGGAGACCGGAGTTCGATTCTCAGCTCTGCCACGAAATTTGAAAAGTGGTACGAGGACTGGAACGGAGTCCACTCAGCCTCGGGAGGTCAACTGAGTAGAGGGGTTTCGATTCCCACCTCAGCCATCTTCGATATGATTTTCCGTGGCTTCCTACTTATTCTCCAGGCAAATGCTGCGATGATACATAACTGTAGGACATGACCGCTTCCTTCTCTCTTCCTTGCCTATTCCTTATATTTTCCCCATCCTCCACAAGACCCCTGTTCAGCATAGCAGGTGAGACGTCTGTGCCAGTTACTAGTCCTCCTCCCCAGCTGTATCCCTGTCTCACGCTCCAGGACACTGCCCTTGAGGCGATGGAGGTGGGATTCCTCACCGAGTCTGAGGGAAAACCTACGCTAGACGGTAAAAGTATTAAATAAATAAATAGACTGGATATGAAATATTTGTTGCTGTGAATATTTATTATAATTTCTTAAATTTAAGCCATTTATTTCCTGGAACTTCCAGTAAGATCAAACACAGTACTTTAAAATGAAATTTAGCAGATAGAGAATTAAAATGGCACAAATATCCATTAAAATTTCTATAAGTTTATCATTAATTCGCTAATCATTAACGTTTTTAACGTAATAATGAAACATGAACACCGCCTTTCATTCTGTAGCAGAAGATGACCTTTAAAATTCACCGACCGCTGCTTGTCGTCCATCCCAATACCACTTCTGGACGGCATAGGCGGTTTCAAAATCCCTCACTAGGATAGTCTCATAAAGCTTTAGTGCCCTACGCCAAATTCCTATTTACAATGCTGTGTAGTGTATATAAAATATATTGCAATATGTAATTGTAACACGTTTTTTAATAGGTTTTAAATTGCATTCGCAGGTGCTTTAGAACAAAATATCAGTGAAATAAACTGATTCACGTTGTGTGACTAACGACATCAAAGGAAATGAATATCACCATAGATGTACTTTTAATATCAGAATGTCAAAGCAAATACAGATCACAGTATTTACCACACAAGTTAATAGAAATATGTAATTGATTTAACAGGTTAAATAAGAGTAAAATCAAATATAATTAGATATAGTGCAATACAACGGGAATGAGGTGGTAGTAGTATTTCCTCTGCAGTCTACTGCCTTACCCAATCATGGATATCGGTGCCCCCAGCTAAACCAACGACATATTAAGTCAATACAAAACTAAACTACACGAGGCTAAATAAAACTATACTAAACAAAAATAAAATTAAGTATGTAAAACGAAACTAAACAAAACTATGCTAGACAAAATAAAAGTAAAAAAGGAGACAAAACTAAAATAAATTAAACAAAAATAAAATAACCAATAATAAAGTTAAGTAAACTAAATCATACTATACCAAACTAAACTAAACTATAACTTACTAAACTACGCTTCACTGCACGTAATTGAAATAAGCTAAACTTAACTAAACTAAATTAAACTGAATAATATTCAACATGGCAAAACCTCGCAGGCCCGGACACAGAGAGGATTGACAGATGACAGAGAGCTGTTTCTTGATTCGACGGGTGGTGGTGCGAATCTTCTGGTTAATTCCGACTACGAAAGAAACTCTAATCTGGTAAATAGTCACCCCTGGTATCCGTAATAGGGCTTGGGGCTTGCAATTGATCCTTATGAAAGAGAAATTCCCAGTAAAGGCGAGTCGTAAGCTCATGTTGATTACGAACCTGCCCTCTGCACACACCGCCCGTCAATGCTACCTACTGAATGATTTAGCCAGGTCTTCGGACCGGTGAGCAGGATCTGCTTCAAGGAGTTCCCGATGTGTCCGAAAAGATTATCCAAATGAATTATTGTCGGGTCGGGTATGAGGTAAAATGAATCTATTGTGGCGGATTTTTTGACCAAACGTCAACCTCATCAGAGGAGTTAATGAGATGAAATGAATGACGTGATATTTGATGGAAGGAAGGGAGAGTGTGAAACCCGGTGCCGGCACATAGCCTACTCCAGTAGAATAGCACCAAGGGGTCTGCTCAAGGCTTAACGTTCGCATCCGGCGGACAAATCACCATCAACAGCGTCGTATGCCCTCACTCCATATGAGCACTGCGGAGAGATATACCATCACCCCCCCCCCCCCCCTCTACGTTGCCGGCCAACATTCTGATGGTGGACATTTTTTCAACCAACGGAACTCGAGCCGGCTAACCACAGTGTCAGGCCGTTTAGACTTCAACGCCTTAAATGTCATGGCCACCGGGCGGATAAATTATTTATAGGAAGTAAAAGTAGTATTAAGTTTCCGTAGGTGAGGATAAATCAAGGATAGATTCGATTAGAGGGGAAGTATTCATTTTGGAGAAAGAAGAAGCTGTGAGCTACGGAAACGTTAAGGACGATGAACATGAAATTCTAGGTGTAAGGCTCATCTGTAAAGATAATAGGCAATTTGACATATTTTATATGTACGGACCTGAGAGGGGTAACACCCACGCTGCTGCAGAGTTATTTGATAATCAAACCTGTGGGAATGATACACAAATGAACGTGATTGTAACGAGTGATCTCAGTTTACCAATTGTTAACTTGGAAGGTATGACAAGGTATATGGCAAAGTATGATCAACAAATGGTAATCTTTGAATGTCAGCTGAATAAGAACTTAATAGAATCAGCTAGAGGAAAGAATATTCTAAACGTGGTGCTGGTAAAACCAGATGAACTGTATAGAAAAAGCTGAGGTGATAGATGTTGTAAGCGATTCTGAAGATGCTTTAGTCGTAATTAACAATAAATGTGATTGAAAGGAAGGTTATAAAAGTAGGTCTAGCTGCCTCTGTGGATCCGTGGTAGAGTGTCGGCCTCCGGATCCCAAGATAGCGGGTTCAAACCCGGCAGAGGTGGTCGGATTTTTGACGGGCGGAAAAAAGTCCATTCGACACTCCATGTCGTACGATGTCGGCATGTAAAAGATCTCTGGTGATACATTTGGTATTTACCCGACAAAATTAATTAAATCTCAGCCATAGACGCCCAAGAGAGATCCGGTTTACTCTGTCTGCCATCTAGCGGACCTAGAGTAAAACGGAACGTCGAAATTGACGAGCAGACAGCCAGATGGCGTCAAATCGAAATGTCTGCAAACGGTAGCTGAGGCCATACGATTATTATTATTATTATTATTATTATTATTATTATTATTATTATTATTATTATTATTATTTATTAAAGTAGGTCTAGTAGGTAATTGTTTTCTTATCATATGGTTGATAAAAGAGGCATGACAACGTTTTTAACAGTAATTATGAACGGTGGAAAATCGTAAATAAAAATTAAAAGAATCTATGGGATGGTTTTAAAGCAATAGTTGAGGAGTATGAAACAGATACATACTTTTAAAGGTGTTAGGGAATAGAAAAGGCCGAATATATTACAACATAGAAATAAAAAGATTAAGAAAGAGTTGCAGGTTAGTGAGAAACAGAGTTAGGAATGGATGCAGAAAAAACAAGAGACTGAAAAACTCACTAGGAAATTGAATTTAGCAAGAAAGTCAGCTAAGGATAACATGATGACAATGACAATTAGCAGCCATATGATTTGTAGTGAAAAATACAAGGGTAGGTATAGAAACTTTAAGACAGCAGGTTCCAGAAACGACATTCTAGGAATCATTAATGGAGAAGGGGAGTGTATATGTGAGGATTCTTTTTTTTTTTTTGCTAGTTGCTTTACGTCGCACCGACACAGACAGTTCTTATGGCGACGATGGGACGGGGAAGGGTTGGGAGTGGGAAGGAAGCGGCCGTGGCTGGTGTGAAAATGGGAAACCACGGAAAATCATTTTCAGGGCTGCCGACAGTGGGGTTCGAGCCTACTATCTCCCGAATACTGGATACTGGCCGCACTTAAGCGACTGCAGCTATCGAGCTCGGTGTGTGAGGATTTAGAGAAGGAAGAAATATGTAGTCATCGGTATGTAAATTATAGTTGTACATAAGTATAATGTTGAGGTAGTCGAGGTGACTAAAATCTACCTATGATAATGAAGATATTTGTAAAAGGATATAAAATTTGAAAGCTAGAAGAGCACCTCGACTTGATGAAAAATTATTGTGATATAATAAAGGAAATTAATAGGGATATAGTACCACATCTGAAGTATTTTATTACTTTTTGCATGAAGGAGCTATACCAAATGAATGAAGAGTTGCTATATTAGCTTCAGTGTACAAAGGAAAGGTCGATAAACATAAAGTCGCTAATTGTAGGTCAGTCAGCTTGCCATGCGTTGCATGTAAGCTCTGAGAAAGCATTGTTTCAGATTATATCAGACACGTTTTTGAAATGATCAACTGGTTCAATAGAAGCCAGTTCGAGTTTAGGAAAGGTTATTTCAATGAGGCTCACTTTCAGGATTCCAGCTGGACATAGCAGATATTTTAGATTCAGGAGATAAAATGGACTGTATCTGTACTGACCTATCTAAGAATTTTGATAGGGTAGATCATGGGAGACCGTTCGACTAGATAAAAGTGTTGTTAAATGGGAGGTTAATTTTCTAGAAAAAAGAACTCAGGGAATTATAGTAAGTGTGGCATTATCCGATCCTGTATAATCATTAAGAGAGTTGTCCGGTAGGCCAGTATTATTGTATCTGTATACAAATGTTATGAGTACAGACCTGGAATCACAGATGAAGCTTTTGCGGATGTTACACTGTATAGGGTAATAAATGTCGCAGGATTGTGAGGAACTCCAAAAAGGCCTCGACGAAGTTATGAGAAACGTGGTGGAAAGTCAGTTGTTAATTTCACCAAGGGGAAAAATCGCTTCAGTTTTAATTACTAATTAATTACCTAAATGTTAATATAAGTAAAAACTCTTCATTGCAGCAATCATATTAGCGAGGTTGTTGATAAGGGTTACAGACCTCCTCATATGGTTGTGCGAGTATCTCAGGGTTGTAATAAGGATGTGAGAGGGAAGGCGTCATTGGTAAGACCCCAATTAGAGCATGGTTCAAGTGTCTGGGACCCTCACCAGGATTACTTTACTCGAAAACTGGAAAAGAAAATCAGCACGATTTGTTCTGGATAACTCCAGACAAACGACTTCTGTTTCGAAGATGTAACACGTTTGGGCTGGGAAGACTTGGAAGTAACGAGACGAGCTGCTCGGCTAACTGGTATATTGCGGGCTGTCAGTGGAGATAAGTCCTGGAATTGCATTAGTAGACGAATAAGCTTCATCCGAGATTTTAAAAGTAGGAAACGTCATAACATGAAGATAAAGGAGGAATTCAAGAGGACAAATTGGGTCAAATATTCGTTCGAAAGAAGAGGAATTAGTGATTGAAGAGGGAGATGTTTGTTTAATTTGTAACTTCATCATGTAATAATAAACTATGTACACAACAGATGGGGAATCTGCCACCTAAGCGACTGCCCTAAATGCATATCATTTATACATATATGCAAAGAACTTAACTGTACTAAACTAAAATATACTTTTTGTTTTTGTTTGCTATTTGCTTTACACCGCACCGACACAGATAGGTCTTATGGCGACGATGGGACAGGAAAGGCCTATGAATGGGAAGGAAGCGGCCGTGGCCTTAATTAAGGTACAGCCCCAGCATTTGCCTGGTGTGAAAATGGAAAACCATCTTCAGGGCTGCCGACAGTGGGATTCGAACCCACTATATCCCGGATGCGAGCTCACAGCTGTGCGCCCTTAACCGCATGGCCAACTAGCTCAGTGTAAAATATACTAAACTAAATTATACTAAACTATACTATACCAAACTATATTGTACTAAATTAAACAATATTAAGCTAAACTGTACTAAAACAAACTTAATTCTACTAAACAAAACGAAACAAAGCAGAAAGCTAAACTAAACTAAACTAAACTAAACTAAATTATACTAACTATACTAAGCTAAACAAAATTAAAAGCGTAAGCTGAACTATCCCAAATTACACTTAACTAAACTATGCTAAGCTAAATTGAATTTTCAAAAATAAACTAAACCAAATGAATAAAACAAACCTAAGACACACACAACTTCTTTGGACCTTGGCCTGCTAAGATGACTGCTGCTCAAGGAGATACTCAACTATGCCGCTTTACAGTATATTCTCGACCTAATTCGCTCCCTCTAATGTCAGGTAGCTCTTCAGTTGGTCTCATGAGCTTGAGTGAGTTCAATTGCCGCCCTCAACCGTCATTAAAAATCCTTGGGCGGACTCGAGAATCGAACCCGAGTAAGAATCTGCAATGCTACTCCTACACTACAGGACTGGTTACAGCAATTGATCACATGCCTATATATTGAACAGGCTCCATATTGCCTCCCTCTTAGGTCTGATGAACTTGGGAGTATGGATTGGGTATCATGAGTCCCCTAGCTGAGTCTCCAGTATGTAGTCTGCTCTCATCAAAGGTGTCCGACTCCATGGCTAAATGACTAGCATGCTGGCCTTTGGTCACAGGGATCCCGGGTTCGATTCCCGGCAGGGTTGGGAATTTTAACCATCATTGGTTAATTTCGCTGGCACAGGGGCTGGGTGTATGTGTCGTCTTCATTATCATTTCATTTTCATCACGAAGCGCAGGTCGCCTACGGGAGTCAAATCGAAAGACCTGCACCTGGCGAGCCGAACATGTCCTCGGACACTCCCGGCACTAAAAGCCATACTCCATTTCATTACATCGAAGGTCTGTAGTCCACTATTTACCTCGGCCTACGTGCCGAGGACTTTTCTACTATACACTGTTTATCGTGACATCGGCCGTGAAAGCCTAACCAGTTATGTCAATAGTTTCTGTTTTATTAAATTTTCCAATCTTTTAACTTACATAAAATTAATGTATTCTGTTTCATAACCGGTGCTTCTTCAGATCACGAAGGGACTGCAAGCAGCATATCTTCAGTACGTGTAATATAATTGAAAAATGCCAAGAGACAGTAGAAATTTAAGGTTATGTTTTTTATTTATTTTTTTGCTAGGGGCTTTACGTCGCACCGACACAGATGGGAGATGCGACAATGGAATAGGAAAGGCCTAGGAGTTGGAAGGAAGCGGCCGTGGCCTTAATTAAGGTACAGCCCCAGCATTTGCCTGGTATGAAAATGGGAAACTACGGAAAACCATCTTCAGGGCTGCCGACAGTGTGATTCGAACCCCCTATCTCCCGGATGCGAGCTCACAGCCGCCCGCCTCTACGCGCACGGCCAACTCGCCCGGTGTTATGTTTATTGAGGGAAGGCATTGGAATAGGGGTAGGTTACTTCTAGCTATCAAAGGCGTTTGTAATACACGTCAGAGCAAACTGAGAATTGATGTAAGAATGAGTTGTTGGTTCAAAGTAGATACAAGAGTTAGACATGGCTGTGTCCTTACACTTTGTTCTGACGTTAAACGTTTTTTAAATAGGGATCGGGAGTCTCAAGCGAAAAATCGATGCAACGCTTTTTATGAAGCACTTCAAACTACTATGGCTCAAAAATTATTATTATTATTATTATTATTATTATTATAATATATATACGAGAATTGTTATATATTATTTTATTTCATACTGTGGCGTAATTGCCTTCTTCCCGTACTCAAAAGAGTACGAAAGCCGACATTTTACTGTACTGTAATTACCTCCCGCACTGTTTTATTACAAGTCATCTGACTGGTTGAACTCCGCTTCACAGTAACGCAAACACACATAGTCAGACAGATCATGAATCAAGGAACACGAAATTTAAGCTTGTTGAATTGCTTCTCCGCCTGATTTCAACACCGCGGTTCCGTATTCATCTACACCAAAGCTCTCGAATGAAACTCTTTTTAGAACGATCTGCTTTTAAACTAAGTTTGCTTGTTGGGGGCGAAAGCTAGGCAGATTCAAGATATCTTATTCATAAGCTGGAAGGAAAAAAATAGTGAGAATAATAGCTGGTGAAGTAGATGGAAACAATGCCAGGAGGTTAGTCAGAATGAGGAGATAAAAACTCATTTAGAAATGACGTCGATGGATGAAGCTGCACATGTGAACAGACTTCGGTCGTGAGGTCATGTGTGGCGAAAATAAGGACGTGTGCAGAGAACGTTTGCAACGCCATGATCAAGATCCAGCCGCTTCACATTCCTTCCAGAACTGGTTCCCTTGTCCACCGATGTGCACCCTGTTTTCCAATCTTCCACCCAGTTGTAAACTGTTTTCCGTGACGGCGCATGTTCTCCACAGACTGCCGCTAAGCGCCGATGAATTTCTGCAGTGGTCACGCCTTTTTCCATAGGAACCAAGTCGTGTAGCGCTGTCCCTGACGGTTGCCTTCCATGTTGTCTGCTCCTACGCTGACAGTGTTGTTATGAAATGGCTATGACGAGTGAATTCGTTGGCCCCTGTGCGTGTGCTGCTACCAAACGGTGGAACAAGACACTAGTTACACGTCAGCACCTTCAAAAGTGAAATGTGAACCATACCCGGAAGTACAAAAAATAAAGTGTAAAACAATATAGTACGCCCTTCCTTCTTCTTCTTTCTTCGTTTCGGCCTGCTGTGGACCACGTTATTTCAACCGTTTGCATCCTTGAGCTTTAATTCTTCCCAGTACTCACGCATTCTCGTTCTGTGAGCCTCCTTTCTTTCATCAGTCCACTTCTTGCCTGTTTTCAACTTTGCCTTTCTTGGAACCTCTTGTATCCCTGGAGCTTTTTCTGGAGAGGAGCACGTTTCTGGATGTCTTCGAGTGTGATTCCTATTTCTTGAAGGTCTTTTTCAACTTCGATAAACCAGGGTCCCTTGGTTTTCTTGTTAAGAAAGTAGGAAAAGATCCTATTGGTCTGTCTCTGTGTGCTCATGCGTGCTATACGGCCATAAAAATTAATCCTCCTTTTCCGAATCGTGTCCGTTATCCTCTCCATATGCTGGTACAGATCGCTGTTGTGTCGTCTCCTGTACTCACCATTTTCTTTGATTGGTCCAAGAATCTTTCTCAGGAGTTTTCTTTCTTTAGCTTCTAGCTTCTCCATCAGACCTTTTCTGTTCATTGCAAGGCATTGTGCTGCGTACAGTGCTTCCGGGCGTACAACCAAACAATAATGCCTAAGCTTGGCGTTGATGGACACTGATATTTTGTTGTAGACATTCCTAGTCAGCTGATATGCCACCTCCATCTTGTTGATTCTGCACATGATTGCTTCTTTTTCAGAGTTGTTAGGTACTATCCACTCGCCTAAGTACTTAAACTTTTCCACCTGCTTGATTTTTCCCTGTTCCACAATGAGCTCTCTGGGAGCTGGCTTGATGTTGGTTATAAACTCTGTTTTTTGGAAAGAGATTTGGAGGCCAACTTTTGTTGCTTGGATTCTCAGTTGGTTAATTTGTTTTTCACCAGTATCTAGGGAATCAAAAAAGATCGCTAGGTCATCTGCAAAAGCTAGGCAGTCTTTGATAAGATCATCTTTCTTATATCCTATTCTAAGGCCATTCTCAACCTCTTCCTTGCACATCTCCTTGCGCCATTCCCGAATGATTTTCTCCAGAACGCAGTTGAAGAGAAGCGGCGATAGTTCATCCCCTTGCCTAACACCAGTCTTGATTTCGAAGACGTTCTAAATTTCTCCCCTGAATTTCACCCTGGACGTAGTGCTGGTTAAGGTCTATTGAATGATAGCTCTCGTTTTGTGGTCTAAGCCCATTTCCTTCAGAATGCGGAGGAGTGTGTGTCGATCTATGGAGTCGTAGGGTTCTTGGAAGTCAACAAAAGTAACTACAAAAGTTTTATTCCTGGATTTTAGGTACGACAGGACAGACTTAAGGTTCATGATCTGCTCTGCACAAGATCGTCCTTTTCTAAAGCCTCCTTGGTATTCACCCAACTGTGAATCAAGTTGCTCTTCTGCCCGAGTTTGAAGGGCTTTGGAGAGAATTTTGTATGTTACTGAGAGAAGGGAGATGCCGCGATAGCTTTTTACATCTGTTTTGTCACCTTTCTTATGTAGGGAATGAATCAGGGCTGCTGTCCAATCATTTGGGATCTTCTCTGTTTCCTAGATCTCGCGAATGATCTCAGTTAGTTTATCGATCGCTTTTTCACCTGCAGACTTCCAGAGTTCAGCAATTATCGCATCTTCTCCAGGTGCTTTGTTGTTCTTTAATGATGTAATTATCTGTTTGATTTCCTCTTTTGTGGGGGGAGAAGAGTCTGGGTTGGGATGTTTGGATTCTTCAAAGGTGAATTCTGATTCTGGTTCTTCGCAGTTAAGAAGAGATTCAAAATATTTAGCCAAGATTTGGCAGTTATCCTTGTCGTTGTAGGCAACTTTTCCATTGTGATCTCGGAAATGTAGACTTGGTGAGGTTGCGTTTGAAGGTTCTAGAGAAATCCCTAGTATTATTCCTATTGAAGTCCTGCTCGATCTGTGTCACTTGGTTTTTGTCAAATGCGCGCTTTACTTGGCGGATCACTTATCTTTCTGTATTCTTCAGGGAATTCCATCTTTGCCAAGCGATTTGTCTTTGTGTTATGGCTTCATCACATTCTTGAGTCCACCACGGATGCTTCTTTGGTTTCTTTAGCAATACTGTCTCGTCAGCCGTTTCAACAATGGCATTTTTCAGTTATTCCCAATTTTCTGTGTCCAAAGACTGAAGTTTCTGAGTGAATTCTTTGCTGGTTTTCAGTTTTTCTGTATCAAATTTGCTAGTTTTCTTTATCTTAACTCTTTTGGTGTTTCTTGGATGAAGCTTAATTTTGATCTTGGATAGATAGTGGTCTGAGTCAAGGTTAGCACTGTTCAGGATTTTAACATTTTGGATCTCTTGTGTTGCTTTTCGTGCAATGGCAACATGATCTATTTGAAATTCTCCCAAGTGAGGATTTGGTGATATCCATGTCTTTTGTTTTCTCGGTAGATGTTTGAAGGCTGTTGACTTAAGAACAAGACTGAATGCCTTACAAAGCTCTATAAGCCTTTCCCCATTTCGGTTGGTTCGTCTGTGGGCTGGATAGTTTCCAACGATATTTTGTAATTTCCGTTCTTTGCCAGTCTGGGCATTGAAGTCTCCAAGCAATATGATTGTGTGTTTGTCAGGAATTTTTGATATAACATCTGCCAGGTCCTCCCAGAATTTGTCTGTTCCTTCTGGGTCTTTCTTGTTTGCCTGGTTGATTGGCGCATGTACGTTCACAAGCATGTGTACATTGTTCATACTCCGAAAGCTAAGCATCGAGACCCTGCTGTTAGGAGAGCTGAAATCAGTGAGTGAATCAATAATTTTCCTGCTGAAAATAAATCCTGTGCCAAGGTGTGGAACAGTTTTCATCACACGTTTGCCAGTTTTCCCTTTGAAGATTCTATAACCTTGTGATTCAAACGCATGTTCATCAGTAAACCTTGACTCTTGAATTGCTGTAATTAAGATTTCATGATGGGAGAGGACATCCGTAAGATGTTTGAGTTTACCAACTTTCAAGAGGGAGTTGGCATTGAAGGTAGCAAAAAAATTTCGGTGTTTGTGGCTGATTTTGTTCCTAGGAGTCTCCGATACCTCCTTGCATGTAGGCGCAGGTTCCCCAGAATCCGAAGGCCTGCTTGCGTCACTCAAGGCGACGGTGGATTGGTTACCACCTGGGGTACAATTTCCTGTTGAAATTAATTTTCCTCCATGCTTTGCAGCTGAAAACTTGTAGTTTGGGGTCGGTGTAGTTTTACATCGACCAAGTTACTTCGAGAGAGCCTGACGTTCGACTCGGGATGGCATTTCCTCCATACCCCATGCTTCGATTCTCCCGCCGGTACTCGGGTGGCTGATTGCAGTGGTTTCCCACTGGGCGATGGGGGCGCCACGTCCCTACGCCAAGTACGCCCTTCCTATTATAATGTGCTTCAGATATTCATTGTTCTCTTTTGAGATTTAGGCTTCACTGATAGCTTTGGGGTAGCCTTCAGTATACGCCATTGGGCCCGACTCAGTTGTTAATGATTTAATGATAAGAAGTGTATAATATCTGGTCAGGTACATCCTGCTACATTGTGCACTAAACCGTAAAGTCAGCGACTCAACGCTGAATGGTGGTGACGGTGATTACAGTTTTCGAATGAAGTACAACGGGGCAACCGTCCGCTATTAACACTGATCAGAAGAAAAATGGAAGAAGTCCGACACTTCAAAAATTAAAAGTATCAGCATAAGAAAGGGAAGGGCCACGAAGGGAGTGAAAATGAAAGACTCCCTAGGCCTCGAAAACATAATACCGTCTGGATCGGAAAATAACAAGAGCTGACCAAGAGAAGTCAGACAGGAAAGGTGAATGTGAGGAGCCTCACACAAGAAAGTGGAAGCAATTCCAGACTTACAAGGGGGCATTCCCTACTCGTCACCACCGATTTCGCTCAAATTTATAGAACGTGCAGGGCTTGGCTAGAAATGAAAGTACCCGAAGTAGGAAATCCAGATGGTCAAGCGCATAGAAAATAAAAATAAAAATGTTGACGTGGCTCTCGCACCGTATAAGCCACTTACGTTACGTCGCACCGCGAGCAGTTAGTGGCGTAGCGGTAAGAGCTTGGACTAGTAATTCGATGGTCGTGGGTTCGGCTCACCGTGTGGAGAATATTTTTCTCAATTTTTATATTATTCGTTTATTTTAATTTATTTTATTTATTTATATGCAAAAGACGTTTACTTTAATTTATCATCATCATCATCATCATCATCATCATCTGTTTACCCTCCAGGTTCGGTTTTTCCCTCGGACTTAGCGAGGGATCCCACCTCTACCGCCTCAAGGGCAGTGTCCTGGAGCTTCAGACTCTTGGTCGGGGGATACAACTGGGGAGTATGACCAGTACCTCGCCCAGGCGGCCTCACCTGCTATGCTGAACAGGGGCCTTGTGGAGGGATGGGAAGATTGGAAGGGATAGGCAAGGAAGAGGGAAGGAAGCGGCCGTGGCCTTAAGTTAGGTACCATCCCGGCATTCGCCTGGAGGAGAAGTGGGAAACCACGAAAAACCACTTCCAGGATGGCTGAGGTGGGAATCGAACCCACCTCTACTCAGTTGACCTCCCGAGGCTGAGTGGACCCCGTTCCAGCCCTCGTACCACTTTTCAAATTTCGTAGCAGAGCCGGGAATCGAACCCGGACCTCCGGGGGTGGCAGCTAATCACGCTAACCACTACACCACAGAGGCGGACTATTTTAATTTATTTTATTTATTTATATGCAAAAGACATATAAGGCGTAATTTTTTTAATGAGCGCACAATTGTAGAAAATTTGGAGTTACGAACATTCCCGGCGTATTCAAACAGAAATTCTTCTTTTTTCTCCTTTACTGGCTATCCCCACTCCTTGGGGAATGCGCCATAAACGTGAATAGTCGTTCCGCTGTAAGATTCGTTTTCACCTGACAAGTGAAGGTTGCTCCTGGCGGCTGTACACAAACAATAGATTATTGGCGCAGGTAGAAAAAAAGTCTGACAATAAAATCCCATGTTTATCCTTTCTATGCCTTCTGCGTATAAATAAACAAATAAAATGAATTATTCGCCTCTTTGCGTAATTAGAAAGTAAATAATAAAAAATTTGACAGAGCTCCCCACACGGGGAGCCGATCCCACGACCATCGAATTTCTAGTCCAAGCTCTTATCGCTACGCCAACATCTGCTCGCGGTGCACGCTAACGTAACTGGCTTATACGGTGCGAGAGCCGCGTCAACACTTTTATTTTTATTTTTATTTTCTATACGCTTGACCATCTGGAGTTCCCACTTCGGGTACTTTCATTTCTAGCCAAGCCCTGCATATTCTATAAATTTGAGCAAAATCGGTGGTGACGAGTAGGGAATGCCCCCTTGTTAGTTAGGCGGACTGCGGTCGCCAACTCACGCTCCCAAGTTAAAAGCCCTTGGTCCCCGTTTTATTCGCCTATTACGACAGGCAGGGGATACCGTGGATGTTATTCACTCCAGACTCACAGAGGGAGACTCTATTGTTATTTGCTTAACGTCGCACCGACACAGATAGGTCTTATTGCGACGATGGGATAGGAAAGGCCTAGTAATGGGAAGGAAGTGGCCGTGGTCTTAACTAAGGTAGAGATCCAGAATTTGCCTGGTGTGAAAATGGGAAACCACGGAAAACCATTTTAGTGCTGCCGACAGTGGGGTTCGAACCCACAATCTCCCGGATGCGAGCTCACAGCTAAGCGCTCGTAACCGCACGACCAGCTCGCCCGGTCATGGGGAAACTCGGTGTCGAATGTTACACGACGGGAAATAACCTGACTCCCAACAAGTGTCAACGGCTTAGGGCAGTTGAACTCTTGTGAGGGTGTAATGGACCCTCAGTAGAGGAAATGCTACTGAAGTCCCATGTTTGTAGCGTCTGTTCTCCAGTGGGGCGGCTTCAAATCGCCCGGGGAAGTCTAAAATATTCTGCAACAGGCCATGTGACGGCCGATCGTAGAAATATAGTCACACATTCGTGGAATGTTGTCTAATAGATCTGCTATAAAGACTAGGGTATCCTATGTAGGTGATGAGAGCTGGCAGGACTCGGTAAGTGGGAAAATGTATGCAAGTGTTACCATTGCACGGGCGGTAAGGGCACACTGCCTAGACGGCACGAGCTAACAAAAGCTCTCGAAATCCGATGCATGGATAAAGTGGAAATAAGTCATACGTCATTGGATTGCGGTTGCAAACTAATAAACAACTAGCGACATTGGCATTGTTGTATCTGCAAAATTTTATAGCAGTGTCTCTGAAGTTCAATAGTATGATGACCGCCTGATCAAAATTGTCTATAGCGCAAATGGTAAGAAAATTCACCTCTCCAGTGCCTATGCATCGCGCACAGTCCAAACAACTTGCACTTAAGATGCCTCTTGGGTAAAACTTGCCGGGAAAGGCCACCGAATTCCCCCAGAAGATTACCTTACCATTGCTGATGATCTAAATGGACAAGGCGATCGTGGATGTGGAGGAAACAACAATAGTTATAACTAGCACTTGGTTCAAAAAGCGTGACTCACATTTAATACGTACTATAGAGGCACATTGCAGCCCACATTGCTAGACGTCAAGATCTGAAAAACGTGCTCGATGCAAAAGTAGCCGTGATGCAGCACCGACCATTAATCTGCAAGCTGGGCACAAAGCCACCAACGAATGAACACGTAGAAAGAACTGGACTAGCAAGATTCAAATTGTAGCGCTTCAGAGACAGGAGATACACGTCGTTGCACGAATTACGCTCCCATTGATTAGCACCGTGGAAGAAAGCTGGATGAAACTGAATGGGGCTGCTCATGAAGCTGTTCGTATCATTCCTGGAATAAGAATAACAGGACGTCGGCGGAACGATAGAAAGACAATACGTCACCTTGGAACGATAAAGTTAAAGACGCAGTACACAAGAAGAAAAGATTGTACTAAGAGTGTCTTGCTGACAAAACACCACCTCACTGGAATGTGTACAGAACAGCTCGTAGCTAAGCAAAGAAGGTCGTAGACACGATAAAATGCGCACGGTTTGCAGATCTTTACGCAAACTGAAGGAGAGCGAGACATCTACCGAATCGCTAAAATAATCGAGACATAGTTCAATGGAAGACATTCATCGATTCTACGGTGCCAATAATGAAAATAGTAACTAATTGATTGATTGGTGAAAACGAGAGCACCCTGGCGAATTCACTTCCAAAGGACCTGAACCCCACGCAACAAACCCAACCTTTTCCGTTTCCCAAGGTCCTGAGAAAGAAATTGAAATCGAAGAGATCAAGGCTGTTCTGAAGAAAGAAAAGCAAGGAAAGGGCATCGATTTTCCAGCATAACTATGCTGTTCTCACTGTTCGGATGCAGTAGGATGGTTGCCACAGCTCTTTAACACCAGAGAGGGATGAACCCCGACCGACTGGCAACGGAGCATCACCATACCCATCTTCAAAAATAAAGGAGCTCCTGCTGAGTATGCTGATTATCGCCCAATCCGTCTACTGTGTCACATATGAAGGTCTGTGAGCGTCTAGAAAAAAAGATTCGTGATATCATAAAGCTTTCCAACAACCAAGCTGGATCCGTGAAGAATTCCAATACGACAGATGTAATTCATACTGAACAGCACCTAGTCGAGAAACACCCTAAGATGGACAAGCCGTTTTATCTCGCATTTGTTGACCTCGGGAAAGTCTTTCATTGGGTACCGCACAGTCTCATCCGGCTAGCTCTTCGGAAACATTGTGTGCTAGAATAACTTGTCAACTGGGTGCAGCTGATTTATGCAGAACCCAGGAGGCACGTCCAAACTATTGTTGTATCATCCGAAAACACCAAGGTTCCAAACTATTACCGTTTCTGTTCGACTTAGTGATGGACACGGTGACAGCCGATTTGCATCGGCCATTACCGTGGATCCTTCTCTATACTGAAGATATAATGTTGGCTGCGGAGTTTAAGCTCGATATACAACGCCAATGCCAAATTCAAGAATGAAACGACTGACTCGTGAAATATGGCCTTCCCCTCAACAAGAAGAAAACCGAGTACATGACGTCAGACGCAAAAGGAAATAGAACTATAAAAGTAGATGGGGACGATCTGCTGCCAGAGAAAGAGAAAGTTTTAATACCTTGGTTGCGCGAAAACTGACGACGATCGACTGGTCGAAGAAATCAACATGGGAATTAATGCAGCCTTGATGGAGTAGCGTACTACAACCGGAGTTATTTTGACCGTAGGATGAAAGATCACCTAAAATTTTAAAAAAATCATCCATCCTGTAGCACTCTGTGGATACGAATGTTTGCCGACTACTATGACTGAGACAGGTCGTCGGCTTAGCGTAATGGAGACAAAGATACTGAAGTGGACAGCTGGTATCATTAAATTAGATCGTATTTCCAACAACAGCATCAGGAAACGGTTAGGCGTTGCACCAATCCATGAGAAAATGCGCTAGAGCCGTGGGCACATTTTACGAGCAGCAGCGGACATAATTGCCAAGACGGGCTAAAACCTAGAGGTCGTCGGCAGAAGACCAAAGGGACAGCCTAAGCAACATTGGGCTGACACACTAGATCAAGACCTCAAGAGCGCCAGTTTCCATCCAGATGCGGACTGAAATATAACTGGATGGAGACAGCAGCTCCATGTAGCAGACCCCGCAACCAGCCTAAAACAAAAGAAGACGAAGAATGCAAGATGTGGAACTAAACGAGGATGCAGTGCTACTTGCAACTAGAGAATTATGGGGACACACAATTAATTGATAGAGGTTTCCAGACTGAAAAGTATAACATATTTTAAATATTTATCTAAACTGATAAGAACTTAGTTCGTATCTTTACATTCATCAGCCCCTCAGTTTCTAATTCCGTTAGCCCCCGCCAATGAATGTTGGTTTCCTCCTCCTCCTAACGAAAGGGATATGTTGAACCAAATCACTCCACTTTTCCTTGCATCCCAAAGAGGAAATGGAGATATGGTCCATTAATTCGTCTTATGGCCAGTAACTATATAATGTGTGCGAGTTCATCGCCATTACTGTTACCAGGAAGATTACTGCCGTCTTTCTTTTGCAAACTACACAGCCATGTGAAGAAGAGTATCAAGCTAAGGCAACTTTCTTACATCTTCCGAGTTTCAACTTGGGTCATTGTGCTCCAACATCACAACATTATGCAGATAATATTCACGTCAGCATCTCTACTAAGCAATATAATATTTTATCGGCATGTTTACTACCTTCCTTCTTTGTTCTAGAGCTGAAAAGATATAATAATAGCATAGCCGCCTGGTATCCTATAAAAGAAACGCTATATCCTCATTTAAATTCATTAGACGCAACTTACATATTTTATGCAATAGAAAAAAGTTCCTAAATGGTGATAATTTCTAAGTTACCTGTATTTCATGTGAAGCTAAGCCTCTGTACGAAAAGAAAGGTAAGTAATGTATAATAACTTGTGCTGATGTGATATAAGGTAAAGCAAAGCTATTTCCATTCAGATCATGAAGCTCGTTGGAGGAGCTGTCACTATTCGTGACCTCAGCACCAAGTGGGATAAAATGATTAACTCTGCGCCCGGCTGTTTTTGTCCACAGGAATTAACCTGGTACTCATTGTTGGTGTAGGCTAAGTGAGCCTCAAGGCCATGTGCACCTCCAGAAGTGGAAAGCCTGTTTCTGAATTTTTCGAACTTCCGGGTGAGCCGTCAACACCTTTCCCGGCTGGGTGAGCAGCCCTTAAAAACGATGACACCGAACTGAATTCATTCTTAACACAATGGAAGGCTATTCTGAACGTTACCTTGTTTGTACTTGTTCAGCAACATTTTCTAGGAGAGAATTATCACAATTTCAAAACACTACTGAAAACTTGAAATTTGAACGTCAGAACTGTATTTTGAGAAACTGTTTTAGGACTAATTATTTACACATCAGTTTTTTATTTTTATTTTCTTGTACTCTTACCCCTCCATTTGTCATCTCAAGGAATTTGTCCATTGTTTTGTCCTGTAAATATTCGTTCTACTGTCATGTCTCGAAATTCAACATTTTGCAGTCGCGATCTCCATCGATTGCATTAAGAAGCATTACAATACATTAGAGTAATTTTAAAAAATATTGTTTGGGATGTTAGATTATAAAATTCCCTACCGACGATTTTAAAGATAAAACCTTGCTGAAAGGAGGAAATGTATTATCTGGCGGGTGGAGGAATATAGACCCGAAAACCGCACTGATCTACCTGAAACCGAACGTCTGGTATGGGTAGGTATGGGACATTATAATCTATATCTACATGTATGAAAAGCTAGAAAAATTATGTGTAATAACTTGTGCCGAGTCGATGTCTGTACCATTAATTTCTGTTTTCGTTGCTATACACTGGTGTTTAATTAACAATATTATGAAGTTTTCAGGAAATTACCTTCCTTTTTATCAAGAAAATGTTGGCATTGTAAGTACCAGAAAGGAAATGGCCTGGATTAAATGTGCAGACCCTATGTTGACGCTACGGCCACAGGTCTTTTGTAACTGGAATACGTCTCGTGGATGTTGGATGCTGTAAGAAATACACAGTCGAAACACGTTACTATGACCACCTGTTAGAAGTGCCATCTGCAGCATGTAGTCCGGTGTGGCGGGCGTACCTAATGCGACGAACAGGCTGGCTGTACAGATTGCACTTCCTGCTGTCATGGGTAAGCGAACGATTTAACTGAGTTGCAAAACGGGATTATCATCAGTTTTCGAGCCAAGGGGCCAGCATTTCGCAAACGGCGAAGATTTTGAGCTGTCCATGTGTCTGTGTAGTAAACGTGTATCATTTGTGGACGAATAACACCATTGGGAATGACCATCGTGAAAAGTGCGGAGCTCCACGCACCATTGATGTCCGAGGTGAACGTCGACTACAACGGTACGTGAGGGCCTACCGACAGGTTACAATGGAACAGCGCACCAGCACGTCTCCTCACACGCTTCTAACGCAATAGTTAAGCGAACCCTTCTGCGAATAAGGCTTTGGAATAGACGGGGGGTGGCTGCATCCATACTAATGCAGGTGTATCGACGAAAACGACCAGAATTTGCTCGACAGTACGGCAACTGGCCCGCTTCTAATTGGTTACGGATAGCCTTCTCCGACGAGTCAAAAGTTCAGTTGCATAGAAGGGATGTATGTCAACGTATCCGGCGAGAAACGTCCGAGAATAACCACCCTGCAACCATTGATGAATGAACATAAGGCGCTGGGGGTAGTGTTATGTTGTGGGGAATGTTCCCTTCGTATTATCTAGGTCCCATCACCCTTGAGGAACTCTTGATCGATTTGGTTATAAATCAATCCTCTGCGATCACGTACTCCCCCACGTTGTGATTGTCTTTCCTTGGGAGAATGAAATCTTACGGCACGGTAATACGCCTTGCCACATGGTTAGAAGTGGCCACGCGTGGCTAGAAGAGCAGGATCAGGACTTCAAAGTTCTTCCCTGGTCCACAAATATCCTCGAACTCAATCCAGTTGAACATCTATGAGACCACCTCGATCACCACGTTAGTCTCCTCCGCCACGCATCCTTCAACAGTTGTGGGATGTACTGCGGAAAGCATCGCTTCAGGTACACGTGAATACCTATCAGCACCTGAATGAGTCACTGCTTGCATGTCTAACTACTGTACATACTGTGAAGAGTGGTTACTCTGGTACTAGCAGGTGGTCAAAAGAATGTGATTCGACTGTGTAAGTGGATGAGTAGAGTTCCAGTTTGGAGAGGTTTCTGTTTCCTCACTGGGCTCTCCTTCTGAGAATGCTGTGAAGTTATACTGTTTCCGACCCCCATCGACTCGGTTACATTTCCTGGATGTTTCCGTCTTTATATCCCTCCATAGACTAAACGGAAGCAGTACGTTAAGACCGACTTGGTTGTAGTACACCGTCGTAGCTTTCTTATGTTGTCTATAGGCTTTATTACGCCCAGCCTCAGGAATCTTGGGTTTGTTTTGACATAAATATGTCTCATGGCTGGGGGCCATACGAAAATGTGTGTAACGTGCGCGACAAAATGTGTAACGGAAGTGTAACCATAGCAACCACGCAGGTAGTAAGGTATGGACGGATGATCACACAATAGCAGCTGTTAATGGATGGCCATGACCGGGAGACATATTTATTATTATTTGATTTTCGCAAAGAGAGAAGTGGTTTTTATTTATCTTTGACATTCGTTCTATTTATTGAGCCAATTCGGAAATTTTCATTAAATTCTCAGTTGTTTCACAATTTTTCTCACAAACGTTATTACCAAAATCGATAGACCTTGTGTAGAAAGAAACAACGACACGTCGCAGTGCGTGCCATCATGCCACGTTACGAAGTTATACAAACATTACCTCACATTCCGAGAACAACTTTCACCACAAAATGACGAATGTGCCCACACTCACTATTATACCATCTGGCCTTGAAAGGTCTTGGGGTAGATTACTCGGAAACTACTTCTTTTCAAATCAGTTATCATGAAGTTGCTATCTTATAGTTTTGAAAGTACTGAAAGAATTCTAGTGTGTATCATTTTCGAACACACAGATATTTACCGAGGGTTCCAGAACTCGAACGATACGATAATTATCGGGAGAAAGAATGTAGACTTACCCGAGAAGATCTACCTTAGGAAAATAAAATTGCTCTCTGTGTTCTTAGGTGAGCGCGTGACACTCCATGTTCCTCGCAACAATTTGTCAGTACAGTGTACTTTTGAGCACGATAGGAGCATTTGCCAAATATTTCTGAGTACTACTCTCTTTCAGGCATTTATCACAAGACTAGCTTCAGCCATGGAACACACTTAGGAAGAAATCAACGAGATAGTCTGGTCTACGAATGTGAAGGACTTATGGTTACAGTCCGTTTACGCTGACCGGGGCAACCCGGCGCCCCTGGCCTACTACGACAATAAGCGGCAAGCAACTGAGAGTGAAAGCTTAAAGGAAAAACCTAATTGGGACTATGTTGTACTTTCACATGTTGTCCGACGCCGCAAATCCGTATCGAGACATCGAGGCTTTTCTGCCTTGGGGCGTAATCTTTCGCCCCGTGGGTCCCGCAAACATCGAATGCTACGGCAGAGAGTTCCAAGCAGTTCCAGACCATCTGATTCCGAGGAAAATGTAAGACTCTCCGTTGCATGGCAGACAGCACCATGCAGACCAGATACACCAGGCTTCAACAGGTGAAAGATGACGGCAACCGCCACTCAGACCACCAGGAGGCGAAGGAATAAGCAGGCGGGCACAAACTCGTGCCCTTTGGCACTCATGGATGCCATGACTGCCAGGACCGGACCGCACCCGAGCGTCACGGAACCAGGTCATCCTGTCCTGGCCTCCGGCAAGGAACGTCCACCACTTGCACGGGCTACCCAGGAAAGGCTCACCACATGGGCTCAATCCAGAACGGCGCCCCGGGCAAAGGACTGTAGCACGGAGCTGAAAGCGGACGCCCCCTGGCGTTCCGAAGCTGCTACCGGGTCCAAACGGCCTGCCAGCGCCACTTGAACGCGCCCTACAGGACAGGGACCACACCAGGACGCCGCCAACCAGGAGAAAGAAGAAGAAGAAGAGGCAGGAGTCGCAGCGGGACAGTCCGTTCCCGCGAGGCCTGTAGGACGTAAGAAAGGACACCACAAAATACGAGACCTCATCCCCAATCGAGTAGAGGACGTCGCCAGTACAAGGTGCCGACCCACCATTAGACCGCGCCTGTGGACGGGGAGTCGCCTGTAGATAACGTTGCTGGGGACCTCTCGCAGATCATTTCTGACCACCAGGAGCTCGTGATGGATGGCCAGGCCCTAGTAGAAGAGAAACATCGGATGGTCGAGTGGACAGGAATTGGCTAACTGCTTCCGAGTACTTTTAAATGTTGTGTTTACATCTAATATGATCTACTTCATTTCTCTGAAAGACGTATTCTACGCCGTAAACCGTACGGCTCTGCGTCTGACACAGTCCGTCACGTTGTATAGCCATTCTTACTCATCACACCACTCACGCACATTTCTTTCAAGAATCCAGAGAGATATCACTCGGAAAATGTGTACATGGTTTAATAACTGGAAAAGTTTCTTTATATCTTATCAAACCAAACCAAACCAAACCCCATGGCACTACAGCCCTTGAAGGGCCTTGGCCTAACAAGCGACCACTCCTCAGCCCGAAGGCCTGCAGATTGTGAGGTGTCGTACGGTCAGCACGATGAATCCTCTCGACCGTTATTCTTGGATTTCTGGACCGGGGCCGCTATCTCACCGTCAGGTAGCTCCTCAATTCTAATCACGTAGGCTGAATGGACCTCGAACCAGCCCTCAGGTCCAGGTAAAATCCCTGACCTGGCCGGGAATCGAGCCCGGGGCCTCCGGGTAAGAGGCATGCACGCTACCCGTACACCACGGGGCCGGCTTTACATCCTGCATAGATTAATATTAACAGATTTTAATTTTTTTCCCATAAAGTTATACTACAATTACCAACATATAGATTTATCAAAAGTTCCAGTATTTATATTAACTAATTCAGAAGGTTACATTAAAATCCTATAAACAGTTCTCATAAAATATCCCTATGTTACGATAATTGCAAAACTTTACAACACAAGAAAGGAGAGGAGGGCCAACAGAGAGTCATAAAGAAGTGGAAGAATACAATTATGGAGTGTATTCAAACTTCTCTCCTCACGAACTTTGCACTGGAAAACTGCCCTAACTGCTTAACTCAACAATGGCAAACCACTTATTCTGAACCCCGTAGTTTCGTTTAACTTTCTTACAAACACTCTGCCAAGCATTTTCATCCTGAACTACCTAATTTGCAATTTAATCTTAGTGAAACGAAAATTGTCCGCCTCTGTGGTGTGGTGGTTAGTGTGATTAGCTGCCACGCCCGGAGGCCCGGGTTCGATTCCCGGCTCTGCCACGAAATTTGAAATGTGGTACGAAGGCTGGAACGGGGTTCACTCAGGCTCGGGAGGTCAACTGAGTAGAGGTGGGTTCGATTCCTACCTCAGTCATCCTGGAAGTGGATTTCCGTGGTTTCCCACTACTCTTCCAGGCAAATGCCGGGATGGTACCTAACTTAAAGCCACGGCCGCTTCCTTCCCTCTTCCTTGTCTATCCCCTCCAATCTTCCCATCCCCACGCAAGGCCCCTGTTCAGCATAGCAGGTGAGGCCGCCTGGGCGAGGTACTGGTCATCCTCCCCAGTTGTATCCCTAGGCCCAGAGTCTGAAGCTCCAGGACACTGCCCTTGAGGCGGTAGAGGTGGGATCCCTCGCTGAGTCCGAGGGAAAAACCGACCCTGGAGAATAAACAAATTAAGAAGAAGAAACGAATATTAGGGCACTATTTTCACAAGAAACAATTACTAAACATATCGAATCTGACTGAACACTGCATGTCACCAAGTAACCTATCTACTTAGGAATGTTTTCATTCTTTACCCCGAAGAAGTAAGGCGGGCCGCCTAAAGGGAAACACCCTCTCTCTGACTAGAACAACAACAAGCAGCCACTGCCCTCTATTAAACGGTTCGAAGCATGCCCGCTGAATAAGAAAACGGTTTTTTTTTTTGCTAGTTGTTTTACGTCGCACCGACACAGATACGTCTTATGGCGACGATGGGACAGGAAAGGGCTAGGAGTGGGAAGGAAGCGGCCGTGGCCTTAGTTAATGTTAGTTAGTTAATGTGAAAATGGGGAAACTACGGAAAACCATTTTCAGGGCTGCCGACAGTGGGGTTCGAACCTACTATCTCCCGAATACTGGATACTGGCCGCACTTAAGCGACTGCAGCTATCGAGCTCGGTATAAGAAAACGTTACACCCAGTTTGAATATGCTACAAACCAGATCGCCTGTCAAAATTCTCTTGGGTACTGATCAGAGGAAATATCACTTGACAGAACAGGAGCGTGTCTGTCGCAAGGCCTTAAATTTTAGATTAATTAACACATAATTAATTGTATTTCTGGCATAATGGTTTGGGAGTATGTTTTTAAAAGAAGACATTTTGTAGAAAAAAAGGAACTTTTTTTTGCAGTTTTTCAAATTTACTGCGATCACCTCCCCTTAAAGAACTTCAAACTCAAGATATATTTGTAGATGTCAATAGACCGGCCGTACTAAATGCTCATTAGGGTGAGCCGTATAACCACAGTGCCAGTGAATGATGTGTGTATCACCTGGTACGAACAAACCTACAGTAAACTGACGAGTCGTGGTGGTACCAGCAGATTTATATCATCATCCGGGATAAACCAAGTCCGCAAGGAATTGTCTCCAGGAAATAGAACCCGCAGGAATAAGGTGAATGTAACTTTAAATGGATCTTAAAGTGTTAATTAAAATTTCAGCATACTGTAACAGAAATTCCTGCGATAATTTCGGACTCTTGTGCAGAGTAGTATAATCATTGAAGAACATTGCCGTAGTAACTTCACACTGAGAGACTTGAGATAAGTGTTACATGAAACATTCCAAACTGTATTTTATTTTCTGTAATTAGATGACCTAATCAACATGCAGCAGTCAACGAAATAGCACCAACTCTTCGAAGCTCTTTGTTTCCTTCCAATCTTAAAAGGAGAACGGTGCTGTATTTATTAGGTAAAATTACTGGAATTTCAAGGGAAGATATCGGCAGAATTTCTCTCTAAACATGTTTCTTTAAAATACGAGTGTCTTTATACGAAAGGCATATGGTTTGAACGTATTCCCAAAATTTCAAGCCCGAAATAAAATTGTTGAGGTAATTAATCTCAAACTTGAAGTCTCTCAGAAGCCACGCCCCTGTTCTGTTGAATGAAATTTCGTATGTTAAATACCCAGAAAAAATTGACAAGCGATCAGATATTAGCAAATTCAGGATTGCAGCAATGTTTATTTATTCATGCTTCTATCCTCGTAATTGAAGGCAGTGGCAGTTAACTGGCGCCCTACGTTCAGTTTCATTTATTCTTTGGTAATTACTTCTTTTGAAAACAGCGCCATAATTATCATTTCATTAAGACTGAGCTGTAAGTTAGGTAGTTCAAGATGTCAAGGCTTGGCAGTAGAGTGTTCATGAGAGCAAAACAAAACTACAGGGTTCAGAGAATTAGATTTTTCATTGTTGAGTCAAGCAGTTACGTCACTTTGCCAATGCAAACTTAGTGGGGAAAGCAAAGCAAAGCAAAGCAAAGTCACCTCCGTACAGGCCATGAAGGCCCTTGGAGGAGTGGAAGGTAAAGGCTTCCACCATTGTTAACCTCGGCACGTGATGGGGTAGAGTGGTTAGCTCTACGCCCGACCGCCTTTGCCCCCAGGAATTAACCTGGTACTCATTTTTGGTGTAGGCTGAGTGAACCTCAGGGCCATATGCACCTCCGGAAGTGGAAATATCGTTTCTTAAATTTTACGGCTTCCTGATGGGGATTCGAACCACGTCCTTCCGGGCAAACCGAGCACGCCTTTACAAATGTAGTGGGGAGAGATGATTAAATATCCCTCATAACTGTATCATTTTTTCTTCACGATCACCGAGCGAGTTGGCCGTGCGGTTAGGGTCGCGTAGTTGTGAGCTTGCACTCGGGAGATAGTGGGTTCGAATCACACTGTCGGCAGCCCTGAAGATGGTTTTCCGTGATTTCACATGGTCACACCAGGCAAATGCTGGGGCTGTGCCTTAATTAAGGCCACAGCCGCTTCCTTCCCACTTCTAGCCCTTCCCTATCCCATCGCCACCATAAGACCTATCTCTGTCGGAACGACGTAAAACAGATTGTAATAAAGAAAAACCGATTGTGAATGTGTGTGCAGACTTTCGATGATCTATCTCAAATCTGGTAATTCCAAAAACTCATAGCTCTTCAGCCATCACCTCCACTCAAATACGTGTAAAAGAGTGGAAAACTCGGTGATGCCAGAAATAGGAAGCAAGTTGCAGTATTTTAAAAGAATCACCGTTGGCTGTGTATCCGTACGGCATCATAAAATTGTCAGGGTAGCGCCTTTATGAGGCAAGATGATTAGTGAGGTGGTTTGTATTCCTCAAAGTGCCAGAAACCGCTATTGAAGTACCACTGAATCACTAAGTAGATCCTTCCACAGTATCTACAAGCATTAAAACACCCGCAAACACTCTAGTGTGTACAGTAACTTTCAGCATTCACTGTCGCCCCCATCTGGAGCATCCTCCCTACCGCACTGACCTGGCACCCAGTGATTTTGATATCTTCTGACCGTTGAAGAAACACGTGAGTGATAAACAATTCAGCGACCATACGGTCGCTCAGTATGCCATTATGACGTAGTTTCAGGGAATGGACGCAGATTTTTTCCATGTCTTGGTGTACTTGGAAGAAGTGCTTGGACAAGAATGGTGACTATGTTGCAGAGCACTGCGTATCAGTGCCCTACTGCTGTGTATACCTGCCTCTAAAATAAAGTTTATCCGTGCGAGCTCTTGTTACCTCATTTTATTAAGCGTTTTTGTACAGGGTGGGCAACATAAAACTGGACCGGGAAATATGTATAAGACTGACGCCAAATTGGCGCTTGTTAATGAACAGGAGAACTTTCAATCACAATAAATGCTGGAAACCGTGATTTTGATGCACCAATCGGTTGCTGTCACATGTCTGCGCGTGCGCATCTTCCGAGTACGTCGCTATGTCATTACGTGTGAGTGAGTGGGAGGAACGGACGTGTTTAGTGACCAGTTGAACGCAACACAAAGCGGTGCCCGGCCGCCTTTGCCCCACAGGAATTAACCTGGTACTCATTTTTGGTGTAGGCTGAGTGAACCTCAGGGCCATATGCCCCTCCGGAAGTGGATATCTCGTTTCTTAAATTTTACGACTTCCTGACGGGGATTCGAACCCACGTCCATTCGGGCGAACCGAGCACGCCTTTACCGCCTCGGCCAGGCAGCTCCTGCTCCCAATAAAAGAGCGCATGTTCATTGTCGAGTGCAGACTGTTTGCGCAAGAGTTCAAGCCTGAAAGTGTTTTGGCAAAACCTCCAGAAAAATCTGCAATGCAAAACTTAGTAACGGAATGGCTTAAGAGACAATATATGTAGCAAATGCAATGAAGCAGGGGAATCAGCTGAACACATACTTTTCGAATGTGAGGCGCTGGGTACAGTAAGACTCTCCACTTTATGACTACCAGGTGAAGAGAGAGAAAAAAATCCACGAAGACCCAATAAGAACAACCTGCAGCCACCTTCTCGCTGTACGTGGACATATCTTCGCAGCAGTATCTCCAGTGATTTTTGATCGGCCGGATGGCTTCACATCTCTAATAACAGCTCTCGCCGACCTGAATCAGCATATTGGCCGTCTCCTAGTTGGAAGTTAGCCTTCCCGACACCTAAACCATGACTATCACCACCACTACCACCACAACGACTCCCGCCCTCACCTTTTGCTCCCACCCCATGACGACTATTACATCTTCCTATCCTACACCACTTATGTCCACCGTGCCACAAACTTTTCCTCAGATCAGTGTACTTCCTCCTCGCTTTCTGCGCCGCCGTTCACCACCTGTTTCTTCGTCTGCACAGCCAGCAACTACGACACCGTCAACTCCAGCCGCATCAGCATTGGCCGCCCGTCAACCAGCATCACCGCCATCACCATCAGATACCAACACAGTCGTTCGCGGCGTCGACCCACTCATCTCCGTAACAGAAGTCCAACGCCAGCTACGCCTTCACGCCATACCAGTCCGGAGGGCGTTTCGCATCTTCAACTCCACCGGCCCAACATACTCAGTACTCCTACAGCTACCCACTGCAGCAGCCGTCGACCATCTCATCGCCACTGGTACCCCCATCTACGGTCGTCTCCATAGCGTCGAATCGAACCCTCTTGTTCCCCTCCACAATCTAGACATTCCCACACCACCCTACGTCGCCGCACCCGGCCTTATCATCCTCCTTTTCAATCACCACATAACGCCCGTCCACCTTCTCCCCCAATTAATATCTCCTTCCCACCGCCGCCAACACTCGAACATCTCCGATACTTCACAACTATACTGTATCACCTCACCCTTCCCCGCAACTTTCATTTAAGCACTCCCGTGTAAACGTCAATTTCTTCCCATCTCCATAGCCAAAAGACCCCATCATCACTTCTCAATAAATATTCACATCGCTTTACCCATCCTCTTCATTCAGCCACACTGCACTGCTCTCTTCACATCTCCCGGCCCGAGAGAGAGCGGGGAATGAAAACAAACAAAAAGCCTACAGCTTTAGGAAGGGAGCAGGTATATCTAGGTGGGAGTGAAGGAAAAACATGGTAGCAAAATATCTTAGAGGTCGACGCTAATTAGGAACTAATATTTAGAGGCCCCATGAAGAAAAGAACGGAATGGCATGAAGCGGAGACTGTAGCGAATAAAACCCGTAACTATCCGAAAAGAGTTCGAACACAAGAAAACATTGCTCGAGCGAAGGAAAGCCTGGAGCGAAGTTCGACGAAATCTCAACGCCATTTATCTGTGCAAGTGGGAATTAAGAGCTCGTCGTGTCAAAATATTATCAAAAAGGACCTACATCTGTATCCGTACTAATTTACTGTTGTGTATGCGTTAAAGCGTCCAGACGAACCTTGGCGTGTTGAGTTCTGCTGGTAGTTTCTGAGTGAAGTGGAGTCAGGACTTTTAGATCATCAGTTTTTCATTTCTTCAGATGAGGCAATTTCCAGCATCTTCTGTGATGTTCATTAAAGAGGCCCAGTCCCGCTTCAGCCCTATTGTAAATATTTTCCGGACCAGTTTTATTTTGCCCACCTGGTATATTCTGAATCCACCCATTAACCAGTCCTGTACAGTGAAGCCGGTATGAACAGAGAACAATGTAAGGTTAGTTGCGTTAACTTCCTTGTCACAAAATATCATCCATTGCAACTATGAACTAACTGAATAGCAGGCTTCATAGCCTAAGCCCCGCCAAGTACGGAAAAGTCATTAATGAGGCAAATCCTTAATACATTTTCTTCCAGTTGAATACCATGCTTCCGTCTAATACCTTTGAATGAATGAAATGAAATGGCGTATGGTTTTTAGTGCAGGGAGTATCCGAGGACAAGTTCGGCTCACCAGGTGCAGGTCTTTCGATTAGACTCCCTTTAGGCGACCTGCGCGTCGTGATGAGGATGAAATGATGATGAAGACAACACATACACCCAGCCCCCGTGCCAGCGAAATTAACCAATGATGGTTAAACTTCCCGACCCTGCCGGGAATCGAACCCGGGACCCCTGTGACCAAAGGCCAGCACGCTAACCATTTAGCCATGGAGCCGGACGAATAAATCAATAACGTAACCATAATGGTATTGCTTGTCTTCTACTTCTTCTTCTTCTTCTTCTTCTCTTCTCCTTCTTAATCTATTTACCCTCCAGGGTTGGTTTTTCCCTCGGACTCAGCGAGGGATCCCACCTCTACCGCCTCAAGGGCAGTGTTCTGGAGCTTCAGACTCTGGGTCGGGGGATACAACTGGGGAGGATGGCCAGTACCTCGCCCAGGAGGCCTCACCTTCTATGCTGAACAGGGGCCTTTAGGGGTGGGGATGGGAAGATTGGAAGGGATAGACAAGGAAGAGGGAAGGAAGCGGCCGTGGCCTAAGTTAGGTACCATGCCGGCATTTGCCTGGAGGAGAAGTAGGAACCCACGGAAAACCACTTCCAGGATGGCTGAGGTGGGAATCGAACCCACCTCTACTCATTTGACTTCCCGAGGCTGAGTGGGCCCCGTTCCAGCCCTCGTACCACTTTGCGAATTTCGTGGCAGAGCCGGGAATCGGACCCGAGCCTCCAGGGTGGCAGCTAATCACACTAACCACTACACCACAGAGGCAGACAGTATTGGTTTTACATCCCATTAACTACATCTTATGGTTTTTGGAGACACCGAGTTGACGTACCAATAAATCTATCAACACGAGGATTTCACTAAATGAACAAATATATGCACTTATCTGGACTGACAAAGCTTAGTCCGTTGTCTCCATACAATATTTCACGACTGGTTTCTTTAATGTGTTAATACAATGATGGTTGAGTATTTATAAAATCATCATTATTCGTTAATACTTGTTCATATTATAACCTAACGCTCTATCATTGACAAGTTTACGCAACGTAAACAATACTGTACATATATGCGCATGATTATAAGTGATTTGATAGAAACTGAGGATGCTCTTGTAGAACGAAACATGTCATTCTTTGCATAATAGTGCGTATTTTTACAGATATTTTTATGGTGTTAAACATGTACATTGAAATTTTGTGTGTTTGTCAGACTGTAAAGTTTTTTATGTCCCAAAAAATAATTTTACAATCAATTCCCTCAGGAGATCGACGGTCAGTGTCGTACTTAAGCCTTTATTCCATAATTTAACGTATTATCCCCTAGTAACCTGTTATACGCCGTCTCTAGATCTATGAAACATAAAAAACTGTCCATTCCGCTCGAGTCGTTTTTTATTTCAGTTCTCTTCCAGAAATTTTAATTGAAATAATAAAACTGTTGTAGCAAAATATGCCAGACATGCACAAAAGGAAAACTCTTTCTTACTCTAGAAATTACACCGTTTACTGTATTTTTTTATGAATCCAACTGCCTTGGGCGGCTCACGTGATTATGAACTGCACAATTTCCACTTCCATTTAACAGGTACTATGTAGATAAATGTGTTATCAAAGGGACCAAGGTGTTCAAGACTTCAGTCTAAACTTAATTGTCTATTTATCGTTGACAGTAAATTGTGTTTTAAGTTTTCTTTTCACGATTTCACGAATACTGACGTTCATTCCTTTAACGTTTGATAGCAACAGCAGATAAAACTGCAGCGTTCTTTCGAATGCCACGGCACAACACAGGCCTAACCGAGCGCGTCAAAGCATGCTTCATAGCAGAACTCAGATATCAGACTTCAGCACGTTTCATGCTTATCCTACACACAGTTATATCTATAATTTCCTATGTTCATTTCAGGTAGCTTCATAAAGCTCATGTCAGATGACTGGACGTAATATTCAGTTCTTTTGAATCACAATACTACCCACATATTGGAGCTCCCCCCTTTGTGTCATTCTTCAGGGCACCTGTGTTGAACGCAGTCCAGAAAAGCTGTGATTGATACTTTCTTCTATATCAGGGCCTCTCAGGGTGCATGCGCGTGGTGCATACACTGTGCACGGTGCAAAAGACGACTTCCCTTGGTTGATCAGAGTGCAGACCCCCCACTCCTGGATTTGGAGCAATAGCGCTTACTCTCTCTCTCTTTCCTCACGCCTGTCTCGCTCGCTCCTCCTGTCTCCCTATTCCCCACTTGCTCCGTAGCGCTCAAATCCGAGCTGAGTTGAGCCGAGTAGAGCCGAGCTTAGCCGAGTAGCCCAGAGACGAAGCGTTGGTCCGAGCCAAGCCGAGCGGCACCGATGCACAGTGCACGGAGCTATTGCGTCTCGATCTGGACGCGTGAGATTTTGGGCGTTTGAGAGGCCCTGGTCTATGTGACTATTCGACTAGTGTATTTGAAAATGTATACAGGGTGTTATCCGTGATGATGTTACAAACGTTCAGGGATGATGAAGGACGGCAAATGGATCAATTTGAGATAAAGGAACCGTAGTCCGGAAACGTTCGAGTCCAAGTTACTAATAATTCATGTTATTTAGTGTCTGTCCGTTCTTAACAGACGCCGAGATATCGGAATTTTGCCCCGTAGTAGTTCTTTAACGTGCCGGAAGCAAACGACATGGGGTTGTCACCTTTAAACACCCTTAAAAGCCACCGACCTCAGTCGGGTTCGAACCCGTTAAATTGGGATTGGAGACCAACGGCGTATCTACTACACCGCTGCGGCCGGCAGTCAAAAGTTAAAGCAAAAATCGGTCTGATACCTCCGACTGTACTGTGCACTACATGTGCTAAGAATACAATAGGGGAGACAATCCCGACGATCAGAAGAGGCTAGGATAACAACTCCACGACAGTTCCAACGATGAGGACGACGAATTACACAAACTGCCGACTTAGAAGATGCAGTGCTTGCTCACGTGGATGAGGTGCCCGAAATCAGCACTCGAGCATTTGCACGTGAAATGAATGTTTCGCATATGACTGTGTTGCGAGTGTTACGTGAAATGCAGCCACACGCCTACCATCCACAGCAAGTGCAGGCTTTGAGACCTGCTGACTTCGCACCTCGAGTCGTGTTCAGTCAATGGGTCTTGCAGCGCCTTGTAGTCGATCCTCACTTTCCTGCGTGTATGCATTTCACAGATGAAGCTTGTTGCTTAATAGCCACAATAGTCATGTTTGGGCCGATGAGAATCCCCATGCTACAGTTGTGAAGAGCCATCAGCACAAACTTTCAGTCAACGTGTGGGCAGGCAGAGTCAGTGATTACGTAGTAGGCCCGTCTCTTCTTCCTCCCCGCCTAAATTCAGCAGTGTATACAGTGATGGTCAAGGATGTTCCACCCACGTGCCTGGAACACATCCCTCTTGCCCTTCGTCAACGGATGTGGTTCCAACATGAAGGATCCCCACCTCACCTTGTACTGAGGGTTCGTGAACACCTGGATCAGACATTCCCTGCAAAGTCGATAGGAAGAGGATGTCCTGTATCATGGCCCACTTGTTCATCTGATCTCACCCCGCCTCTACGATTCGCCACGTATAATGAGGAGAGAAGTACGAGTTATGGGTGGGGGTAATATCTAACCCGGGAGGAGTGGCTGATAGCGGCCAGGGTGGGATGGTTCTCTCCTCACAGGGAATGCCGCATGCAGCCAAGGTTTCTTTTTCTTTATGTTTAGTTAGCTGTAGAGAGTAGATATGGGTTAGTACATTAGAATTAAGGTAGGGGATGCCCTTACATGCGGAGGAGTTCCTCGCATACCAGAGGCATCTCAATAGTTTTAGACAAGTTGGTGCAGTGCTGGGCTGGTTTCCGCAGGCATGGACACCACTAAATAAGTAGAGTTGTTAGTAAATTGTTTTGTTTGGTTTTTATTATTTTGTGTGTTTTTTTGGGTTCATAGTTAATAGTTTTAGTGTAGATAGTTAGAGCTTTACATTATATATAATAGTATGTTAGTTTATATTGTTTTGTTTGGTTTATATTGTTTTGTTTGGTTTTTTTTTGAGTTCATGTGTATTTATGTTCGTTATTGCCTGTAACCGATGGTGCAAACTAGGGTGGCAATAAAGAGTTATCTATCTATCTATCTGATCTCACCCCACTCAATTCTTCTTGTGGGGCCATATGAAAATGAAAAGTCTTTTGTCTGAGACACCTTTCGAGCCTGAAGAAGATCACCTGGCATGAATTCCCTCTGCCTGCGACGCTGTTCAAACGACACCGGGGATATTCGAACGGTACGACAGAACTTTGTGCGACAATGCCATGCCTGCATTGACGCAGTGGAACGCCATTTCGAACACTGGAGCAGCTTGTGAAACTTGTGCAGGTAAACGGACTTAAATGCTTAAAATTTCGCTTAACTTTTGACTCGATCGTTTCAGGAATATGGTTCGTTATCTCAAATGGATCCATTTGCCGTCCTTCATCATCATATCTGAAAGTTTGTAACACCATCACGGACACACACTATATATGTACAATCCCTCTCATTTTCTGTTCAGATGTGTACCTGTCTGTGTATTTTGTTGTCTTCCCGACAAGCTAGGAAGTTCAAACTTGACAAAGTTTTGCTCGAAAATATTAAGACTTTTGAAAGTCTGACGGAATTCTTGAAATAATAAGGAAAATCCCGAGTATATCTCCGTCTCTCATTTCCCATTAATTCTATCCCGCTTGCGCGCAAGCGCATTGTCGCGTCATCTTTCTTTTCTTTGACTCAATAGTTAATGACAAAGTTCTTTCCAATCAGGTGGCAGAAGAAATCAACTTGGCGGCCTTCCAGCCTTCATTCTCTTTGCCTTACTTCGATTATGTTCATGGCTGTATTTATTATTCTTTGTAACTCTGTTTGCATACATAATACGTACAGTATTTAAGGTTGGCGTTTTTTGCTATTTATTCCCTAAGTTATGCTCTCCTGAAGAGGATAGTGACAACTAATTTGAGTAATTAGCTGTAATTCCTATCCATTATACATCTGATTATTGAATTAATAGTTACAAAGTTTAAGGTTGGTGCTTTGTAGTTTTTATTCTCTATCCTACATTCTCTTGGGCAGGATATTAAACTGAGTTCTTAGCCGTAATTGTTATACAGAAGGTCGTTCGGGATCTCAGGTGACGAGTTTGATGTCCGCTATCGGCGCTGTTATCAATGAGCACGTCATAAGGGAGTGTGAATATTCACATCAGTACTGAGAACATGGATGTAGAGTTTCGTGGCATTAGCTGCAACAATGCCGAAGTGGATTGACCCCCACTAGGAGGACTACATAACAGCCCTTTCCGATGATAAATATAGCTATTCTGCTAACCAAGGAATGTGCAAGAAGCGTGATTTCTTGATATCAAAGAACGGGATCAGTGCTGTGTTGAATAAAAACAGGCAAAGGCCGACTGGGCATAATTCTAGTGGAGGAAAAAACCGGCAAATCCACGACCAGCCACCAGTCGTACACCAGAAATGATGAGGAAAGTGAAGCCCATTGTCTCAGATGGTGATTCTGCCTCCCAAAGGACTATTGAACCTAAGTTGGGGATGTCTCTTTCAACAGTTAACACCATCATCAACAAGGACCTGCAATTAGAAAAGCGGCATAAGCGCCGAGTTCACAAGCTGTTGCGTCATCACGTTTCCGAACGTCACACTAACGAAAGAAAGCTGTATGAGGGCTATCTGGTAGGGGAGGGGTGGAGAAATGTGGTGTATGAGGGCTATCTGGTAGGGGACGGGTGGAGAAATGTGCTGTATGAGGGCTATCTGGTAGGGGACGGGTGGAGAAATGTGCTGTATGAGGGCTATCTGGTAGGGGACGGGTGGTGAAATGTGCTGTATGAGGGCTATCTGGTAGGGGACGGGTGGAGAAATGTGCTGTATGAGGGCTATCTGGTAGGGGACGTGTGGAGAAATGTGCTGTATGAGGGCTATCTGGTAGGGGACGGGTGGAGAAATGTGGTGCAGCATATGTTTACCTTAGTGTTTGTAACTGTTCCGGGGATTCTGTGGAGCGTAGAGATGAAAGAAGGTGCGGGCACGAATGGGTGGATGTGAAACAGTCAGAAGATTAAAACTTGAAAATTGCTAGGCGAAGAACAAAATCACAGGTACAACAATGAGCTCGAGAAATAGTATTATGAATTCCTAGAACAATTAAACAACTTTAATTAACAACACGAGCTTGAAGCCCCTACCTTGCCAATGTGAGGAGAGCAACCACTGCTCCATTTAATAATGTCTCTAGGAGACAGAGTATTCAAAATATGCTATCTTACAGGAGCACCTTTGCTCCACAAAATTATCTAGGAAACTAATCTCCAAACATTATACCATTCCAGCCTTCCAAAGGCACTATTCAAGCTTTACATTAATACCTTTACATTGATAGGAAGAACGTCTTTGCCCTATAAATTTACACTTTCCCGGCCTATCATAGGCATAACCTACATTTAACAACATTAAACAGGATTCACTGTCTTATATGATCAAAAGTAACATGAAAAGTAACAAGTACCCATTCTACACAGCCTTTGGTAAAAATAAAAGGTTACATTTGTCTGTCTGTTAGGTCATCAGCCCAGAGGCTGGTTGGATCCTCAAATAGCATCACCAAAGGCAATGCAGTTATAGGGAAACCACAAAAACCAATGGCAGTACCAAAATGAGGCGTACTAAGCAAGATGAGGAGTGAGGTAGTTTGCCATTGCTTTTCTCACTGGGCCAGACAGTGCTATTGTAGCACAACTAACCCTATGAGCAACACATTTCATGACACTCAGACACACTGGTTGTGCACTGAATGTCCTTAATCAGCACCACCCATACCCCAGCATCTTCCATATTGTCACAGCCAGACTGGTACTTCAGTGGAAGCTACACTTTACTCTGGCCTGTGCCAAGAGATGGATGCAAAAGTACTGTATCCATCAAGAAATGACACTGGCCCAAAAACCAAAATGGTGAGGAGGCGAACACTCGCGCTCCTTAACATTTACATTAAATGCATAAAACCCTATTTGGGCTTATGGCCTGACGTTACAGAGGCTAAGCCTATACTAAGGAAGTGACTAGATGGAGAAAATTTTTAAGTTACAGAAATTACACGATAGAAAATGTTACAAAATCATAGTCACCTCAAAATCAAACTGAGAGGGAATACGAGAGGGTGCCTCACTCTATATTACCTAATTTCGCTTAAATTATTTCGGCTTGATTGAAATTTTCATTTGAAGTTTGAAATTTACATTTTAGAAAATAAAGTTACATTACTAAAGATTTGAAGCCATCCCCTCAAGCTAGCTTTGAAAGACTATCAGATTTTAAACTGGATCTGCCATTACCTTGAGCTGGTGGACCTCTCGAAGATGGATAAGGCGGCCCCCGACTCCGTTGCGAACACACTCTAGACTGGAGGGATCACTAAGACAACCTGGTCTGAAAATGTGCCAGCTTTTATAGCCGAGGGGAAAGTTCCAGAAAACTCTGGACTAAGGTCCTGACACGCCCCCAGTTCTCATTGGATGATCAAATAAATACCAAAAAGTTTTGATTGGCAGAAAAATAACTGTACAAAATATTTCATTGGCCAACATCTGAAGTTGGCGGGAAGAGACAGAAGTGTTGTAAACGTTAACAAACCGAAAACAAAGTATAAACAATTCAGTTTAGGAAACCTTAGCATACAAAATGTATCTAGAATGTTAATAGTTCATCTTTACACCAGAGGGCGCAACATAACTTTATAGTAGTGACATCTGTTAAGAAATTTTCAAACTTCTTGTACTAGTCGTTTCAAACTTTACAGAGGGCCTTACACAAGGCGCTTAATTTAAATGTACGGGGCGGGTGTACCTCCGGTACAGTAACAAACACCGCTCGACATTTTACCACCCTAGAGACAAAAAATATTTATTAAATATTGTATAAAGAATGCCAGGAAAGTTTTCCAAAGGGTTTCATGATCATCGCTGGATACTGCTAATATGGCAAGTTAACCATTCGCCGTGTCGCTAATAATGTGAAAATGAACTTTACATACTATCGGCAAGAGGTTTTAACATCCATTTATAACACAGATATCTCAAAAACAGGTGTAGGTACATCAAGATAAAGCATCCAGCCACACATCTCGTTCGACTCGCCTATTCTTAGAGATAATGGAGATGGAAACTGGAATCCGTGCAGTACCTTTTAATGACATTCCGGTGAAGGCGCCCGATGGGTAACCTATGGACTTCTGTGCATCTAGACTCCCAAAAAGGGCCTTAGGAAATAGACTTCCACGCACTATCAGTGGCCTATGGGAAGGTTGTGGGTTAAGAAAGATAACTCTACAAAAAGTCTGCTGCAATGGAAATTACGTTATCGGGCTATAGATAGAAATGCTGGCTTTCCAAATGAACATGATCGTTGGCGGATACATGGTTTTTCATAAGTTAATTACCCTTCAAACATCATCCCCAGAGATCCCGGACGACCTTCTATATAGTTGTGATTGTAATTATTTCAATACTGATGTTACGTGAATGAATCGTATACATTGAATTTCATTATTATTATTTCTGTCTGTAATGGCAAATAATAATAGTCTTAAGGTAAAGAAAGAGTCAAATTAGGTGAGACTTAATAAATATTATTATTATAAGAGAAATATGCATATGTACATACGACGACTATTTGCTGTAGACACGACTTTCTTCCATGGCATTGCTCTCCATCGTGTCGTATTTTATTACCTCCCTTGAGGTCCAGGGCTGGCACCAATGAATGTCGAGTGCTATGTATGTGAATTTTGAATATATTTGTCCATCAAACAAAGCAATGAGGCGAAAAATGTGGAGGCTATAATAACCTTCTTTAGCGAGGACAACGAGAATATTTTACGAAAATTGCAAGACATAAGACTAAATTATGTACTTTACAAAAATAGCATGAACAGTGGACAAATAATACTATTGATTAATGAATTATGGGCAAACATCTACAGATCGACAAGGATCGGTAAACTACAATAAATAATAATCAAGCAAAGCTAAGACAGAAGACAAAGGACATTTCATCTATATAAATAAAATCGTAACGACCGTGTGTCTGTACATTGATTATTTTGGCGAAATTTCCGTACAGTTATCCGTTTCAGGTGTAATAATGACCATCTGCATCATTTTTAGCTTTGGTGTCTGTTTGTCTGTTTGTTTGTCTGTTTGTCTGTCCTTCTATAACTTGAAAACTACTGGATATATTTCCACCAAACTTCCTATTTAGAATCCACCTGTCCTTGGGTAGGTTTTAGTGCAAATATCGTTTCTAAATCCCTGAACTGAGAGGGGATTTTTACGAAACAGAAACCGTGATTTTGCACTCCCTCAAAGTATACACAACCGAACTTAATGGTAATCTACCTGCCTTGATTAAAATTATTTTTAAACATTATTTTCTCATGTGCATCATTTCGATAACAGGATTTAATAAGGAAGATATCATTAACGGACCGTTTTTCGGTACAAATCCCAGCGGACTTAACGCAAGAGCGGGTACGTGTAAAGCGTATTTCTTACAACTTGAAAATTACTGGAGATATTTGAAACAAACTATATATACATAGCATCCATCTGTCCAAGTTTAGGTTTCCTTGGCGTTTGTTTGTTTGTTTGTTTGTTTGTTTGTTTGTTTGTTTGTTTGTTTGTTTGTTTGTTTGTTTGTTTGTTTGTTTGTTTGTTTGTTTGTTTGTTTGTTTGTTTGTTTGTTTGTTTGTTTGTTTGTTTGTTTGTTTGTTTGTTTGTTTGTTTGTTTGTTTGTTTGTTTGTTTGTTTGTTTGTTTGTTTGTTTGTTTGTTTGTTTGTTTGTTTGTTTGTTTGTTTGTTTGTTTGTTTGTTTGTTTGTTTGTTTGTTTGTTTGTTTGTTTGTTTGTTTGTTTGTTTGTTTGTTTGTTTGTTTGTTTGTTTGTTTGTTTGTTTGTTTGTTTGTTTGTTTGTTTGTTTGTTTGTTTGTTTGTTTGTTTGTTTGTTTGTTTGTTTGTTTGTTTGTTTGTTTGTTTGTTTGTTTGTTTGTTTGTTTGTTTGTTTGTTTGTTTGTTTGTTTGTTTGTTTGTTTGTTTGTTTGTTTGTTTGTTTGTTTGTTTGTTTGTTTGTTTGTTTGTTTGTTTGTCTGTTTGTCTGTCTGTTTGTTTGTTTGTTTGTTTGTTTGTTTGTTTGTTTGTTTGTTTGTTTGTTTGTTTGTTTGTTTGTTTGTTTGTTTGTTTGTTTGTTTGTTTGTTTGTTTGTTTGTTTGTTTGTTTGTTTGTTTGTTTGTTTGTTTGTTTGTTTGTTTGTTTGTTTGTTTGTTTGTTTGTTTGTTTGTTTGTTTGTTTGTTTGTTTGTTTGTTTGTTTGTTTGTTTGTTTGTTTGTTTGTTTGTTTGTTTGTTTGTTTGTTTGTTTGTTTGTTTGTTTGTTTGTTTGTTTGTTTGTTTGTTTGTTTGTTTGTTTGTTTGTTTGTTTGTTTGTTTGTTTGTTTGTTTGTTTGTTTGTTTGTTTGTTTGTTTGTTTGTTTGTTTGTTTGTTTGTTTGTTTGTTTGTTTGTTTGTTTGTTTGTTTGTTTGTTTGTTTGTTTGTTTGTTTGTTTGTTTGTTTGTTTGTTTGTTTGTTTGTTTGTTTGTTTGTTTGTTTGTTTGTTTGTTTGTTTGTTTGTTTGTTTGTTTGTTTGTTTGTTTGTTTGTTTGTTTGTTTGTTTGTTTGTTTGTTTGTTTGTTTGTTTGTTTGTTTGTTTGTTTGTTTGTTTGTTTGTTTGTTTGTTTGTTTGTTTGTTTGTTTGTTTGTTTGTTTGTTTGTTTGTTTGTTTGTTTGTTTGTTTGTTTGTTTGTTTGTTTGTTTGTTTGTTTGTTTGTTTGTTTGTTTGTTTGTTTGTTTGTTTGTTTGTTTGTTTGTTTGTTTGTTTGTTTGTTTGTTTGTTTGTTTGTTTGTTTGTTTGTTTGTTTGTTTGTTTGTTTGTTTGTTTGTTTGTTTGTTTGTTTGTTTGTTTGTTTGTTTGTTTGTTTGTTTGTTTGTTTGTCTGTCTGTCTGTCTGTCTGTCTGTCTGTCTGTCTGTCTGTCTGTCTGTCTGTCTGTCTGTCTGTCTGTCTGTCTGTCTGTCTGTCTGTCTGTCTGTCTGTCTGTCTGTCTGTCTGTCTGTCTGTCTGTCTGTCTGTCTGTCTGTCTGTCTGTCTGTCTGTCTGTCTGTCTGTCTGTCTGTCTGTCTGTCTGTCTGTCTGTCTGTCTGTCTGTCTGTCTGTCTGTCTGTCTGTCTGTCTGTCTGTCTGTCTGTCTGTCTGTCTGTCTGTCTGTCTGTCTGTCTGTCTGTCTGTCTGTCTGTCTGTCTGTCTGTCTGTCTGTCTGTCTGTCTGTCTGTCTGTCTGTCTGTCTGTCTGTCTGTCTGTCTGTCTGTCTGTCTGTCTGTCTGTCTGTCTGTCTATAACTTGAAAACTACTGGATAGATTTCCACAAAACTTCATATTTAGAATCCATCTGTCCTTGGGTAGGTTTTAGAGCAATATTGTTTCTAAATCCCTGAACTAATTGGGGGTTTATACGAAACCGAAACTGTGAATTTTTCACTACCTCAAAATATACACAACCAAACTTCATGGAAATCTACCTGTCTTAATGGAAATTAATTTCTAAACTTTTTCTTCTCATATGCATCATTTCGATACCAGGATTAATAACGGAGATATCATTAACGGACCGTTTTTCGTTACAAGTCCCACCGGGCTTAATGAAAGAGCGGGTGCGCGTAAAGCGTATTTCTTACAACTTGAAAACTACTGAGTTATTTGAACCAAACTTTATAATTAGCATCCACTCCTCCAAGGGTAGCTTTTAAGGTTTATACCATTTCAAATTCCCGGAATGGACTGGGGTTTTATAGGGGACCGAAATGGTGATTTTTACTCTCCCACAATATATAAAGTACAAGACCAACCTGACTGGAAATCGATCAAACTGTTTGGAAATCCAATTCTAATTTCTTTTTCTCATGTGCATTTTTCAACGGGAGGAATAATAAGGGAGATAACATGAAAGGTCGGATTTCAGGCTAAGTCTAGCGGACATAGACCAAAAGGTGTTATACGTGGAGCAGACTCCTTATCTATCTAGATAAACCATATCGTAATGACCGTGTGTCTGTGCATTGACTATTTTGGCGAAATTTTCGTACAGCTTTCCGTTTAAGGGGTAATAATGACTACCTGCATGTTTTCTAGCTATAGTTTCCTCGAGGTCCTAAATTTAACCCCCCCCCCCCTCGCCCAAAATCAGGATTGGCTCACAATCTGCCACACGAGCTGAAAAATTGAAATTAAGCAAATTTATACGTTTTAGCCGGTAACGTACGAAAAACTTCCAAGGTCTTTAAATATTTCACTTTTTATGCCGAATAATATCGAAATATAGGCAATTTAATGACGGTACAGACCTTCGTTTCGAGGTATTTCGCAGCTAAACGGTAAGTCCTATCACAAAACGGATGGCACGATCTCCGTTCAATTTCGAGTGATCTACAACTTTGTTCCTGTGATATTTTGTCGTATCTCTCTCTCTCTCTCTCTCTCCCTTATAGGGTAGATTTGGCTGTATATTTCGATGGTTCGTAAATTTTGTGCTTTTTACACGTGTATTACTTAGTTTGACACACTTATAGGAAAGGTAGAGTCATCGAATTTGGCACGCACATTGACACGACCAATAGCTATATGCGAACCCAATTTCATGATTCTACTGTAGCTTCCGCATAAGTATGTGAAAAATAATGTAAAATGATAAAAATGTACCCAAATTTCACCCCATTCAAATATCGTAACTCAGTCGAACCCATAAATATGTGAGATACGAGGAAATGTTTTAACACCAAACATGTAGAGCGATAAAAGGGACGCCTGAGAGTGCAAACCGTTTGTTGGTATGATGTACCGTTTACGAGCAGTAAATCTCGAAATGAAGGTTTGCACTTTCAAACGTGCCCATGCTTATCTGTCATCTATATAAATATAATCGCAACGACCGTCTGTCTATACATTGGCTATTTTGGCGGAATTTCCGCACAGTTATCCGTTTCAGTTGTAATAATGACCATCTGCATATTTCTTAACTTTGGTGTCTGTTTGTCGGTTTGATTGTATGAGTTTTTATAACTTGAAAACTACTGAATATATTTCTACCAAACTTGATATTTAGAATCCACCTGTCCTTGTGTAGGTTTTAGGGCCAATATTATTTCTGAATGCCTAAATTTACTGGGGGTTTATCCGAAAACGGAACCATGATTTTGCACTTCCTCAAAATATGTTCATCCGAAAGTAATCGAAATCTACAATCCTTAATGGAAATCCATTTCTAAAACTTTTGTTCTCATGTGAATTTTTCGACACGAGGATTAATAAGTGAGATATCATGAACGGTTGGTTTTGCAGGTTAAGTCCAGCGGACGTAGCCAAAATGTGTTGTACGTGGAGCAGATTCCTTATCTATCTATATAAATAAAATCGTAACGACTGTGTGTGCCTGTACGTTGACTATTTTGGTGAAATTTTCGTACAGATACCGTTTTGAGGGGTAATAATGGTCGTCTGCATATTTTTTGGTTTAATTTCCTGAAAGTCATAATTTTTACCCCCTCACCCAAAATCCAGATTGCAGCGTAATCTGCCAGACAAGCAAGAAAATTGAAATATGGCAAAATTATACGTTTCAACCTGTAACGAACGAAAAACTTGACAGATCTTTAATTTTTTCATTTTTTAATCCCCGAATAATATCGAAATATGGAAGCAATTTTAATGATGGTGCAGACCTTCGTTTCGAAGTATTTCGTGGGATAAACGGGAAGTCCTATCACATAACGGATGGCACAATCTTTGTTGAATTAAGAGTGATCTTCAACCTTGGTCTTATGACATTTTGTCGTATCTGTATCGCTTATACGTTAGATTCGTCTCTATTTCTCGATTTTAAGTAAATTTGGACCCTTTACCAATATAATTCATACTTTCAATCACTTACAGGAAAGATAGTATGATCAAACTCTACACGAACATTGGCCCACCCAATACCCATATGTGAGAAAAATGCTATGTCACATAATTATCCGAATAGTAATGCAATGTAAGATAATCTTACACAAATTCCAACCTATTCAATGTCTCTGACTCAATCTGACCCACGAATAGATGAGATGCGAGAAAATATCATAGGACCAGTCATTTAGATCGCTAAATACTGCGCCTTACGGTACAATCCTTTGTCAATATGACGTACCGTTTAGCAGCAGTTAATCTGTAAATGAAGGTCTGCAATATTATAAACATGCATATACTTTCGTATGTCCATCTATATATATTCATTGATGTCGATTTGTAGCTATCGAGAAAGGGGGTGTCTGCTATTGTAATCAGTACTCCCTACACCGACTTTGACTGCCGGCAGTAGGAATGGGGTCCTTCTCCAACTCCTGTGTAACTGGCATTAGTAAGGAGGGCCTACCATTTTAATGAATAATTCACTTCTCGATTTGACTTGCAGAAGGCAAGGGATCATGCAGTTTTGTTCGAAAGTCCCCTACCCTATTGTGTTTGGCTCTAGGCCAGGGTGCCCGCTATTATAAACAAATGTTCCAATCTAAATTTTGACTAGCATTAGGCATTGTGGCCTGCTATTTTCATGGAAACTCACTAACTCTGTGTGACTGGCAGAAAGCTGGCTGGCAGCAGTAAAAAGGGCCTGTCATTATAATGATAACTGTACAACTTAATTTTGACTGGCGGTAGGGAAGTTGCCTGCTATTATAATAAACACTCCTCAGCTGTAATATGTCTGAAAGTATGAAATGGGTCTGCCATTGTAACTAAAACTCCCCTAATCGATTGTGACCGCGCAGTAGGCAATGTGGCCTGCAATTATAATGTTTACTTGCCAATTCGATTGTGAATGGCAGTAGGCAAGTGAGCCTGCCGTTATCATCACAACTCCGCAACCCTCACTTTACATTGGAAACAACGTATGGGGACCTCCTCATGTTATTTCTCGGATAAGGCTAAGAGACATGCAATTTTAAAACAATCTCATTTACTGCACGCACAGTATTTACGTCGATATCCGTATACAATGTAGAATACCGTAGCGAAGCACGGGTACATTTGCTACTTAAATATAATGACCTAGTAAATTCTAATAGATACTCCTAATATACTCAGCAATGTAGCCTTCGTCGGAGACAACGTTAAGCGAGTATATGAGCGTTACAGCGTTGGTCATACTAATAAGTAATTTGAAAAATAATATTACGTCGATATCTCGCGCCATTGTAATTTTACCAACTGCTGAAGATAGCCAATCTAATCGCTTCGCCGGCGAATTCAAATGGGCTTTACGAGGCGGGCTTGAGATCAGTGCCGAGAAATGGGCATCAAACACTAACATGCCTTGTATTCCAATCAATGCCACCGTAGCGTACCTGCTATGGGCCGAGCCCAGCAGCAGGAAAGGTCCTCCTTCAAGTCCCTCACCAGGAGAAGTTTATTTCTTCTATTGGCGTTCTCAAGCCGGTCATAAGCCACGTGCAGATTCAGCAATACCGCCTCATAAAGCTCTTCCTAAGTCGCCCACGAAGCGATCTGATTGGCTAACTTGAGCAGCTAATAAAATGACGTCGGTGTGAGATATCGACGTATTTTTTTCAAATTGCTTATCAGTATGGCCAACGCTCTAATGCCCATATATTAGGTTCAAGTTATTTCCGACCATCCTGTATTTCTGTTTTAATAATCATACTTTTTAAGTCTCGCCTAATTTGACTCTTGATTTAACCTAAAAAATTAAGACAGTAAGAATAATGAAATTCGATGGATACGAGTCGTTCATATAACCCGTTACCGATCCGCCGCCTTGAAGCCAAAATAATTAGCTTTCTAAACGTTAAAGTTCACCATTTTGTCCATCACCCATCTGCGTATTGAAATGTATGATATATTGTTTCATGAACTGATCAGATTGGATTATTCATGCAGCGATCGCATTTACATATTTAATGAAATATTAGTCATGTATACAGGCTCCAGGCCACAAATTAATTTCTTGCGATAGTTAGTGGACCTCGCATTCAATTTCTTACGGGGAATCCAACTCAAGGTACCACGCGCCATAACATTCATGTTTACAATAGTTTAAAGAAGGGTTTTACTAGAAAAGTACTTACACTACCATCTCTGCACTCAGTGTCAGTTCCCATTGTTCACAAAAAAGCCAAACAACAACCTAATTTAATAGACTGTACAGTTTTACGAGGTGATTTCGCGACATCAGAAGCACACACAATAGATATCCGACTTTTGGGAATTAACTCTTCTCAAGCGAAAATTAATCTAGGAAATATATTTACGACATATACACCACAACCATTCTGTGTGATATGTACAGGGAATGCCATAAGTATTCGTACACCTGTGCCGACGAACAGTGTGTATAGCGTTGAGTCAGCTGCTATACGATGCTTAAAGGGGCTAGAGTTATAGGATTAATGAATGAAAACCTACAACCTGTTTACCAGTCAATGACTGGGTCAGGGATGGAATGAAAGAAGCCCCCATCCTGCGGCAAGGATAGGAATTGTGCCGGTTGCCGAAGCCTGTCACACTCCTCTGGAGTAGTGAAGCAAAGGGAGTTCAACGGCGGGCCAATCAGAGGCCACGGAGCGGGTCACGTGATGCTGACGTCATAGCAGGTAAATTTGAATTTTGGCGGGAAATTTGAATTTTGGCAGGAAATGTGCATTTTGGCGGGAGATTTTAATTTTGGCGCAAAATTTGAATTTTGGCGCGAAAAATTGAATTTGTAAACAAAGCCACGTGCTTTTCTTGACAGCCACGTGCTTTTTGACAGCTGTCATCCGCCATCTTGCATCGCTCACCTCAGTGCTGCCATTTTGACGGCACTAAACCTCAACAACAATCGATTGAATCCTGAGCAGGTCAGAGATTTCTCCGTCGGATGGGAACCGTCAAGAAGGGCATCCGGTCGTTCTCCGAGATAAGAGTATGTTGAGAAGGACACCTTGCTGGTGGTGTGTCGACAAGTAGCAGCTTGCTTGCTTGCTTGCTTGCTTGTCCCCAAATATTTCGTACCAAGGTAGAAGACATGTTAGACTATATCTCAACGGAATTACGTATCCCTACGAAAACATAGTAGCAGAATTTATGCCATAGTACTAAACGTACTCAGCTTCAGAATAGCACAGCGCAAGGGCAGATATAGAGACCGTCAAGAAGGGCATCCGGTCGTTCTCTTAGATAATAGTATGTTGAGAAGGACACCTTGCTGGCGGTGTGTCAACGAGTAGCAGCTTGCTTGCTTGTCCCGTTAAATTCCGTGCCAAGATAGCAGTAGGCCATGTGCACGTCGTAAGATGGCCGCACTCAAAAAGCACGTGGCTTTGAAGAGCACGCGGCCACGGTAGTGTCGTAAAGATAGCAGCACGATGCTATCTTGTTTAAAGACGGGCGCTGTCAAAAAAGCACATGGAATTTCAAATTGCCCGCCACCACATGCCTAAATATGAGGTTTAGTGCCTTCAAGATGGCAGCATGATGCGTTCTTGTTTAAAGATGGCAGCTGACAGCTGTCAAAAAAGCACGTGGAATTTCAAAGGGTTCGCGCGTCTACGTATCTAAGGTAGCAACTATGAAGTTTAGTGCCGTCAAGATGGCAGCACTGAGGTTAGCGAAGCAAGATGGCCGATGACAGCTGTCAAAAAGCACGTGGCTTTGTTTACAAACAAGAGCACGTGGATTGGTTTAAAGATACCCGCTGACAGCTGTCAAAAAAGTACATGGAATTTCAAATTACCCGCCACTACGTGCCTAAGGTGAAGTGCCGTCAAGGTGGCAGCACTGAGGTTAGCGATGCAAGGTGGCCGATGACAGCTGTCAAAAAGCACGTGGCTTTGTTTACAAACAAGAGCACGTGGAATTGCAAATTGCCCACCACCACGTGCCTAAGGATGAGGTTTAGTGCCGTAAAGATGGCAGCACGATGCCATGTTGATTAGATATGGCCGCTGACAACTGTCAGAAAAGCACGCGGAATTTCAAATTGCCCTCCACAACAGGCCTAAAGTGACATCCATGAGGTTTAGTGCCGTCAAGATGGCAGCACTGAGGTTAGCGATCCTCTGTTGTTTAAAGATGGTCATTGTCAAAAAAGCACGTGGCTTTGTTTACAAACAAGAGCACGTGCAATTTCAAATTGCCCGCCACCACATGCCTAAGGTGGTAGCCATGAGATTAGTGCCGTCAAGATGGCAGCACTGAGGTTAGCATTCTTCTGTTGTTGAGGTTTAGTGCCGTCAAGATGGCAGCACTGAGGTTAGCGATGCAAGATGGTGGATGACAGATGTCAAAAAGCAAGTGGCTTTGTTTACAAATTCAAATTTCATGCCAAAATTTAAAACTCCCGCCAAAATTCTAATTTCCCGCGCTAGGACGTCAGCATCACGTGACCCGCTCCGCCGCCTCTGATTGGCCTGCCGTTGAACTCCCTTTACTTCACTACTCTCTGGGTCAATGGTTAATGACCGACAGATGAAATGAAATGATAGTGGAGAGTGTTGCTGGAATGAAAGAAGACAGGAAAAACCGGAATACCCGGAGAAAAAACTGTAACACCTCCGCTTTGACCAGGGCAAATCTCACATGGAGTGGCCGGGATTTGAGCCACGAGACTCAGCGGTGAAAGGCCGACGCACTGCCGACTGATCCACGGAGGCTACTTATAGAACTAATGGTATTCTTCTTATTCTTTATCTGTTTACCCTCCAGGGTCCGTTTTTCCCTCGGACTCAACGGGGGATCTCACCTCTACCGCTTCTGGAGCTTCAGACTCTAGGTTCTGGGATACAGCGGGGGAGGATGACCTGTACCTCACCCAGGCGGCCTCACCGGCTATGCTGAACAGCGGCCTTGCGGGGGGATGGGAAGATTGGAAGGGATAGACAAGGAAGAGGGAAGGAAGCGGCCGTGGCCTTAAGTTAGGTACCATCCCAGCATTTGGCTGGAGGAGAAGTGAGGAAACCACGGAAAACCACTTCCAGGATGGCTGAGGTGGGAATCGAACCCACCTCTACTCATTTGACCTCCGAGGCTGAGTGGACCCCGTTCCATCCTCGTACCACTTTTCAAATTTCGTGGCAGAGCCGGGAATCGAACTCGGGCCTCCGGGGGTGGCAGCTAATCACACTAACCACTACACCATAGAGGCGGACCTACTAATGGTATTACAAAACAATATATTCCTTTACTTTTATGCATCTAAAATTTGAACAAAATGTGTATACAATATCTAGTATTGCCAACGTCAAGAAACACAAACAGCTATTGGGTCATAAGTATTCGTAAGGATATGACAATGACATTTACAGTAAGATACAAAAGTTGAAAACTAGGAAAGCAGCTGGAATTGATAAGATTTCTGGGGATATAGTAAAGGCAATGAGTTGGAATATAGTACCATATCGAAATACTTATTTGATTATTGTTTGGTTGAAGGAGCTATACCAAATGAATGGAGAGTTGCTATAGTTGTCCCTGTGTATAAAGGAAAGGTTGATAGACATAAAGCTGAAAATTACAGGCCAGTCAGTTTGACATGCATTGTATGTAAGCTTTGGGAAAGCATTCTTTCTGATTATATTAGACATGTTTGCGAAATTAATAACTGGTTTGACAGAAGGCAGTTTGGGTTTAGGAAAGGTTATTCCACTGAAGCTCAGCTTGTAGGATTTCAGCAAGATATAGCAGATATCCTGGATTCAGGAGGCCAAATGGACTGTATTGCGATTGGCCTATCTAAGGCATTTGATAGGCTAGATCATGGAAGACTACTGGCAAAAATGAGTGCAATTGGACTAGAAAAAAGAGTGACTGAATGGGTGGCTATATTTCTAAGAAATAGAACTCAGAGAATTAGAGTAGGCGAAGCTTTATCTGACCCTGTAATAATTAAGAGGGGAATTCCTCAAGGCAGTATTATTGGACCTTTATGTTTTCTTATATATATCAATGATATGTGTAAAGAAGTGGAATCAGAGATAAGGCTGTTTGCAGATGATATTATTCTGTACAGAGTAATAAATAAGTTACAAGATTGTGAGCGGCTGCAGGGTGACCTCGATAGCGTTGTGAGATGGACGATGAGATGGATGATGATAAACGGGGTTAAAAGTCAGGTTGTGAGTTTCACAAATAGGAAAAGTCCTCTCAGTTTTAATTACTGCATTGATGGGGTGAAAGTTCCTTTTGGGGATCATTGTAAGTACCTAGATGTTAATATAAGAAAAGACCTTCATCGGGTAATCACATAAATATGATTGTTAGTAAAGGGTACAGATCTCTGCACATGGTTATGAGGGTGTTTAGGGGTTGTAGTAAGGATGTAAAGGGGAGTGCATATAAGTCTCTGGTAAGACCCCAACTAGAGTATGGTTTCAGTGTATGGGACCCTCACCAGGATTACTTGATTCAAGAACTGGAAAAAATCCAAAGAAAAGCACCTCGATTTGTTCTGGGTGATTTCCGACAAAAGAGTAGCGTTACAAAAATGTTGCAAAGTTTGGGCTGGGAAGATTTGGGAGAAAGGAGACGAGCTGCTCGATTAAATGGTATGTTCCGAGCTGTCAGAGGAGAGATGGCGTGGAAGGATATCAGTAGGCGAGTAAGTTTGAGTGGTGTCTTTAAAAGTAGGAAAGATCACAATATGAAGATAAAGTTGGAATTCAAGAGGACAAATTGGGACAAATATTCGTTTATAGGAAGGGGAGTTAGGGATTGGAATAACTTACCAAGGGAAATGTTCAATAATTTTCTAATTTCTTTGCGATCATTTAAGAAAATGCTAGGAAAACAACAGATAGTGAATCTGCCACCTGGGCGACTGCCTTAAATGCAGATCAGTAGTGAGTAATTGATTGATTGATTGATTGATTGATTGATTGATTGATTGATTGATTGATTGATTGATTGATTGATTGATTGATTGATTGATTGATTGATTGATTGATTGATTGATTGATTGATTGATTGATTGATTGATTGATTGATTGATTGATTGATTGATTGCAATAAGAAAGGGCTCCTCTATTTCCAATCAGATAACGAAAAATCTCTCGAATCATTGTCCCGGCGTCTTCAAGCTGTCATTAAGCGAAGGGTAACCCAACAAGGTACTGCAAACCTGGAGAGAATGCATTCAATTTGTTCACAACAAAAATAGTACGTGTACAAATACTTTTGAGACGATAGCTTTTTGTGTTTTTGACATTATGTCTTTAATACTAGAGAGTGTATATACACGTTTTGTTGAAATCTAATATATATACATAAAGGAATGTATTGTTTTGTAATACCACCGTTCGTCAGCACAGGTGTGCGAATACTTATGGCACTATCTGTACATTTACAACCAGTGAAGTAAACCGTTACGGAATTAAAAAAACAAGAAAATAAGGTATGACAAAGCAATGAAATTTTTAAGAAATCAAGGCCACACAAGTGATTGAAACAACCAACACAACTATCACAACCAAACTTGTTGATAGGTACAAAACTCACATAGAGCAATACAAAACTCACATAGAGCAATGATAGAAAATATTTAAATTGACAGAATTTAATGATTCACCAAATATGTGGACATAACGTTCGTTGTAATAGTATCGCCAAATCAACACTCTTGTCTACTGGACTTAACGAGTTTTTCTCATGTACTCGATTATGGACAAAACATTTTCTGGGCGTGTAACAGCCAAGGACTTAACGTGATCTGATATTTTGGCTGATATTCAATTATTAATTTGGATGGGAAATATCGACCATTGTACAATCGAAATCTTTAATATATCGTGTCCAGAAATATTCATTCCAGGCAATAAATCAGTACAACCCGCAGTACCAAACAGTACCTGTTTACACACTCTCTCCCATTGGTCACAACTATTAGACGCGTTTACAAATGCACACATCTGAAGAGTGAGGTGGTGTGAAGAAAACGAATACGAGGATATCTATCATGAACGAAATACACGCAGAGAAGAAGGAACTTGCTTCCCCGCATCCCCATACGTCCCACTGGCTCGACAATAAAGGGAGAGGGGAATGAAGGGAGGAACCACACGCGTCCTTCAAGGCAAGAGACGTAATGTGTATGCCAACTCATTGAGGGTCAAATTCTCCAGTTTCTTTGTAATTCTTGTGAGTGAGGTCTGGCTGAAATGTTAGCGGTCTTGACTACGACTTCGTTATCAAATGGCATCGCGCTCAACCTCTGAAAGAAAGAATGACCCTTATTTTCGTCAAATACTACTACTACTACTACTACTACTAATAATAATAATAATAATAATAATAATAATAATAATAATAATAATAATAATAATAATAATAATAATACTTGTTGTCCTCAAAAAACAAAGTAAACATAACCAGGCATTAAATAATTATGATTATCAGAGACGCAAGGACGTTTATTAAACCATTCTTATGAAGTTATTGTCAGCGTTGATCCGACAATTAAATGCCATATATTGGGGTGGGATTACATCGTGCACACTTCATCGCAATTAAATTACAGTTAATTGCTTTCCTTGAATAGGAAACGCTAGTATAGCCAGGATGTTTAACTATAGGAACATCTTAATAAGTTCAGGAAAAAATGGGGTTGGGAGTGGCCTCTGAGTACGCAACGTGGCAAGCCACGCCTCCTGGAAGACGAAAACATGTGACGTAGCCTTGGTCACTTCTCCTTCTTCCTCAGGGTTGGCCAAAATCTTCACCCAACTGTTGCCTGTTTCCTTTTCCTCCCGGAATTCTCGTGATCGCGATTCTACCGCCAAGTATGGCTACTACTACTACTGTTTTTTCTTTTCTTTTTTTGCTATTTGCTTTACGTCGCACTGACACAGATAGGTCTTATGGCGACGATGAGATAGGAGAGGCCTAGGAGTTGGGAGGAAGCGGCCGTGGCCTTAATTATGGTACAGCCCCGGTATTTTCCTGGTGTGAAAATGGGAAACCACGGAAAACCATCTTCAAGGCTGCCGACAGTGGGACTCGAATCCACGATCTCCCGATTACTGGATACTGGCCGCACTTAAGCGACTGCAGCTATCGAGCTCGGTACTACTACTACTACTACTACTAATAATAATAATAATAATAATTATTATTATTATTATTATTATTATTATTATTATTATTATTATTATTATTATTATTATTATTATTATACTTGTTATCAACAAAAACCAAAGTAAAAAACCTGGCATTAAATAATTATGTTTATCAGAGACGCAAGGGCGTTTTCCTTGTAACTTGTAACACGGGACCATACATCAGATGACTTACAGAAATAAAAGTTGAACTTCCATCGACTTAACGGGTTTTGAAAATGGGCGACTCAGTTCATTGTCTGCTACTTTTCCCATATCCTGAGAGGTCACAGGTGCGAATTATGTCGCATATGTGGACTTGGCCCTTTTTACGGCCTTCCTGACGCCAGCCCTATGTCGAGGGATTTATTCACCTCTCCGAGTTACTGTGATGGTTCGTAGGGTAATTTATTATGTGATCATTAAGAGCTACTGTATGCAGTGACACAAACACAAACTCACACTCACCGAGCTAGACGAATTAACCAGACGACCCGGCCGGGAATCACACCCAGGACGCTCTGAAACGATGGTCGTTACGCTGCCCATTGTGTTTATCTAATTCTCGTTGAAGAGTTAATGAAGGAAGGTATGGGTTAATATGATGATGGACTGACATATCATTCTTTTTCCTCTGTACGACAATAACATGAACCCTCCGTTTTACGAATTATGCGAACCCGCGGTACGAAATGCAACACGGCTCATGCACTCCCGGAAGAGAACGTGGGTCGTTCCGTTGGCTTCACTGTTTCTATCGAAGCCGCGCTGAGTCACGAGAAGGCACACTCAATTATGCAATAATATTACCAAGTGAGAGAAAACAAACAAACAAACAAAAAAAACCAAGCAAAAAGAAATGGAGAAATGGAGAGATGGAGAGCCGACCCAAGTCAAGCGACCTTGATAAAACCGAGATCTGCAGAGAGCGACGCGTGTAGGCCTGAGCGACTGTAGGTGGTTCGTGTTAAACTACGGTTTCAGGGTTTAAGAAATGACATAAACGGACAGGTCATGTCAACGCGACAAAATGACATTTGCTCTAGGAAACACTGAGATGTAATTTACTGCGCTACAATTGCATTATAGGCACATATTTTATTACAGCATTTGGCTGTTTCATTTTCTACATATACCGAGCTCGATAGCTGCAGTCGCTTAAGTGCGGCCAGTATCCAGAATTCGGGAGATAGTAGGTTCGAACCCCACTGTCGGCAGCCCTGAAAATGGTTTTCCGTGGTTTCCCATTTTCACACCAGGCAAATGCTGGGGATGTACCTTAATTAAGGCCACGGCCGCTTCCTTCCCACTCCTAGCCCTTCCCTGTCCCATCGTCGCCATAAGACCTATCTGTATCCGGGAGATAGTAGGTTCGAATCCCACTATCGGCAGCCCTGAAGATGGTTTTCCGTGGTTTCCCATTTTCACACCAGGCAAATGCTGGGGCTGTACCTTAATTAAGGCCACGGCCGCTTCCTTCCAACTCCTAGGCCTTTCCTATCCCATCGTCGCCATAAGACCTATCTGTGTCGGTGCGACGTAAATCCCCTAGCAAAAAAGACCTATCTGTGTCGATGCGACGTAAAGCAACTAGCATTTTCTACATAAAAAGTTTAAAACCCATATTTTTTTCACTTTTAGCCTTTTAATAACAATGCTGAATCTCCCTTAACCATGTCATGAAATTTCTGACAACGTTGATACAAATCGAACGAGACTTGCTGAACACCTATTCATTTCACCATTCCATTTGTTTTTAAGAATTGAAAAACCTCTTTCGAAGTATGCTTTTGAATCAGCATTAATATATTTGGAACAGCACCTAAATTAGAGAAAAACTCACCCATTCTAAGTCTATATAAATAAAATTGTAGGGGGTCCGCTGTCTGTAATTTCTTTTGTTTTGCCAATTTTTCCGATATTTATCCGTTTTAGGTCAACTCAAGACCGAATCGGTGGTTTTTACGTTTCGTGTCTGTTTGTTTGTCTGTTTGTCTGTTTGTCTGTTTGCCTGTCTGTTTGTTTGTCTGTTCCACCATCACGTCGAAACGGCTGGATAGATCTCAACCAAACTTCATATTTAGAGTATACTCATCCCGGGGAAGGTTTCGATATGCATATTGTTTTAAAATCTTTGAATACAAGGGGGGTTTATAGGAAAACCAGAATGGTTTTTCCACCATCACGTCGAAACGGCTGGATAGATCTCAACCAAACTACACATTTAGAGTATACTCAACCCGGGCAAGGTTTCGATATGCATATCATTTTAAAATCTTTGAATACACGGGGGGTTTATAGGAAAACCAGAATGGTTTCTCCACCATCACGTCGAAACGGCTGGATAGATCACAACCAAACTTCATATTTAGAGTACACTCATCCCGCGGAAGGATTCGATATGCATATCATTTTAAAATGTTTGAATAGACGGGGGGTTTATAGGAAAACCTGAGTGGTTTTTCCACCATCACTTCGAAACGGCTGGATAGATCTCAACTAAACTTCATATTTAGAGTATACTCCTCCCGGGGAAGGTTTCTGTATGCATATTATTTTAAAATATTTGAATAGACGGGGTTTTACAGGAAAAACAGAATGGTTTTCCTCCATTTTCTCTTATACTATTGATTTTCTGTAAACTTAGTTTACCGTACATGAAACGTCTCTTCATTATAAACAACTTTCGTTATGTCCATAATTTACCTTACTCTTCACATGACGGAGAAATTTACAATTTTCCGCTGGTATCATGCTCTGCATTGAGTGACCGACAGAACGACAACGAACCTACAGGTTACCATGGCAACGTCTCTGACTGCATGCCAGCAGGGAAGTAACGTATTGCCATTTTCCTCATCATGCTTTTAAATTCGTGGTTGTTCCTCGGGTAGAAGGCAAGAGAGGCGTCAATCGGCCTATCTGCGGGATATTGGCGGAATATCGTTGGATGTTATAACCGCCCTCGAATAGATTAGGTAATAACACCATTAGTCATCTTCTTATTATTTGTTTACCTAGGAATCACTGGATCTAAATTTCTCCTCTGTTACCGCTTTATTATATCCATAACACACACTAGCATAATTTATTGAGGGGATTTGATTTTCCAATACGTTAACTTGGCATTTACATATTTGTCGTTATCCGGCTGTCCTCAGTTATAATCCATTTTCTATTACTTTCAACTTTCTTAACTGTATTATTTTCTTCCTTAATTACGCCGTATGTACGCGAATGCTACAAACTACTGGATGTATTTCCACCAAGACTCATATTTAGAATACACCTGTCCTTGATAGGTTTTAGGGAAAATATTGTTTCAAAATCCCTGAACTGACTGGGGGTTTATACGAAACCGAAACAGTAATTTTGCACTTCCACAAAATATACACAACCAACGTTAATTTAAATCTACCTGTCTTGGTAGAAATTAATTTATAAACTTTTTTCTCATGTGCATCATTTCGATACCAGGATTAATAAGGGAAATATCATTAACGGACCGTTTTTCTGTACAAGTCCCATCGGACTTAACTCACGAGCGGGTGCGTGTAAAGCGTATTCCTTACAACTTGAAAACTACTGAAGACATTCGAACCAAAATTTATATTTAGCATCCACCTGTCCAAAGGTAGGTTTTAAACGTAAATAACATTTCATGTTCCGGAATGGACTGGCGGTTTATAGGGAACCGAAATGGTGATTTTACTCTTCCACAATATATACAGAACAAGACCAACCTAACTGGAAATCGACCAAACGTGATGGAATTCCACCTCTAAACCTTTTTCTTCATGTGCATTTTTCATAAATGGTCACTTTTGCAGGTTAAGTCCAGCGGACATAGCCCAAAAGGTGTTTTACATGGAGCAGATTCCTTATCTATATAAATCAAATCGTAACGACTGTGTGCCTCTACACTGACTATTTTGGCGAAATTTTCGTACAGCATTCCGTTATAAGGGGTAATAATGATCATCTCCATAATTTTTGGTTTAGTTTCCTGAAAGTCCTAATTCTTATCCGCCTCGCCCAAAATCCAGATTGCGGCATAATCTGCCAGAAGAAAAAGAAGATAATTGAAATTTGACAAAATTATACCTTTTCGCCTGTAACGAACGGAATACATCCCAGATCATTAAATTTTTCACTTTTTATCCCCGAAGAATATCGAAATATGCAGGCAATTTTAATGATGGTGCAGACCTTCGGAAATTCCTATCACATAACGGATTGCACAATCTCCGTTCAATTTGGAATGATCTACAACCTTGTTCTTTTGACTTTTGCCGTATCTGTATCCCATTTACGTTTGATTTTTCTCTATTAATCGATGTTAAGTCAATTTGGAATTTTCACATGCATAATTCATACTTTCAGTTACATATATGAAATACAGAATCATCATACTCTTCACGAAAATCGGCCCACCCAGTAGGCATATGTGAGCCAAATGCTATGTATGTAGCTGTCACATAATTATCCGAAAGGTAATGTAATGTGAGATAATCTTACCAAACCTTTACCCTGTTCCACGTTTCTAACTCAATCTGGCCCAAGAATAGATGACATATCATATGACCAGCCATTTAGGCCACTAAATCCGGCGTGTCTTATGGTATAATCCTTTGTCGATATGACGTACGTTTAGTAGCAGTTAATCTGTAAATGAAGGTCTTCAATATTGTAAACACGCATATACTTTCGTATGTCGATCTATATATATTCACTGATGTCGATTTTTAGCTATCGAGAAAGGGTGGGTCTGATATTGTAATCAGTACTCCCCACACCGACTTTGACTGGCAGTAGGAAAGGGTTCCTTCTCCAACTCCTGTGTAAGGAAGGCCTACAATTGTAATGAATAGTTCCCTTCTCGATTTGACTTGCAGAAGGCAAGTGAGCATGCAGTTTTGTTTATAACTCCCCTACCCGATTGTGTTTGGCAGTAGGCAAGGGTGCCCGCCATTATAAAGAAATGTCCTCATCTAAAATGTGACTTTCATTAGGCATAGTGGCCCGCTATTTTGATGGAAACTCACCAACTTGGTGTGACTGGCAGTAAGGTAGCTGGAAGTAGGAAAATGGACCTGGCATTATAATGATAACTGCACAACTCAACTTCGAGTGATAGTAGGGTAATTGCCTGCCATTATAATAAAAACTCCTCAACTGTAATCTGTCTGGAAGTAGGAAAGGGGGCTGCCATTTTAACGATACTCCCCAAATCGATTCTGTCCGCGTAGTAGGCAATGGGGCCTGCAATTATAATGTAAACTTCCCAACTCGATTGTGAATGGCAGTAGACAAGTGAGCCTGCCGTTATATCACAAATACATGACAAACTTTTTACATTGGAAACAACGTACGGGGACCTCCCCATGCTCTTTCTCGGATAACGCTAAGAGACATGCAATTTTAAAACAATCTTATTTACTGCATGTACACTATTTACGTCGATATTCAAATACAATGTAGAATACCGTAGCGAAGCACGGGTACATTCGCTAGTTAACAATACAAGTCTGATCACTATCGATATCACCACAGCTGTATCTAGCTCCAGCATGACGTACTTTAATGTTGTGGGAAGAAAATTCTTCATAAACACTATCCAGTTTAAAAGATGGACGATTTCAGTGAATTCCAAAGATTTAATCATGTATTCAGTCCGCCTCTGTGGTGTAATTAGCTTCCACCCCCGGAGGCCCGGTGTCGATTCCCGGCTCTGCCACGAAATTTGAAAAGTGGTACGAGGGCTTGAACTGGGTCCACTCAGCCTCGGGAGGTCAACTGAGTAGAGACGGATTCGATTCCCACCTCAGCCATCCTGGAATGGTTTTCCGGTGTTTCCCACTTTTCCTCCAGGCAAATGCCGGGATGGTACCTAACCTAAGGCCACGGCCGCTTTCTTCCCTCTTCCTTGTCTATCGTTTCCAATATTCCCAACCCCCACCAAGGCCCCTGTTCAGCACAGCAGGTCAGACCGCCTGTGCGAGGTACTGGTCCTCCTCCCTAACTTCATCCTCGACCAAATGTCTCACGCTCCAGGACACTATCCTTAAGATGGTAGAGGTGGGATCCCTCACTGTGTCAGAGGGAAAAAATCAACCCTGGGGAGTAAACAGATTAAGAAAGAAAGAAAGATAATTTCTTGAATAATTTCTGTCCATCAGAGTTGCTGAACATCTATTCATCTCATCATTCCATTTGTTTTAAGAATTTAAAAAACTCCTTCAACGAATGCTTTTTAACCAGCATTAATATACGTATATAAAAGATCTCTGATGAGACATTTGATATTTCTTTTTCTTTCCTAATTTGCTTACCCTCCAGGGTTGGTTTTTCCCTCGGACTCAGCGAGGGGTCACAGCTCTATCGCCTCAAGGGCAGTGTCCTGGAGCTTCAGACTCTGGGTCGGGGATACAAATGGGGAGGATGATCAGTACCTCGCCCAGGCGGGCTCACCTGCTATGCTGAACAGGGGCCTTGGTGGGAGATGGGAAGATTGGAAAAGATAGACAAGGAAGAGGGAAGGAAGCGGCCGTGGCCTTAAGTTAGGTACCATCCCGGCATTTGCCTGGAGGAGAAGTGAGAAACCACGGAAAACCACTTCCAGGATGGCTGAGATGGGAATCGAACCCACTTCTACTCAGTTGACCTCCCGAGGCTGAGTGGACCCCGTTTTAGCCCTCGTACCACTTTTCAAATTTCGTGGCCTCCGGGGGGTGGCAGCTAATCACGCTAACCAATACACCACAGAGGCAGACCATTTGATATTTACCCGACAAAATTCATTAAAACTCAGCCATAGACGCCCAAGCGAGATTCAGTTTACGGTATCATGTAAAGTCTCTAGTTTTTAATATTAACATCACAGTAAATAGATAATTATAACCATGGCAGAAGTGAGCTATTAAAATGTGGGGGGAAAAGGGGCGTTCCGTATGCTGGACAGTTCTTCAGACCTTCAAATGCGAGGAATCCCGTGTAATACGGGACACCTGGCAACCCTATGTTGAACCCTCAGCGATGTGGAACTCTGTAGGACCTAACATTACTAAGGTTACGCATATGTCCACTTTTGAGAAGGCAATATCCAAAAATACTGGCAACATACTTTCGAGCCTTCTTCCTGGCCATTTCCCTAATTTATTGGGGGTGGCACTCGATGCTGATTTGGCTCACTCAGGTGTTGTTATTTTTTTTTTAATGTCCACATCGAATGTAGTTATAAGTGCTTAAGTGAAACCCTGTATTGACCCACATTAGCACTAGTAGTGGTAGAAAAAGGCTAACCGCTAATCTATTCGACCGTATAACGATGATTAAGGAATGGATTGTAAATTTTAGAAATAAATAAAGAAGATATTATCATACATTATTATATTTTATTTACCTAAAACTCGTAGCTCTTATCCCTAGAGTGTTTTCAACACTGAATTGCTTGCCTGAAGGGCTATAACTGTGGATTCTTTGAAAGGGAAGAAAAAGTGTTGTGTGGAGTAATCACAGCCACACACACGGCAGCGAATCATGGGCACCTGACAATACTGTATCAGTACGCCCTAAGACCATTACAGGAAATAAATTCTTAAACATAATATTTTGATCGTGAGCCTACCACCTCACTTCCTCCCTAGCGGCTTCCAGTCGAGTAACCTACCTCCTTTGCAAAATGATCATGCATTCGGACGACTTAATATACTGTATGTCCCAATCCTTGTCACTTGACGTTGAACAAAAGAGGTGAACATGAAGAACTGAAAAAGAAAGGAAAATACTTAGGTCAAGTTTGGGACCCCAAAAGAATAAAGATAGTTGGATGAAAAGAAAAGTAATATGCCCACCTCTGTGGTGTAATGTTTAATGTGATTAGCTGCCACCCGTGGAGGCCCGGGTTCGATTACCGGCTCTCCCACGAAATTTGAAAAGTGGTACAAGGGCTGGAACAGGGGGCACTCAGCCTTGGGAGGTCAACTGAGTAGTTGTGGGTTCGATTCCCACCTCAGCCATCCTGGAAGTGGTTTTCAGTGGTTTCCCACTTCTCCTCCAGGCAAATGCAGGGGTGGTACCTAACTTAAGACCACTGGCCGCTTCCTTCCCTCTTCCTTGTCTATCCCTTCTAATCTCCCCTTCCCCCCACAAGGCCCCTGTTCAGCATAGCAGGTGAGGCCGCCTGGGCGAGGTACCTGTACTTGTCATCCTCCCCAGTTGTATCCCCCGACCTAGAGTCTGAAGCTCCAGGACACTGCCCTTGAGGCGGTAGAGGTGGGATCCCTCGCGGAGTCCGAGGAAAAAACCGACCCTGGAGGGTAAATAGATAAAGAAGAAGAAGAAGAAGAAGAAAAGTAATATAGAGTAAATTACAGACACAAAAAAAGACTTCAATTTTATGGTCACTTTCACAGAATGAACAACGACAGGCTAACTAAGATGATTTTTCAATACATCTCCAAATTAAAACATACTACCGGTTGGCTGGAAGAGATACGATGGGATCTACAAAGATTGAGGATCACAGATGACATAATAAATAACAGGGTGGCATTCCAGTGATAGATCACTTCTGTGGATTTTCCGCTTTTGAAAATTTGACGTCAACCTTGGAGAGTGTTATCGGAAGAACAGAGACAGACTATCAGCCGACGTATGATGATGTGCTGGGAAGAAAAGAAAAAGAAAAATACTGTACCATAGTCTTAGGTTCTAAGCGGTCTATACTTGACTAAATTCTTTAATCATAATAATAATAATAATAATAATAATAATAATACGGCTTCAGCTACCGTGATGTAGGTCTTCTGAATTGGTGTCATTCCTATTGTGCTCCTATCAACGAATTCTCCTGAAACGGACAGGGCCTACTATGGCTGAGTTAGTTTAATTTTCTCGAGTGACATGAAATGCGCCATCAGAGATCTTTAAGATGTCAATAACAATGGCATGGAGTAACAAGATTTTTGACCGTCGTTCAAAAACCAACTACCTCTGCCGGGATCGAACCCGTGAATTAGGGCTCATGAGTCGGACACTATACCACTGATCCACTGAGGTGGCACGGAAATTCGTTCATAATAATTATATATAGTTTATTTCAAGATTTTAACCACTGTATCTTATTTTCTTCTTCTGCTGCTTTTCCCACAACATGGGTCGCGGGTACGAACTGTGTCACGCATGTGGATTTGAACCTGCTTTACGGCCGGGTACCCTGCCTGACACCAACCCGATATTGGGGCGATGTAATCACTATTGGGTGTTTCTACGGTGTTCGGTAGTGTGGTGTGTTGTCTTAATATGAAGAAAAGAGTTTTGGGGCAAACATCAACATCCAGTCACCGAACCAGAAGTATTAATCAAACGTGATTAAAATCTCCGGCCCAGGCGGTAATCGAAGGCAACGCTAAGGAGTCGGACGACCACTGCATCGTAGACAGTGATCTTGATTATCTATGTGCACAATTGTTGTTTATTTCATGGCTAAATGGTTAGCGTGCTGGTCTTTGGTCACAGGGGTCCCGAGTTCGATTCCCGGCAGGGTCAAAAAAATTTAACCATCATTGGTTAATTCCGCTGGCACGGGGGCTGGGTGTATGCGTCGTCTTCATCATCAATTCGTCGTCATTACTGCGTGCAGGTCGTCTACGGGCGTCAAATTCAAAGACTTGCACCTGGCGAGCCGAACATGTCCTCGGACACACCCGGCACCAAAAGCAATACGCCATTTCATTTTTATTATAATTAAGTTAATAGTGTTATTTATTTTACGTCTCACTAACTACTTTTACGGTTTTCGAAGACACCGAAATGCCGGAATTTTGTCCCGCAGGAGTTCTTTTACATGCAAGTAAATCCGTCGACAGGAGGCGGACGTATTTGTGCACCTTCAAATACCACCGGACTGAGCCAGGATCGAGCCTGCCAAGTTGCGGTAAGAAGGCCAGCGCCTCAACCGTCTGAGCCACTCACCCCAATTATAATTAAGGCAATGATTCTGATGGTGAAAGCACATTTGAACAGGACCAATGTGATTTGCAAATCGGTTAGAGCCACCGTAAACTAAAATCGGAGTACAGTACCAGTTAATTATCTATGACCATTCCAGTATAAACACAGCTTCAGACAGACTTACAATCAAAGTGCACGGGTCTGTTTTGTACGATATCTGAACAACTGAAATAATACCGCAGCAACAACGACCGTATCTAGTTTCGTTCTAATCATTGACATTGAATTCATTTTTTAGGTAAAAGTAGAACACACCATACTCATAGCAAGGCTATCAACATAGACGTTCGATGTCCTCGAGACAGAAGATAAAAGAAAAAAACATTTGTTATCGCCTACATTACTGTCTGTACGAACTCACTATATCTGTCTCGCCGCTTAAAATTGGGGATATCTAGACTTTCTTCATGGTCTTACACTCCGTTTGATATGGACTTTCTTCTTTTTTTGGGTCATGAGTCCTTGGACTGGTCTGAAGTAGTTCTCGAATCCATCTCACCTTACTCTGTCTCAACCCTCTCTTCCAATTTTTTAATCTACATACTAATTTGGTTCGACGCACATTTACAATTACTCGTTGAGAGCTCACGCATTTACATCGCAATCGAAGTGTGCAACTGCCCATTTCATTCCTAAATTCACAACTTTCATCACTTTCTTGTCATTATCGACCCATTAATATTAGATCAGCTCTCTCCAAAGGTCTTGAACGAATCATGCATGCTCAAATGCCGGAATTTCTATTCGACCATAATCTGCAATCGGATTTTAGAACCAAATTTTGTACTTTTACAGCCCTTTTTAAAGTCTAATAAAACACTATACATACTATGGATAAGAGGAAGGTAACTCTTTATGTCTAACTGATTTCAGAACAGCATTCGACAGCGTGTGGTGAACAGATTATGAGTTTCCCGTACACACAGTGGGGGCTGCATGCGCCACCCAGCCTGTGCTCACGTCCAGGCGGCAACATGAGATCGCGCTGTAGCGAACTACAACCTCAATACTAGAGTCTTCTTCTTCTTCTTTTTTTTTTTTTGCTAGGGGCTTTACGTCGCACCGACACAGATAGGTCTTATGGCGACGATGGGACAGGGAAGGGCTAGGAGTGGGAAGGAAGCGGCCGTGGCCTTAATTAAGGTACAGCCCCAGCATTTGCCTGGTGTGAAAATGGGAAACCACGGAAATCCATTTTCAGGGCTGCCGATAGTGGGATTCGAACCTACTATCTCCCGGATGCAAGCTCACAGCCGCGCGCCTCTACACGCACGGCCAACTCGCCCGGTCTTCTTCTTCTTCTTCTTCTTCTTCTTCCTTTCCTCTTCCTGCCCTTACCCCTTACTTGAAGTCGGCATGATGTGTGGAATAAGTCCAGTTTTACGGCTGGTTGCCTTTCCTGACACCAACCATGTGTGAAACGATGTGTTCACTATTGCGTGTTTCTGTGCGGCTTCAGTGTAGCGTTTTATGTGTAAATGAAGATGTATATATTAAGACGAAGACCCAGTCCCCGACTTAGGTGAATTAACTATATTAACCCAGGACCCTCAGAACCGGAGGCCGCTACACTGATCATTCAGTTCAGGTCCCAGACAGTCACTAACTAGTAAATTACCATATTAAAAAAAATGAATCACTAAAAACGAGATCTATTCACCCGTGTAACACAAGGAGATATTGGAGCCGCCTTCCCTCATTTCCAAAACATTTCTGGCATCGGCTAAAGTTATTATTCATCACTCTTATTAATACCGTCGGGGAAATAAATTCGGTTTTTTTTACATATGATCGTCTTCAGTTCCTCTAAGATGAGTAGATTTGGCCCATACACTATCTTTAAAGGAATCTAATAGATAATAGGCACAGGGGGATAGATCGGGGGAGCAGGCGAGCCAAATGGTGTTGCTGAGAATTATATCGTGAAACACTTCCTTAATTGCTCGCAATGAAATATTGATTGTATGAGTCGTTGCAGAATCTTGCGGAGAAATATAAAACAATCTTCTTCCTCAGCTCATTTTGCGAAGAAGATTTGCAAAATTATTTACACATATCTATCACTATCATATGCGTCTTCTAAAAACAAATTGGACCTATGTATTCTTTCAACAGTGTCTGCTTAACACAGTTAATTTTTCGTCATGAAATGGTTTCTCAAGCTGAACATCAAGTTTTTCGGAACTAAATTATTGGTATTAACATAACCGTGTAAGTGGAATCAAGCTTCATAAGAAACCAAACTGACACAGGGATCAATAACTTCATCATGCACGTCATTAATAATCCATTTACAGAATCTGATCCTACACTGAGTAACACTAGGTTTAATTTCTTGCACTACAGTAAACTTACACGGTTTTAACTTGCGTAACTTCGTGGCCGTTCGTACAGAGCAACACGAAAGTGTCTCCAGAATGTGCCCTTGTTAGTTCAGCCGCTGACAGAAATGGCAGCGCAAAAACTAAATTCAACCACATCCCAATTCCAGATCATCACAAAAACATCACAGGGCAATTTGTTCTTGCGGTTAGGGGCGCGCGGCTGTTAGCTTGCATCCGGGATATAGTGGGTTCAAATCCCACTATCGGCAGCCCTTAAGATGGTTTTCTGTGGTTTTCCCATTTTCACACCACGCAAATACTGGGGCTGCAACTTGATTAAGGCCACGGCCGCTTCCTTCCAACTCCTAGGCCTTTCCTATCCCATCGTCGCCGTAAGACCTATCTGTGTGGGTGCGACGTAAAGCACTAGCAAAAAAATATTAAAAGAAACACAAGAAAATTAACAATATTTTATACCAAGACTGTCCTAAGTGAAATAGGTATCCTTTCATCACTGCACCGGAGACGCTTTCTGTCCACAAATATGCGCTGTTTTTACGAAGTCTAGCAGTTCTAATTTAGGTGCAAAGTCAAATGTAAAAGATGAGCACAAACTTTTCTTATACGCCACACCGTCTCATGGTAATTTTCGGTTTTAGATGCCAACAAGAGAAATGCAGCCCGTATAGAATAAAACGCTAATTTCAATATATCGTATGTTACTCATATTACTCGTGAAAGTCAGCACTTAATAACAATACATTTTATTGGCCATTACATCAGCCCACAAGCCCAGATTTTTCGCGCATGTGGATTGTCACTATTATACGGTGTTTCGCACCTCTGTCCTGGTTCGCCGAATACATCCTGGCTGCAAATAAACCAGTCTCTTCTTCCAGATAATGTCAAATTAGTTATGAACGTTACTATGACGTTCCGGAGACATATACGTGAGATTATAATTAATTTGTAAGCCTTCCGAACTAGAAACGTAGGTGATGAACATACAAACCTCTAGGATTATTAGCGTGAAGTCTGATGTGGTGATACTGACTACATGACAAACTGGCCAACACCTTGCTTGATGAGAATGGTGCGATGATAATCTGTCGTGATGAATTGCGTTTCTGTTGTGACTCCCGTTCTTCGCTACAAATAGCCGTATGACTATACTATTGTTAGGGTATACTGAAAATAGGTATTATATTCATAGCGTATTATTTTATCAATAATAATAATAATAATAATAATAAATTCACCAATGGCTTTGAAGACGTAATATTTTGTAGTCGATATACTTTGTCCTTGTGGCAGCATCCGCATGGGGGAAGTTGTATTAATAATAATAATAATAATAATAATAATAATAATAATAATAATAATAATAATAATAATAATAATAATAATAATAATAGCCCAAAACAACTGTGTCCAAATCTCAGAAGAGCATAAGTGAGAACAAGAGAAATCTACAACAAAAAATGTCTCTCCGCTTCATAAAAAGAGCGAACTTGAAAATATCCTAAAAGAAGAGCGAAAAATCATGAGTAAAATTTTAGGACCAAGACCCAAGGAAGAAGGGTACCGCCTCCAATCCCGGAAATCCACAGAAAAATTATCTAATATTGCGGCAGACCTCAGGAAAAGACGGCTAAAATTTGATGGACATGTTAAGAGGCTTCCAGAACCACCCACCAAATTCTTGAAAGAGTTAATAAACTGAAGAATTTCCCTTGGACACAACGAACAAAAACGGACATGAAAAACGCACAAATTACCTGAAGAAATTTTGAATCGAAATATATATAGAAAGAAAATTGACAAGTGGGAAGTCACTCCAAAGAATGAAGTACCAAAAGGGCAGGTACCAAGTGGACGGAAGAAAGGAACAGGATATTTAGTGAACAGATGAAAGCATCCTGGATCCTCCGCAAACGAAATCATAAATAAAGTTTCGTGTGTTCCGAAAGGGGCCATTCACGCATAATAATAATAATAATAATAATAATAATAATAATAATAATAATAATAATAATAATAATAATTGTACCGGGCGGTACACCTCCACTCCGCTAATTCAAACTTTGCGCCAGTTGAAACTCCTCTGCTGGAGGAAGTCTGAACCTTATCAACTGTATTAATTTTCAAGTTTCTCAGAAAATGTCACTACTTGGAAATTTTGTAGTTTCTGAACTGGGTCGTTTTCCATGTATTTTTGTTTTACCTGTAGTAAGAAGTGTGAACTTTCTCTTCTAGAGGACACTACTGAAAAACTACAATGGTGCACCCTAGTGCGAAGTGAAAGAACTGTTTTTTGGAGAAATTTTTATTTCAAAAGTTTGTTCCTTGTTAAATTTCTTTTCTGTTATTGTTTAAGTTAGCTGTATAACCCTTTCTTTCCCCTTGTTTTGAATTTAGCCAATCCCGAATTTCTTTAATTAATTTATGACCAATCAGGTGTATCTTCTTCAACTTGAATATCTTGCTTAACCCTAGCCAATAAAGATTTTGTGGGAGGGTGTTCTCATTCCTGAAACGCCTCGAACTTTCTGCGAGAGTATATAAACTGCTGATTTTCGGGTCTCCGGGCCACTTCTGTAACATCTTTCAGTGTGTAAAGTACGTAGCAGGGGGCGGGAAGCGCCTCTTTCTTCGGGCAGCAGTTCATCCACAAGGTAATGGCCTTTTAATTTCTTTTCTTGCTAGCTCAGCAGTTTAACTCTCGGGGCAGGTCCGAAGCCTTTTCCATGTAACTTTCCTTTAATAATGTAAAGACACTCGGTGTCAATTCTTTCTGTTTAACTACATATTGGGATAGAGAGTGCTTTACCCTCTCGAGCTCCCACTCATATTGCATTGAGGTGAACTTATTTTCATAACCTTTCTTCCTTAACGTAATGTAAATTGTTTCCTTCTATAAGTCACCTCTTTAGTATGGGATTAGCCCTTGCATTAACGGCCTAGTGCCAAGTAGGTTTTAAACAAAATGTATTAGGAGTGCGGATCGCCTCCTCTCAAGTTAGTATTGTAGAGGCCATGTAATTAACCTTTTCTCTCTGAATAGGCCTCAGTAGGTTGGGTATTTTACCCCTGTTTTCGTGTCCGTGGAGGACAGCTTGAAGGTGGAATTTGGTGTGGCCTTTGACAGGCTTAAATTTTGAGAGCGAGTTGCTCTTTCTTGAAAATTTTGTTTTCTGAGTGCCTCAAGGAGGCTTTACTGTGTAATTTGGAGCAAGTGCTCCTGGGCATGAATGGAGTTTTCTGCCCCTCTGTTAAAACGTGTTTTGGGGTAAAGTTGGGCTAATTGCTCAAGAATTGTGAGTTCGGGGCTCGAAGCCCAAATCCTGTAAATACTGTAATTGTACTGTGTTGCCTTGCTACTCTGTACCTGCCATGCTTGTTATTTCTTGATTTTGAAAAGAAAATATAACCTTGTTAAATTTTAAATTAACTTTAATTTCGTAGCCTGAGACCTGTTCACCCCCGCACCTTCTTTCACCTCTGCTGTTCCACAGATATCTAGGAACAATAATAATAATAATAATAATAATAATAATAATAATAATAATAATAATAATAATAATAATAATAATAATCTACAGCCTGTTTTCCAGTCATTTGACCGGGTCAGGGATGGAATGAAAGAAGCCCACATCTTGCGGCGAGGATATGAATTGTGCCGGCTGCCGAGGCCCCTCGCACTCCTCTGGGGCAATGCTTAATGACTGACAGATGAAATGAAATGATATTGGAGAGTTTGCTGGAATGACAGGGAAAACCGGAGTACCCGGAGAAAATCCTGTCCCGCCTCCGCTTTGTCCACCACAAATCTCACATGGAGTAACTGGGATTTGAACCATTATTATTATTATTATTATTATTATTATTATTATTATTATTATTATTATTATTATTATTATTATTATTATTATTATTATTATTATTATATTATAATAGTATTATTATAATATTATAATATATTATTATTATTATTATTATTATTATTATTATTATTATTATTATTATTATTATTGTTGTTGTTGTTGTTGTTGTTGTACCGGGAGGTACACCTCTACGCCGCACATTTGCGCCTAAAAGATCTCCTCTACAGGAGGAACACTCAACTTGAAACTAGACCTATTTAAACCTTTTCTCACTACCGCCATTTTGTTACTGTGAAATTTCCAGTATTGTGTGAATTTCAACTTGTTTTGTTTTCCGTTCATCAAGAAGTTTGGACATTCTCTCATAGATGTCCTTGCTAGAAAACTATGATCATGCACCCTGGTGCGAAGTGAAAGAATATTTTTGAAGAAGTTTTGTATTCATAAGTTTTTTACTAATTGATGTTCACTTATTTTTGGGTCGGCAATATTTATCTTTTCTTTCCGCCAGCTTTGAATCCAGCCAATCCCTAATTTTTGTAATTAATTTCCAACCAATCCTGGATTTCTTCTTCGACTTTGAGTGTAAATTTTGAATCGTCCAATAAAATTGAGAGGATGTGGCTTATTTATTCATGAAAGGTCTCAAACTTTCCCCGAGGGTTGATAAACTGCGGATTTTCACGTCTCTTGGCCATTAGATCAACATCTAACTAAGTATGTGTGTGTCAAGCAGGAGGCGGGAGGCACCTCTTTTCATCAGGCAGCAGTACTCCGACAAGGTATGGCCACTTAACATCTTCACTTTTGCTAGCTCCGCAGTTGAACCCGAGGGAAAGGTTCGAAACTTTAACTTTGTAACCATCTTCCTTAAAATGTAATTCTCCGTTCGGCTCATGTAAAATTTCATAAATCTTTAACTGTAATCCGGGGACAGAGAGTGATATAACCACTCGAGTTCCCCGTCATCTTGGTTTGAGGTACCGCATTTATTTCTGCAATGTATTGAAGTTATCTCCATGCGCGCTACCTCTGTAGTTTGGGATTAGCCCCTGTTTTGTTAGCCAAGTGCCCTATAGGTTTTTAATTTTTTTTTTTTTTTTTTTTGGAGAGCTCAATCTTTGACTCCATTCCAGTTGTACTCGGGCCGTTTATTGAACATGTTCTTTTTCACTAAGGCCCCGTAGTTTGGGTACTAGATACCTCTGTGTAATAAGATGGCTATTGAGAGAACTGAGAGCGCTTGAGCTCTTTTTCAAGTGTTGTAAAATTGCCTTTGGAAGGCCTGATATTGCAATTTTGGGAACAAGTGCTCCAGGTATTAGGGGATTTCTGCCCTTTGTGTAAAATTGTAATCTTTATAAAGGTGAGCTGAGAGCTCAGGTAATGTAAACCGAAGGGCTGGAAGCCCTGGTTACTAATCAGTCACTAAAGTTTGGGTTTTCTTGCTTGGTCTAAATCTTGTCATGGTACCTGATATATCATTGTTATCTCACTAAGTGAAAAGTTGTTAAAATTTTGTTGTTGATTTTTTTAAATTCCAAAAAATATAATCTTTGTTAAAATTTTAAATTACTTTGACTTTGTAGTTAGACCCATTCACCCCGGCACCTTCTTTCACCTCTGCTGATCCACGGGTAACCTCGTAAGAATAATAATAATAATAATAATAATAATAATAATAATAATAATAATAATAATAATAATAATAATAATAATAATAATTCGGCTTGAAATACTCAGTAGCCATTACTAGTGACATTAATTTTAATATTTTCCGAAACATTTCTCTGCAATCAGAAGAAAAATAAAATTAGAAAATTAAAATTGCAACAACGTAACTTCTTTACAGTTCTGAACACACTGTAGTGGGGGCGGTAGAATAACACGCACGGTATACCCTGCCTGTCGTAAGAGGCGACTAATAAAGGCCCCAGGGGCTCTGAACTTTGGAGCGTGGGTTGGTGAATACGGGGCCCTTAGCTGAGTCGTGGCATTGCTTCAACTTACTTGTGCCAGGCTCCTCACTTTCAACTATCCTATCTCTTGTTCAACTTTTGTTCTATTTCCTACCCCGACGGTATTAGATAGCGAGACCTAGGGAGTCTTTCATTTTCACGCCCTTGTCTTTTTTCGGCCGACATCTTCATTTTTTCGAAGTGTCGGATCCCTTCTATTGTTTTCTCTTATAGGTGTTATGTAGAGGATGCTTGTGTAGTTGCACTTCCTCTTAAAACAATAGTCACCACCACCACTTACAGTTCTGAAGTTCAAGTGATTTCATAGAGAAAGCGTGATACATTTTTATGTCCTTGTGTCAGCATCCGCATGGGAGAAATTGTACTGAGCCGTATCCTGCCGGCCCATAATAATAATTAGAATATTATTTGACCCAATATGTAAAATTTATTCATACAAGTTACAGTCTAATATGTTAAAGTATCGTATCCTAAGATAGTTGATACCGGATGTTGAGCAAGACAGTAAGTCGCTGGACATTGCTTCATATTTCCGTGTGACCGTGAGAAAGGGTGGCGTAACCAAGCGTTGGCAAGGATCGACACGTGTATTAGATGCTGACCAAGCAAGATATTTCAGCCAATGGGAAATTCGGGATTTGGCAAACATGGAGGCTACACCGCGTCAAATCTTAATTCCAGAATGAACAACGTGCTCAGTTGCTAAAGTCAATTTCTGTCGTTCATCGGTTTTCCACGGTTTCAGAAGTCAGATATATTTGGAAATGTAATATAAAAATTAGAGGAAAAGATTTGCTAGTGTTTGAGCTGTGTTTTGTAAAAATATCACAATTAATATTGTGTCATCATATACGACGAATTTTCTGATTGGTGGTTGGTTCAGACACCCGGGAACCACAGTATTGAAATGGCGTCACCGAAGCCTCCTCAGTAACCCAAGCTCTGGAGAGCGTCACTCTGTGTTAAATGCTTGGATAGTGCGGAAGCACAAACTCTGATTGGTGATCGTGATTAACGTAGTGTTATTCCTGTAACAGTAACTGGTTCTTAATAATATTTTAAATTGTGCAGTTGGAAGATATTACTGTTCTTGAGTTAATGTAAAAGTATATTCTGGCAGAGTTTACTTTCAATATATAAAGAAGGTGTTTAGTGACCGCTGTGTAGCAAGTGTAGAGGAGACGTGCTATTGTTTCACTACTTCGCGACGGGCGCGTTTCGCGAGGAACTTTCGTAGCGAACCGTGTGTTGCTCTTAAAACTGTATTTTCACCCTTTAAGTGAAGTTTTTATTATAAATGTATCAGTGTGTTTAGCTGATCTTGTAAAGAGAAAGGGTATTCCGGCTCGTAGCATTGAGCAGCGAAGATATTGTCAACCAAAGTCTTCTGTGTTCCAGTGAATCATTTTCCAGCATGATGATGGCTATGCATGCAGAAGAAGGAAGTGCATTCCCACATGTTAATGCTGTGATTAACATGATGTAAATCCCTCAATCAGCGGGGATGTAAGCTGCTATCCTGGTATCCCGAGAGTCGTCATGTGAAATTCAGTTAAGACGCATGTGTTATTTATGGCATGTTATGTAAATTATGTTAAGGTACTAGGGTAGTGTAGATAGGATTTTTAATTTCACGTAAAGTAAGCCTGACGGCATGTGTTTGTTTAATTTTGTTACTATGATAGATTCGGATACGAGAATAATGCATGTTTATTTTATTTTCATTTTGCTTTATGATTAGATGATTGGGAAAATGAGGGATTGATAGGATTAGTTGTTGTTCATTTATGCATGTTACTTAGTGTAAGATATTCCGAGTTTTCCTTTTATATATGCTAGAAAGGCTAGATTGACAGGTTCATCTTAATACAACGTTAAATACGTATTATTTCATTATATTTCGGTTATTCAGAGAGACAGGTATAGCTATTCTGTATGATGCATGATTTTACGGAAGCTGACTGAAGGAGCTGCAGAACGTCGTTGTTAGAATAAGATCTTTGAAGTTAAGTTGGACTCTGTTTCGCCTGATGGTCTGCAAAGGAAACGAGTTGAGTCTCATAATGTGGAAGGCCAATGGGATTTATGAGAAATAAGAGATAAAGATTGCATGCTGAATTATAATGTATTGGTGCAGGCTGATGGTATGGCTGACAAGAGAAAGAATATTGTGCGGATGTGTGTGCCTGCCAAGTGTCTTCTGAGTGTATATTGTGATCAGAATGGACAGTATTAATTCCAGACTATTGAGCCTGATCTTGTTAAATGGCAAAAGTATGCTAAGAAGGAATGAATATACGTGAGTTTCCGTGTAGCCGACGAAAGACGTTATCTCATGGCAAGCTGATTACTGGCCTTGTGTTTATTAGTAGGCGCGAATGAGACGATATTTCCTTGTGACAGCCTCGGGAGACAGAATCCAAACTTTAGCATAGTGTTGAGTTCAACATTTCTTTTCAGCTCGTAATCTACCCGGAAGTACATGACGGATGACCGCGCTGTTGAGCGCTCAAATGCAGCAGAAGGAGGCAATGTTGCCCATTGCTTTATTCATGATATCAAGGGTTATTTATATGTTTTTCCCTTACAGGATGATGTTTTTCATTGTTATTTGTGGTTGTATACCTTGTCTCGTTTTAAAAGGGAACAGCCCGAGTGCTGAAGTATTGGTGGTTTATCTAGTTCTGTTTAGATCTTTTGCAGTAAACCGGGATTCACATTAGAATCTGTGTAGCATTTAAGATTTTACTCGATATCCGATGTATATAGATGCGTTTAGTTTGATTATTTGAATTGTTGTAAATATAGTATAGGATATGCCCCTAGTATTTTGCATAACTTACATAGCGTCCCATTGCGTCTTAATTATTTTTCTTTTCGTCGTAACTTTTCTTTATAATGTAACTTTTATTTAACGGTAGCATTTCGGCGACTCTCGTTTTAACTTTGGAAACCGTATCGTTGTGATGCGATAGTGTGTAACTCCATACGGAAATACCACATGTCAGTGTTTGCGTACACTTGTTGCCATACAATATAAACAATGGACTATAAGAAGAAGCTCAGTTTTGATGTATATAAGTGTTCTTTGTTGAACTTCATTTTGATTTCAAAATTTGTCTTATCATTCAAGTAACGTTTTACTTCCATTTATTTTCTATATTTTTGAGTTCATTTTGACATATTATTATTCTTTGATTTTAATTGTTTTCTCGTAATATGATCGGGGATATTTATCAATAAATCCATCTTACCCCCTATGATTGTTTCTCATTCGTGTTATACCTCCATTTCCTGTCATTGACTGATATCTTAGTGTAGAACTTCGACTTTTATCCTGACCCAACCGACAACCAACCCACACTCTGCCCAACCCTGAGTTAGTCGGATGTTCATACAGGAATGGAGGCATCGTCCTAGAGGGTATTTACCCTTGGGTACGGTACAGTACATTATTCTTCTTTCTTTCTTTCTTCGTTATGCCCGTTTACAGAGCGCGTAGGAACTTGTTAGCTTGATGATGGTTTTCCTTTCTTCTTCTCCTCCCAAAATCTCTTCATGAACTCGCTATGCTGTTTCTTGCGTTCTTCCGTCCATTACTTCCCTGTGGTTCTTTTAGCCTTTTCTGTGAACGTGTGCTTTGCAACCAGATTCCCAAAAGCCTTGCGATCCCTGATGTTATCTTCTGTGATATTCATTTCTTTTAAGTCCTGCTTTATTTCCTCTAACCAGCTTATTTTGACCTTCTTTGATTTAATTGTATCAAGCAGGTTTTTTTGCATATCTAGTGTCGTCCATTCTACAGATGTGGCCATAGAATTTCAATCGTCTCCTGCGTACGGTATCGGTGAACTTGTCGATTGCTTTGTACAAATCTACAGTTTTCCTTTTGATCCATATAGTTGTACATTATTATTATTATTATTATTATTATTATTATTATTATTATTATTATTATTATTATATATTCGTTTACGGCCATTAGAGACCGCGTTAGGTAACCATTACATATTTCTGGAAGCCTTCTTCACAGCCCAGAACTTTAGCATCCTTTCTCTGGCTGCCTGTCTTCTTTCTTCCGTCCACCCAAGGTTAAGTTTTGGTTCGTCATGGAATCCCTGAAATCTGTCAATCACTGACCTAAAATTTGTTCGATATGAGATGTCAACCCCGACACGGAGCGTCCCATATGGCTGATAGGGAATGTTCCTGTAGATATGCAGGACAGGTGTGAATAAGGCTTAGCCAAATAAACACCCGCGGATCAACTAAGGCAAAAAGGACTGCAGTCAACGGTCTCGATGGCGGAAGAGGATATTTCCCAACGGCTGAGAGGGCGGAAGAACTGGCTCTACGGCTAACAATCGTAGTTCTAACCACGGACAGAGTAATCTGTCCCACCAAGCATTACCATGAGGTAACATTATTACTATTATTATTAGTATCATCATCATCATCATCATCATCTTAATCTGTTTACCCTCCGGGGTCGGTTCTTCCCTCGGACTCAGAGAGGAATCCCACCTTTACCGCCTCAAGGGCCGTGTCCTGGAGCTTCAGACTTTGGGTCGGGGGATACAACTGGGGAAAATGACCAGTACCTCGTCCAGGCGGCCTCACCTGCTATGCTGAACAGGGGCCTTGTGGAGGGATGGGAAGATTGGAAGGGACAGGCAAGGAAGAGGGAAGGAAGTGGCTGTGGCCTTAAGTTAGGTACCATCCCGGCATCTGCCTGGAGGAGAAGTGGGAAACCACAGAAAACCACTTCGAGAATGGCTGAGGTGGGAATCGAACCCACCTCTACTCAGATGACCTCCTGAGGCTGAGTGGAGCCCGTTCCAGCCTCGTACCACTTTTCAAATTTTGTGGCAGAGCCGGGAATCGAACCCGAGCCTCCGGGGGTGGCAGCTAATCACGCTAACCATTACACCACAGAGGCGGAAAATATTATTATTATTATTATTATTTATTATTATTATTATTATTATTATTATTATTATCATTATTATTATTATTATTTCTCATATTCATATTTCTCCGAGATGCAACGTAAAAATACCGTCACTGTAAAGTCATTTTATAATTTTTTTATTTTCTTGGTCGAGGGCCGGTAAAAATTGTTACGCGGGCCGTAGGTTGGAGACACTTTTTTTAGCCTATCGATTTTGCTTACGTCAGTGCTTCTGTACGATAGCAGCGAACAGTAATTGGCAACAGAAGATACTAATACCATATCTGCTGCGCGCAGGGCATTGGTTTGGGCACCTCAGACTGTGCGTAAGGTATCGGTTTGGGTACCTCAAGTTGTGTCTGCCGATTTTTGAATCCTTTTGTCCTCTGGGTTCCGTGGTTCAAATCCTGGTCACTCTATATGAGATTTCTGCTGGACGAAGCGGAGGCGGATCAGGTTTTCCTCGGGTACTGCTGTTTTCCCTGTCATCTTTCATTCCAGCAACACTCTCCAATATCATTCCATTTCATCCGTCAGTCATTAATTATTGCCCCAGAGGAGTGCGACAGGCTTCGGCAGCCGGCAGAATTTCTGCTAGATGGGGGCTTCATTCATTCCATTCCTGACCCGGTCGAATGACTGCAAACAAGCTGGGGATTTGCATTATTCTTCATCTTGTTTCTATTGCTCCTTAGCTGATATTAAATATCACTTATTAATACCTACTTTAATATACGCACTGAAAGCTTTATTAGATACAACACCGATATCAAGTTGAATCAATAGTACGTCGCGGAGTACAGATTACACGAGGACATGCAAGTAGTCGTACGTCAGTCATCACTAAGTGCAGTTATTTATTTGTTGACCAGGAGTGACACAAGTGAGGATATTGCGTTCAGCAAAGCGGCAATTATCTTCAGCGACCAAATGACTGTCAACACCATATCAAACCACCCAGCATTCAGGAGGAAGAGGAGTATCCCATCAACTGCTATAAGAACACTAAGGACCTGCACAGAGGTATCAACAATAGTTCAGTCTGGCCAATTTCTTTCGCTTGGGGGTTGGTTGTTTGTGATCGTATATATACATATTTTCATTTATTGGGTAGAACCCATCACACTGCCATCTGCCACAGAAATATACAAGCCAGATTTATTTATTTATTTATTTATTTATTTATTTATTTATTTATTTATTTATTTATTTATTTATTTATTTATTTATTTAGCGCATGATGCAATACAACAAAAAAAGGAAATGATACAGATCCATAAGTACATCAATAAAAATGGTCTCACAGAACTGAAAGATTAGATTCGTAAATGTAAACTCTTGATCCAATCCATCGTTTCAGGTGTAGCTGAGTTCAGCACCTTCAGACTCCCAGGGAAGGCACGGAAGGAACATCCAACACTATGTGTTCTTACCGGGCGAGTTGGCCGTGCGGTTAGGGTCGCGTAGCTGTGAGTTGCATCCAGGAGATAGTGGGTTCGAACACCACTGTCGGTTTTCCGTAGTTTCCAATTTTCACACCAGGCAAATGCTTGGGCTGTACCTTAGTTAAGGCCACGGCTGCTTCCTTCCAACTCCTAGGCCTTTCCTATCCCGTCGTCGCCATAAGGCCTACCTGTGTCGGTGCGACGTAAAGGAAATAGCAAAAAACACTATGTGTTCCATTGTTTGTGGAATGATAGCACAGTTGCAATAAAACCTATATCTGTCCAACCCCTCTTATGAAGAACAGAAGGAGTTTTTCCCAAGCCGCATCTGATATGGTTGAGCCTACTCCAGACACACCTAGGCAAATTGAAGCCACTGACTTGTACACTTACAAATCAGCGTGAAGTTCTGTAGATCTGGTCATCTATCGCCTCCTGATGCTTATGACAAAATAACTTTGACCTATTAATCTGCTGTTGTTAATGTAGGACAACAACCTATTCGCGGATAGTCAAACACTGAATCGTTTTGTCAATAACTCCTCCACACCATAGCCACGTAACTTTGGTTGACTCCAAGGGAGTTCGTAACAGTTATGCGTCTTTCATCGACGTATCTCACGTGGACTACACAACTCGTCGCAGAAGACTCTCCTGATATTTTTGATCGGCCGGGTGGCTACACATCTTTACTATCCGCTCGCGCCGAGCCAACAAAGGGTGATATGAATAAAAATGAGATGTAACTCGGAGACAAGTCTCGAAGGAGGATTGAGACGGAAGTCACTTGCGAGACAGAACTCGTCATGTAAATGAATAAAGTTTGTTTCTCGCTAACGAGACTTGTCTCCTTCCGCTTGAGACGAGTCTCGCTCACTGGCTGTGGTATCTGTCAGCTGACGAGTGAATTAACAATTTATTGGAGAGCTATAAAGAGTGGTTTTGTTGGAACAGATGAAAGTGTTAGATTTACAAGCATATAGGCCGAATCCTCGTTGGACGTTAGCCTCCCTAATACCTTCCCCCAGCATGCCTACAACCGCAATCACCACCACCATAGCCTCCTGTTATCACACCTACTCTTCCCATTCCCTCACCACTACTACATCGTCCCATTCATCGCTTGTTATGTCAACCTTCCTTTTCACGTCAATCCTCCCTGAACCCCCATCGCATCTACCGACTGTCTACGCCAACTCCATCTGTATCGGCATCAACTATGTTACCACCATATTCAGCCACACTAGCAGCAGCCAGTCAACCTCCATTGCCGCTATCCACAGTGTCACCAGCAACAGCCCGTCAACCTCCGTTACCGCCATCAACAGTGTTACCACCATCTTCAACCGCACCTGCAGCAGCCGCCGACCGCCCAACGCCATCGACATCAACTCCACCCGCACTGTTCAGTTGCGTCGTTCGCGGCGTTGACCCCCTCATCTCGCCAGCGGAAGTTCACCATCAACTTCGTCGTCATGCCATACCTATCTGGAGGGCGTTTCGCATCTTTAACACCCACGGCCCAACCTACCTAATCCGTCCCCAGCTCACCAGCGCAGCAGCAGTTGACCACCTTGTCTCTCATGGTGTCATCCTCTACGGCCGTCGCCATACTGTCGAACCTTCTCGTTCCCTTCCCCACGCTAGAAATCCCAGTTCCACATCTCGTCGTCACACCCGGCTCGATCATCCTCCTTTTCACCGTACACAACACGTCCGCCCAATTACCCCCTTTGTTCACATCTCATTCCCCTCACCTATACTAGACCATCTACAACAAATCACGACTGTCCTTTCCCACATAGCTTCTATACTACACCACCTTATACCCTCTCGCAACTTCCATTTCTGTACTCCTGTATAAATACTGACTTTCTTTCATCTCCCCAGCCAAGCTAATTCCTAACAACGTAGCTCCATTACCCATCTTACTTATCTATCACACCGACCTACTCTCTTCACACCTCCCGGCCCGAGAAAGAGAGCGTAACTCTCTAGGGGGCCCGCCCCGCCCTTCGGGCGGGGAATGAAAACTTCTCAAGAAGAGAAATAACAGTTATGTGAATTAGCACTTTCCGGGCCAGCCTGACAATGTATGCCCATTTCAATCATATGATGACTCGCCGATACATGTCTACGAGAGACCGACAACATGCAACGATGGTGTAGCCTACATGCAGTCAACTTACCTGAAAATTGGAGCAGGAAGCGAAGGAAGTAAATTATCGCAAAAACGGAAGCAAATTGCATGAGGGCGCGGATGTTCATAATCGACGTACTTTACAAGATCACGATTGTTATTGCTTAGGGCAAAAAAAATTGGATATAATGTATTGTCCGCAACATTCTTCATCACGCAAAGCTTCTTACGATGTGTGCACCGTAAGTTATATTGTCGTAGTTAATCTAAAACCTCGCACCCCAGATATTTAAGTATTCAGCAAGTACAAAAATAAGGATAGAACGATACTTTAAAACGTATTTTTTGCTTTACATCCCACCGACACAGACAGGTATTTGCCGAAGACGGAAAAGGAAAGGCCTAGGTGTCGGAAGGAAGTGGCCGTGGCTTTAACGAAGGTGCCTAGTGTCCTAGACCATCGCCGCCATACGATCTGATTTTGATGATTCGACATTAACCCCAAAGGAAAAGGAAAATCCTTGTATATACAATTTACGATTATTTGTATTAACTGAAATACCAACATTACAATATTCGTGATTTTATTTTAGCCACTGGCACGAAAAACAATATTTATTGCTTCATTAGATTTCATAAACATCAGAATATCGATATTCTACATTTAGTAAAATAAAAAACCTTGACTCGATGGTCGATGGAGTTATGAGAAATGTTATATCATTGTAAGCGAATATTTTAATTTACAGTGTATTATGTAAGTCTCGTGTTAATTCATTTCTAACCTTGTTGCAGTTATTATTTTGAACAATTTTCGTGCACCGGAAAAGTCCTTACATTCAAACGAAAGAAATGAAAAGATGTGTGAACAAATGGTTACTAGAAAGACTTCAATAGACCCTAACTGTATGAAACATTTCGTTGGTAAGGTTGGGCCTCACTGATCCAAGGGAATATATGTTTGGTGCTTTCATTTATGTTGGCATCACTGTTTTGCCATCTACCTCTTTCTATCTTTCAGGGATAATCTCCCCTTTCTCCCTAGCTTGTTGTTTGATTGTTAGTCAGCCGTTGCTTGGGATTGTATAGTTTGCCTTGGGCCTGGAAGATTCTGCCTTACCGACGAAGTGACTGTTTTTAGTGTTGTGCGATTTGAAGATTTTAAAAATTTATTGAGATTTTCTGGCACTTTTTACACTATATGTGCTTTCTATACCAGGTGTATGCATAAGTTTTTTTTCGGTTTCACTAAGAGATGGCGCCAGCGAACAGTACGCGGCGTATGAATTTGACATATACGGTACGTGAGTTTGTTCGTCTGACATTAACCTACCAACACACACAAGTTGAGTCCGCCAAACACTAGCGTCTGTATTGTGGCGTTAAGTGATCACGTTGACGTTTGTGCCTGAAAAAGAACATTTTAATCAAAAGAAAAAAGGCTCTGGAAAGTCATCGTTTGCTGGTAGAAACATACGGTGAACACGCTCCATCGATTAGAACATGTGAGACATGGTTTCGACAATTTAAACGTGGTAATTCCAATGTGAAAGGCAGTGCGCGCTCTGGTAGACCACACCAGTGCGAAGACGAGCAATTGCAGGCGTTACTGGATAATGACCCAACTCAAACTCAACAGCAATTGGCACAAGTATAAAATGTGTCACAAGGAATAATCAGCAGATGTTTACGAGCAATGGGGAAGATCAATAAACTCGGTTAATGGGTGCCACACGATTTGAATGAACGGCAAATGGAAAATTGCAAAGTCACTTGTGAAATGTTGCTTCAGCGCCACGAAAGAAAATTATTTCTGTACCGAATTGCGACGGTGACGAAAAATGGACTTATTTTGAATACCCGAAGGGGAGAAAATCGTGTCTGACACCTGGCGATGCCGTCCTTCAAAACCAAGGCCAAATCGCTTCGGCAAGAAGACCATGCTTTATGTCTGGTGGGACCAGAGCGGTATTGTGTATTATGAACACTTGAAGCCCGGTGAAACCGTTAATACACAACGCTATCGCCAAGAAATTATTAATTTAAGTCACACATTGATTGAAAGATGATCGGAATGGGCCAGAAGACATGGCGAAGTGATTTTCTTACACGACAATGCGCCGTCCCACACAGTAAAACCAGTGAAAGACACCTTGAAATCACTTGGATGGGACATCCTTCCCCACCCGCCGTACTGCCCCGACCAGGCGCCATCTATCACCTCTTCGCATCAATGGATCACGCGCTCGCAGAACAGCACTTCAGCAATTTCGAGGAAGTTGAAAAATGGCTCGACGAATGGCTTGCCGCAAAAGGCAAGCAGGTTTTCTGGCATGGTATTCATAACTTACCTGAAAGATGGGCGAAGTGTGTAGAAGCCAATGGGCAGTATTTTTAATAAACAAAAATGAATTTCCCTTGAAAACTGCATGTTTTCTTTACCACAAAAGCGGCAAAAACTTATGCATGCACCTAGTAGTTAATACAATTTGTAAAATACAAAAATTTTTAATTTAAGTGTTATGTATTAATTAAAAATTACGGAAAGTTACGAAGCTCAGCATGAAAGAATTAGAATAATGATTGAAGACATAACTGATATTGAAGATAGCGGTGATGAAGATGATTGTATTGAAAGTGAGCGATATAGTGATACCGAACATGAATATGTTGTCAGTCAGTGAAGTTGAAGACGGTGATGATTCATCATCTACTCCTCAGTCAACGCATCAATCCTTCTTAGGTAAGGACAAAATTCTAAATGGAAGCAGCATTTACAACCTAAAAATGTTAGGAAGAGGAGATAATGTTTCACTCTACTAACAATAAAAACAATGTACCTCGAAGGAAATATCTAAAGAATTGGCATTGTCAATTTTAAAACCCTGCTTGAAGAAAAGAGCTCTAAACATTCGTAACCACATTGAGTTACGAAATACAGTAGCAAAGTTGTCCGGCATCACACTGGAAAAACCACCTACCCCTAGAGTGAACAAAGGAGGTGCCGCGTCGTCTAAGAGCTCACGAGATGAAAGAGTCGCTTGATGTACTGTAGTAGATGAAGTCAGAATGAGTCTGACATTGAACAGTTCTGCGTAATAAATGACGATGTAATTAAAAGTCTCTTCTGTTCCTTAAAATTTGTTTCACGTAAAAATACCGACAGTTAAACTTAATTCATTAAAATTATTGTTTCATTTCATATAAAAAAAATTCTACATTTTACAAATGTAGATTAAATTGACTTTAAAGCGAGCCAGGCCACTGAGTGGAAATGAACTGCCGTCCAGTCACGTCATTTCCAGATAGCTGAAGATGGTCTAATGCGGCCGAAAGATGCACTTTTGTTCTAATATGATGTTTTTATAAATTTGATTTGTAAATAAACTTACACGTATTGATTAAGTATTTTTAACTTACCTATATAAAATAATTGCCAATACGGATCCAAAATTAAATTTATGCCATGTTACCAATGAGGGGTAAAGTAAATGTGTTACTACAAATAGTGTTATTTATTTCACTATGTAATCCCATATCGAGAACATATTAAGGCTATATATTATGAGCATATTTGTACGAGCTCACTGTCGAGAAAATGAGAAGCAATAACTGGCAGCAATGTGCAGTGAAAACTCGTTCTACCTAAATAGCTCCTTGTTGCCTTGAACTCTATTGATCTATCGCACAAGTGTAAAATTCACCTCCATGAAGGTCGTGAAGGTGCCTTAGTATGGTTATCCATCCAACAATAAACACGTGTCACGGGGAACCTTCAATAACGCTTCACGTAATGATAGATCAAGAAGATAATGCACTTGTTTATTACTGTTTGATAGGTACTTCTTCAACTAACGCTCTTTGCTACTAACAATCTCATCGTTCCTGCCTATTTTAGAGACTACGGACATCATGGTCTTAATTCTGGTGTACTTCGATGCATTTATATAATCCTGTAATGATTAAGAGTGAGGGGGGGGGGTGTCCTGCAGGACGGGGCGTGAAGTTAGGGCCTGCAATGCAGGCGGGCACGGGCCTTCAACGGGGGCCGCAGATCCTTGTAAAGAAAGAAAATAACAGCCTAACCGAATGTCACTCCGCACGGGAATGGTCTGGGCGATTTTGTAAATTCAGTCGGAAAAGGTTTTTTTTTCTTTTCTTTTCCTTTTTACAATTTGTACGTAGAGGAATTGCCACTATCTTGCACTTAGCAGCAGTTTATTTTGTTGAGTGCAAAGCTGTATACAATACTAGCCCTGGCCGTCTCTTGGAACACCGTGACACGCCCATCAGAAAATACCTGCGTCAAATTATTTTAAAATAATTACAGTAATGAAAATTGATTCCAGAATATCAAATTTTAGTTAGGAAATGACACTTTATTTATGTGTAGTGCACCAGAAGTAGTATTATGCAGAATTTTTGCAGAACATTTTACTTTTGACACACATGAGTGTATAATGCCAATCAGAAGTTGTGGTAATAATCAGCCAACACAGTTTCGAGCGAGCTTTCTTTGCTAATAATAGCGTGGTATTATCTTTCTTTCTTTCTTTCTTTCTTTCTTAATCCGTTTAATCTCTAGGGTCAGTTTCTCCCTCGGATTCAGCGAGGGATCCCACGTCTACCGCCTCAAGGGAGCTTCAGACTCTGGGTCGGGGGATACAACTGGGGAGGATGACCAGTAATTCTCCAGGCGGCCTCACCTACTATGCTGAACAGTGGCCTTGTGGAGGAATTGGAAAGGATAGGCAAGGAAGAGGGAAGGAAGCGGCCGTGGGAGGAAATCGAACTCCCCTCTACTCAGTTGACCTCCCGAGGCTGAGTAGACCCCAGGTACCCTGGACCTCCGGGGGTGGCAGCTAATCACGCTAACCACTACACCATAGAGGCGGACGTGTGGTATTATATTTTTCAAATTTTATTCGAACATTTTTTATTTAATTTTGTTCATATATTTGTCTGTGTTGTAATCGAATAAATTATTGAAACCGAGACTTCGGTATCGATTATGGAGTACAGCTATGTAGTTACTGAAGAAAGAAACCAGGTGGTTCATGTTTGGCAGTTTAGCCGTTGAACGACGGAGGCAGTCAAACATTTTTTAATAATCTTACAATCCCTTTGTCATTATAACTTGACACTATATTGCATTACTTCTATTTGTTGTAATTAAATTTATATTCATTCATAGGTTTTACGTTGCATTTGAGGAGGCTCGTAATCACATTCGTAACGCTCCTGCCCGCAGGGCACTATTATTGGACCTTGATGTTTTCTTATAGATACACTATAAATATGCCTTTGTTGGCGAGATGTAGTGTTTACAGTGCACTATGTCTTCTGGTATGGGCTATATCAAATTTGTTACTTTCATTGACCTGTCTCAGTCTCATCCTTGGCTTTGACAATATGAAAGTGACTGAGGTATGAGTGATGCTAGTAATACCATTCCTTATGCAGCCAGTCCCTGTTATGAATGGTGTGAAAATATCGCTCATAGGGTCAGTTGGTGCATGCATTTCAGTGGGCTTGGCAGACTGATATGTAATAGCAGAGGCTGGCTCGGTGAGGAAAGCAACGGGAAACTACCTCACTCCTCATTTCCCTAGTACGCCTCTTCAGTGACGCCTAGGCTATTTATGACAGCTGTTGGCGGAGGTGCAGAGGATCAAACCAGCCTTCGGGCTGAATACCCAACATACAACATACACACACTATAAATGATATGATTAAAGGACTGGAATTATAGATAAGGCTATTTGCGGATGATGCACTGTATAGCGTAGTGTCTGACTCGTTGGCTGAACGGTCAGCGTACTGGGCTTCGGTTCAGAGGGTCCCGGCTTCGATTCCCGGCCGAGTCGGGGATTTTAATCGCTTCTGATTAATTCTTCTGGCTCGGGGACTGGGTGTTTGTGTCCGTCCCAACACACTCTCCTCTTCATATCCAGACAACATACCACACTACCAACCGACACAGAAACGCGCAATAAGGATAACATCTCTGCGTATAGCGTTGGCGTCAAGAAGGGCATCCGGCCGTCAAACATGACCAAATCCATACGTGCTATGCAGTTTGCACCCGCGACCCCACAGCTGTGGGAAAAGTCGGTAGAAAAAGAATAAGAAGAAGCACTAAATAGCGTAGTAAATGAGTTGCAGGATTGTTAGCGACTGCAGGGGGGAATTAAAACAACGTTGTGAGATGGACAATGGTATTAATGCAAATAGGATGAAATTTGTAAATTAGTAAATTTCACCAAGATGAAAAGTCCTTTCAGTTTTAATTATTGTGTTGATGGGGTGAGAGTATCTCATGGGGAACAGTAAGTTCTTAGGTTTTAATTTAGGGAATGACCTTGATTGGGGTAATCCTATTAAGGAGGTTGTTAAGAAAAGTTACAGATCTAATAATAATAATAATAATAATAATAATAATAATAATAATAATAATAATAATAATAATAATAATAATAATAATAATAATGTTATTGGCTTTACGTCCTACTAACTACTTTTAAAAATTTTCGGAGTCGCCGAGGTGCCGGAATTTAGTCCCGCAGGAGTTCTCTTACGTGCCAGTAAATCTACCCACACGAGGCTGACGTATTTGAGCAAATACCACCGAACTGAGCCAGGATCGAACCTGCCAAGTTGGGTTCAGAAGGTCAGCGGCACAACACTCTGAGCCACTCAGCCCGGCGGTTACAGATGTCTTCACATGGTTATGAGAGTAAAATAGAGTAAAAGAGAGGGTGTATAAGTCTCTGCTAAGACCGCAGTTAGAGTATGCTTCCAGCGTATGGGACCCTCACCAGGACTATTTCATACGAGAACTAGAAGAAATTCGAAGGGTGATTTCGGCAAAGGAGTACTATTACGAAAATATTGTATACTTTGAGCTGGGAAGACTTAGGAGCAAGGAAACGAGATGCTCGACTATGTGGTATGTTTCGAACTGTCAGTGGAGAGTTAGCGTGGAATCTGTTGAGGATCCAACCAGCCTTCGGGCTGAGGACTAAACATACATACATACATGCATACATTTATAGGACGAGGAGTATGGGATTGGAATAAATTACTGTATATAGAAATTTCCAAGTTCTTTGAAAATGTTCAAGAGTAAGGGTGTATTCTGCCCGAATGCAGGTCCGAACCTCCACAGAGGTGTGCCTGAGCCAGAGTTTACGTGCGGTAGGGTGGCCAGTTCCTTTCCGCTCCTCCATTCCCTTCCCCCCACCAACAGCGCGTGCTTAACTTCGAAGATCTCATGGGATCCGGTGTTTTTCAACACGGCTTCGGCCGTTGGCAATGTTTAAGAAAAAGCTAGATAAACAATTGATTGATTGATTGATTGATTGATTGATTGATTGATTGATTGATTGATTGATTGATTGATTGATTGATTGATTGATTGATTGATTGATTGATTGATTGATTGATTGATTGATTGATTGATTGATTGATTGATTGATTGATTTTCTTATAATAAAGTATCTCATGTGTATCCATTGTTGACGAGTAAGTGATAGTAATTGCAGCTGTTGTGCCATCGACCGGTGATGAATGTCAGCAAAAGAGAGAAATCATTCATGAGCTTGCATTCGGGAGATGGTGGTTTCGAACCACACTGACGGCAACTGTGAAGATAGTTTCCTATGGTTTACAATTTTCAGACCAAGCAAGTGCTGGGGCTGTACCTTACTTAATCCACGGTTACTTTCTTCACTTTCTTACGTCTTTCGTATCCTATCATCACCATAAATCATGTATTTTTCGAAGTGTAGGACTTCGTCCAATTTTCCCTTTGATTGGTGTAGAGAGAGGATGGTTGACCAGTTGTAATTCGTCTTAGAACGATAATCACAACCACCACCACGTACATATACAGGGTCGGAAACAACGTGAACCGGGTAAATGAGCGTTAAAGGGTTGGTCATACTGATAAATAACCTGAAAGAAATAATTGGATATCTCACACCGTTGTCATTTTATCATCTACCAATCAGATCGCTTCGCGCGAGAATTCAAATGAGTTTTGCGGGGTGGTGTTGCTAAATATGTATGCGGCGTAGGCCACCATGAGAGCACCAATCACCGGGCGAGTTGGCCGTGCGCGTAGAGGCGCGCGGCTATGAGCTTGCATCCGGGAGATAGTAGGTTCGAATCCCAATATCGGCAGCCCTGAAAATGGTTTTCCGTGGTTTCCCATTTTCACACCAGGCAAATGCTGGGGCTGTACCTTAATTAAGGCCACGGCCGCTTCCTTCCAACTCCTAGGCCTTTCCTATCCCATCGTCGCCATAAGACCTATATGTGTCGGTGCGACGTAAAGCCCCTAGCAAAAAAAAAGAACACCAATCGAAGAATAAAACTCCGCCAGGGGAGGGATTTGAACACGGACAACAAGTAGGCTACGCAAAGATGACACTGGCTGAAACTAACGATGTGTTTGTGTTGGATGCTAATTTCTCGTCATGGTTCTTAAGCCTTTCTCCAGCAGCGTTTTTACTCTCCGAGACCTAAGCAGCTGTACGGAAGCCCCACGCATAATTCTTGAACTTGCAAGGAGCGTGCTCATGTTCGACCTAGCGAATCTCGGTGGCACAGTTACCATTGCAACACCGTATTTCTGTATGTAAAAGTTATTTAAAATACGAGTCTGCTCGATGCGGACGCAATGCATTTGTTCAGCAATTTCCTGGTGAAATGCCACCTTCATGTGCACAGATTTACGTAATTGTAAATGAATTTGAACCTACTGGCTAAGAGCTCAATAAAAAAACATGCGCGCACATAAACAGTTTTAACAGGGAAAGCTAGATGACATTGGTGTGGATCTTGAACGGTCATCGAATAAATCATTCACAAAATTAGCACAATAAGTAGGGGTTTCGGTTTCTTCTGCTCACAGAGATACAAAGCTGTTACACATCAAACCGTTCAGGTTTACACGGACCCATTGTTTAAAACAGGGCCTCTCAGGGTGCATGCGCGTGGTGCATGCACTGTGCACGGTGCAAAAGACGACTTGGCTTGGTTGACCAGAGTGCAGACCCCCCACTCCTCGATTTGGAGCAATAGCGCTTACTCTCTCTTTCCTCGCGCCTGTCTCGCCCGCTCCGCCTGTCTCCCTCTGCCCCACTTGCGCCGTAGTGCTCCAAATCCGGACTGACTTGAGCCGACTATAGCCGAGTAGAGCCGAGCTTAGCCGAGTAGCCCAGAGACGAAGCGTTGATCCGAGCTATGCCGAGTGCCACCGATCCACGGTGCACGGAGCTTTTGCGCCTCGATCTGCACGCGTGAGATTTTGGGCGTTTGAGAGGCCCTGGTTTAAAACCTGCTGATCCAGCCACAAGAGCGAGACATTGTGAGTTGTATCTTGCATCATTGAATGATCATTTTATTCGACCCACAGCTTGTGTTCTTTTCGGATGAGGTCTGGTTTCATCTTAATGGTCGTGTGAACGGTCATAACTGTCGTATTGGTGTGCAGGAAATCCTAATGATGTTTATGAAGTCCCTCATTATGAAGGATGACACTTTCAGCATGTTTCATAAGGTAAGATATCATATATAATGTATACACGCTTAAAGCAGGGCGGCCGCGCGCGACGTAATTTGGGCTGAGGCAGCTGCTGCAGCGCAGTGTACAAACACCGTGCGATCGGTCTGGGTTTATAAGACAGACCCTGTATTTGCCGAAGGACAGCACTTCCAAGCATTTCCAACATCTCATATAGGAAGCAAGTACCGTGCACTTATAAAGCCCTGTACAGACTGAGATATTTATTGTACAATGTACTGGTATGCCTTCTGTCGGTAGAAAATGAACACACGCGGCCTAAAATGGTACAAATTCTGCCAGGAAAATGGTTGATAGTGAAACTGAGGCGGTGGTAGCTCCTATCGACGGCCTAGAATGAATACCTCGTATCTCACAAAGTTCTTCCTATCCAATTTTTCCCTTAAGACTCGCCACGCCTCCCAGCCACACATAGATATGCAGTCCATCAGAACAATGTACGTTGTGTTCTTTTTGCCTATGCCGCTGTGTGAAGGAAAATGAACCTTACCGTACCGTACTATAGGAAAGTATGTTTGTGTGACTTATTTACTAACTCCTAGAGTAATTTTTATAAGGTTCATTTTCCTTTACTAGTAAGCATAGGCAAATAAACCCAACGAACATTGTTCTGATGGACTGCATACCCAGATGTGGTTGGAAGGCGTGACCAGTATTAAGTGAAATAATGGATAGGAAGAACTTTGTGAGATACGAGGTATTCATTCTAGGCCATCGCTATACAAGCGATTATTTCTCTGATAATTTTGCTACGCCGCGCCGCTGGAGAAGAAAATTACGGTGGTACAACTGTCTGAGGCTGAGACTCATCCTAAAATGAAACGAAAGAAATGTGCAACATGCTTTTTACAATGCAATTATATCTACTTTCACGTGTATTAATTTTCGCAGCACCGAGGTTTCCTACGTCTCCTCCAGGTGAATGCCGGGATGGTACCTAACTTAAGGCCACGGCCGCTTCCTTCCCTCTACCTTGTCTGTTCCGTCCAATCCTCCCATTCCCCACAAGACCCTTGTTCAGCATATCAGGTAAGGCCACCTGGGCGAGGTACTGGCCCTCCTCCCCAGTTTTATCCCCAACCAAATGTCTCGCGCTCCAGGACATTGCCCTTGAGGCGGTAGAGATGGGGTGCCTCACTGAGTCCGAGGGAAAACGCAACCCTGAACGGTAAACTGACTAAGAAAGGAAGAAAGAATGAATAATACGAGGGTAAGTCAATAAGTATCTGCAATCAATTCTTATAATTTATTACAAGGAAAGCATACACTTTTTATTCAGATCAATTTTCAACATAGTCACCCTGCTTTTCAATGTACATGATCCACCGTTTCACAAGCTTTCTGATACCTTGTGCAAAACAGCTTTTTGTTTGCGCAGCAAGCCACGTATACACCGTTTCCTTCACCTGTCGATTCAGCTAATGTGAATATAGTTCGCTACGTCATCAACAGTCACTCGTCTGTTGTTCAGGATCATAACATGCACTTGTTCAATATTGGCAACAGTTACGGCTGCAAATGAAAGCCCGGATTTTTCCTCATCCTTTACACGCGGGTGACCACTTTTGAACTATTCAATCCACTGGTAAACACTGCACTGGGAAAAAACATTGTCCCCGTATTGTGCTGAAAGTCTTCTACGAATTTACGATCCTGGTTCACCCTCAGACCAAAATAAAAAAATGCGGATCGGATTACGGAACGCTGTTCTTTGGTGCAAACAGAGACTGGCACAGCCATCTTTACGTCGCAACAGCGCAAGCTGTACTGATCTGATAACGCTGAAACCTACCACAGACGTAGACAACGGTGCCATCTAGCGGCTGGGTGACCACACAACGCCACAGAACCAAGCTAAAGAGAATTAGAGGAAAATTGCACATACTTATTGACTTGCCTACGTATTCACACGCCTTGTCACAACTAAAGCGCTATGGATTCATGCATCTATCGTGTATTTCCGTCGGAACTATTTTATTAAACGTAATCAAGTATTTATTTAAGCCTTGACCGTGATTGTGAACAATTTTAATTGTTCACAGAGGAACTGTTTAAGTTTGGTCTAGATCATATTTTTACCTGTTTAATCTAAATGCCGTAAGGTAGCCTTTGGGAGATTTTGTCGTGGATTTGGTATGTTAATCTTTGGAAATCCATTCCTTCTAGGTGGCTGTAGAAGATAAACCTTCTTTTCCTCGTACATGTGGTTTCACTTTCACTATGTTGTTATTTGTGTCATCTGGCCATAGACTGGTTTGATGCAGCTATCCATGCCACCCTATATTTACTAACCTATTAGTTTCTACGTAACTACTACATCTACCCTAATCTGTTTGTCATTTTTATACCTTGGTGTGCCCCTGCCGTTCTTACTAGCTACACATCTCTCGACAACCAACTGAACAATTCCTGGTTGTCCCATAATTTGACCTCTTCTGCTGGTCAAATTTCGCCAAATCGTTCTCTTCTCACCAATTCAATTTCGTATCTCTTCATTCGTGATTCGATCTACCCGTTTCACCTATAGCATTCTTCTGTAACACCACATTTCAAAGGCTTCTATCACTTTCTGAGCTGGTTATCGTTCATGTTTCAATTCCGTATAATGCCACGCTGCAGATGAAAGTCTTCAAAAACATCTTTCTAATTCCTGTATCAATATTCGAAGTGAGCAAAATTCTTTTTCTGAAGAAAGACCTTTCTTGTTTGTACCAGTCTGCATTTTCTATGTCCTCCTTACTTCTGGCAGTATTAGTTATTTTACTATAAGTACCAACATTTAACTACTTCCTTTAAGACTTAATTTCCTAATCTAATATTTTCTGCATCACCTGGCTTCATTCGATTGTACTTTTGTTTTGGTTGATTATTATTTTCATCATGTACTCCTTCTCAAAGACTCTGTCCTTACCATTCAGCAATTTCTCAAGATCTTCTGCAGTCTCAGATAAAATAACAATATTATCGGCAAATCTCAGAGTTTTGATTTCCTCTCCTTGGATTGTCGTTTCCTTTCCAAATTTCTCTTTGATTTACTTCACTGCCTGTTCTATATGAACAATCAAAAAGGAGAGGTGAAAAACTACAGCCTTGCCTCACTCCTTTCTGGATTGCTGCTTTTTTCCCTATATGTTGGTAAAATTCTTCACTGTGTTTCCTGCTATATTATTTATTTATTTATTTATTTATTTATTTATTTATTTATTTATTTATTTATTTATTTATTTATTAGCCCTGTGGTATAGAAAATCATTGAATGTATTTTAGTGAACCACAACAGATCACAGCATTCGGACCGAGATATCTCAGCTGTATAATCTGATTGTAAAATTTGCCTAATACTTTTTTATGATCATCAAGATTTGTAGTACTTTTCCTCTGCAGGTCTTGTCATCTTCTGTCCTTTCACCTTCCTCTAAGGTGAACGGATACCCAGTCATGTAGCCACGGAGGAGCGCGTGACTTGCGTCAAACATCCTCCTGAAGGCGTTCCCGCATCGCAGTCCTCATACCACAGTACGTCGATCTCGTATAGCAAACATTCATCACACAACTCAACATGGTCTCTTGTTTCTCTTGTGGTTTTGACCAAGAGGAACAGAGTTGTAATTGGCGAAAGTAAATTGAGTTTATGTTACCAAATAACTGTAGAGATAGCTCCTTCTGTGGATCAGATGAGAGTCGTATTCTGGAACCCAAGTTTGGGGGCTGAAATTTGGCCCAGGCAATCGGATTTTTGTAAAGTGGATATAAATGAATCCTTTGGGCACTCCATGTCGTACGAAGTCGGCATGTAAAATACCTCTGGCGACACGTTTGGTGTGTTCGATCGATGAGCGACAAAATCAATTAAAACTCAGGTAGGCCCTAATCTGATACAGTAAAATGGAACATTAATATTGACTCTCAGGCAGCCTAAACGGCATCAAATAATAGTAAAGTATGTAATATGATAGCTGAGGCCATAGATTAAGTAAGACTGTAGACATTTGCTAGTGGTTGGAACAGAAAAGTGAACTAGTCATATGAAATTATTCAGAAGAGGAAAAACTAATATTGTACTATCATATACAGTATGTTTAATATTTATTTATTTATTTATTTATTTATTTATTTATTTATTTATTTATTTATTTATTTATTTATTTGCATGTCTTTCTATTTGACTCCCATGAGTGGCCTGCGCGTCTGTTGTGAGGAGATTATTACAACTAGAGCTCGGAAGTTGAGGGAAAATCCTTTTTTTTTTTTTTTTTTTTTTTTTCTCGAGTGTCCGAAGACGAGGCCCAACATAATATAACGTCGCTGTTCGGGCAAAAGGTAATGCTCTTCCTATCCATTGTTTACCATAAGACTGGTCACGCCTACCAGCCACATATGGATATTTAGTCCATCAGAACAATATTCGTTGTGTTAATTTTCCTTTGCTTGCGTATAAAGGAAAAAGAACCTTACCGTGCCGCACTCTAGAAATGTATGTTTGCATGACTTATTTTTACGCACCCCTAGAGCATCATGTAGTTAAGGTTCGTTTTCCTTTACACGTTAGCATGCGAAAATGAACACAACGAAAATTGTTCTGATGGACTGCATATCCATATGTGGCTGTGAGGCGTGACCGGTCTTAAGGAAAATAATGGCTAGGAAGAGCATTTTGAGATATAACCTTTTCCCCGAACAGCGACAAAATGTTCATTCTGGGTCACTGTAGGCCAGAAAATTGTGGATTTTATTTGTCCTTTTTTGACTTTTTCGGCTTTTATTGGATTATCGGTCCTTTGTGAGCCTGTTTTAGGTCTTGATGCCTTTTTTTTGCAACTTCACCTTTTTTGATTACATTTTTACTGCCCATCCTCAATTCGAATTATCGTTAGTTCATTCATCACTTCTTAAAGATCTTTTCTCTAGTAAATACATATATTTGAACTATATCTGAGTCCGCCTTGGTGGTGTAGTGGTTAGTGTGATTAGCTGCCACCCTCGGAGGCCCGGGTTTGGTTCCCGACTCTGACACGAAATTTGAAAAAATGGTACGAGGGCTGGAACGGGGTCCACTCAGCCTCGGGAGGTCAACTGAGTAGAGGGGTGTTCGATTCCCACCTCAGCCATCCTGGGAGTTTTTTCCGTGGTTTCCCACTTCTCTTCCAGGCAAATACCGGGTTGGTACCTAACTTAAGGCCACGGCCGCTTCCTTCCCTCTTCCGTGTCTATCCCTTCCAATCTTCCCACCCCCTCACAAGGCCCCTGTTCAGCATAGCAGGTGAGGCCGCCTGGGCTAGGTACTGGTCGTCCACCCCAGTTGTATCCCCGACCCAGAGTCTGAGGCTCCAGGACACTGCCCTTGTGGCGGTAGAGGTGGGATCCCTCGCTGAGTCCGAGGGAAAAACCGACCCTCGAGGGTAAAGAGATGAAGAAGAAGGAGGAGGAGGAGAAGGAGAAGAAGAACTATATCTGAAAGGAGATAAAATGAAATGAAAATGAAATGAGTGAAACTATTGTTTGAAAAAAATCCAGGGGTATCAAATTGTGTGCAACATAAGTTGAAATACTGAAAGGAGAACATTTTGATGTGGGTGTTTCTGAAGAGGAAGATATCATTTGCTTCAAGTGTGAATCCTTAACATCCGTTGATGAGGAGAGGAGTTTCTCGATGTTTCGAACCGTGAAAAACCGACGATCCTTAAGGGAAGTTAGGACTGAATTTATAAAAAATAGTAATTATTGATAAAATTGAATAAAATTTGATTTGTCGTCTCCTAATGGTGAAAGAAGGTCATACCAATTTTCAGGAAGATAGCAATAGAACTTTCTGAGAAATTAACACTTACAATTTCAAAATTTTAAAAATCGATAAACATAAAAAATGCTCCAGCTGAACAGTTACTTCAAATATCACATTAAAAACTGGTGTACAGGCACTTTAAAGTATGGAAATAATTTTAACAGGGAGAAAGTCTGCATATGTAGTCCATGAATGTGAGGAAAAAATGTGTTTTATGTGTTTATGTTTTTCTCAAGTTATGCTAAAAAATACCCCTTTGAAGGCTATTATCTTTTAAAGTATCAACATCATAAAAAATTCCTTCTGGTAATATCAAGACAAAACAGGTGTTAACAACCCATGAAATTCTCATGGAATTTGAAACCAAATTGGTACAGCTGGAACATCTTAAATACCTGAAAATGTATATACGAAAAAAAAAAAAAAACATATTTTCGTAAGTAGAAGCTAGTGGATAGGGACTCAACCGGACATTTAAATGTCACGCTAGTACTTTAAAAATGGCAGAACCCGAAAAATACCACCGTTAAATGATCCGCAGGAGTGCGGCGTACAATAATATGCACAAATTGAAAAATCGATCATTTTTAATTTTTTCACCAAAAACTCAGTCCCAGCCTCGCTTAACACCTAAGAACCTGGAGATAACTATTGTGATATACTGCAAAGCCAGCTGAGGTAAGATTTCCGAATTCCAATTTCTATAACCCTAGTGTCGTTAAACCAAACATGATTCCAGTTATAGCCTACTAATTTCAATTTATTTCTCCAGGATGTCCATTGTGGGTTCGCTGAATTCATTCTGAAAATGAAAACGAAACCCTACAACCTGTTTTCCAGTCATTGACCGGATCAGAGGTGGAATGAATGAAGCCGCCATTTTGCGGCGAAGATAGGAATTGTGCCGGCTGCCGAGGCCTGTCACACTCCTCTGGGGTAATGATGTAATGACTGACTGATGAAATGAAATGATTATAGAGAGTGTTGCTGGAATGAAGGATGACGGGGAAAACCGGAGTACCCGGAGAAAAACCTGTCCCGCCTCCGCTTTGTTCACCAAATCTCACATGGAGTGGCCAGGATTTGAACCACTGAACCAGCGGTGAGACGCCGACGCGCTGCCGCCTGAGGCACGGAGGCTCTCGCTGAATTCATTCTACGTAGGTAAATTTTGGTTTGCTAATTTGCTCATTGCTTTACGTCGCACTGGCACAGATAGGTATTATGGCGACGATGGGACAGGAAAGGCGTAGGAATGGAAAGGAAGCGGCCGTGTTCTTAAGTAAGGTACAGCCCCAGCATTTGCCTGGTGTGAAAATGGGAAACCACGGAAAACCATCTTCAGGGCTGCGGACAGTGGGGTTCGGACCCACTATCTCTCGGATGCGAGCTCACAGCTGCGCGCCCCTAACCGTACGGCCAACTCGCCCGGTATCTAATCCTTTTAACAAACAAAGAATTCATCATTTTTTAAATGATGCTATGTCTGAAAGAAGAAGTATTTCACTTTTTTACCGTATGTTGTATAACACCAGAATCTTGCATTTTTAAACATTATATTCCTTTATTAATTATAACGAAAATTATGAATGAATTTGGATCGCATTTTTACGTCTTTCTTGACAGTTTTAAGTCATTTGTTTGGATATTTTAGGTCATTTTATAGGTCTTCACCTTCCAAGCCCTAATTATGACAATGAGATAGGGAGATGGTGAAAACCGGTGCCTGTACTTCTGCCTAATGACGCCATCAACAGTATTGCACACCCTCATTCCACACGAATACAGCGGAAAGGTTTGGAATTAAATCGAGGATTTTGGCACGTATCTAATGATTAGAAATTGTATACCACCACATCTCCTATCCTGCCGGCCATCAATATGATCGTTAATTTCTTTCACCTACGAGACACTAACCCGCTAATCACAGTATCAGACCAGATATTCCCCCTTAACGACCATGGACACCAGGTGGGCTATGATGATGATAATAATAATAATAATAATAATAATAATAATAATAATAATAATAATAATAATAATAATAATAATAATTTTTACGGGGTTACCCGTGGATCAGCAGAGGTGAAAGAAGGTGCCGGGGTGAATGGGTCTAACTACAAAGTCAAAGTTAATTTAAAATTTTAACAAAGGTTATATTTTTCGAAAAATATCAAAACTTTAACAACTTTTCACTTAGTGAGATAACAATGACATATCAGGTACCATAACAAGGTTTAGACAAAGCAAGAAAACCCAAACTTTAGTGACTGTTTAGTAACCAGGGCTTCCAGCCCCTCGCTTTACATTACCTGAGCTCTCTGCTCGACTTTACAAAGATTACAATTTTACACAGGGGCAGAAATCCCCTAATACATGGAGCTCTTCCTCCTAATTTACAATATCAAGTCTCCTAGAGGCATTCTTACAATACTTGAAAAGAGCTGACGTGCTCTCAGTATTCACAGCCTACTCAAGGCAACACCATGTGAAAGCCTAACAATCACTGGCCTTACAAGGCACTACTTACAAATAACCATCTTATTACACAGGAGTATCTAGTACCCAACCTACGGGGCCTTAGTAAAAAAGAACAGGTTCAATAAACGGCCCGAGTACAACAGGAATAGAGTCAGAGATTGAGCTCCACAAAAAATGTACAGACCTATAGGGCACTTGGCCAACGAAACAGGGGCTAATCCCAATCTACTGAGGTAGCCCGGATGGAAATCATTTTAATACATTGCAGAAACAAATGCGGTATCTTAAACCAAGATGAAGGGGAGCTCGAGAGGGTATATCACTCTCTATCTCCGGATTACAGTTAAAGATTTATGAAATTTTACATGAGCCGAATGGAGAATTACATTTAAAGGAAGTTGGTTACATAATTAAAGTTTCGAACCTTTCCCTCTGGTTAAACTGCGAAACTAGCAAAAATGAAGATGTTAAGTGGCCATACCTTGTCGGAGTACTGCTGCCTGATGAAAGAGGCGCCTCCCGCCCCCTGCTTGACACACACACTAGGTTAGACGACGATCAAATGGCCAAGAGACGGGAAAATCTGCAGTTTATAAACCCTCGGGGAAAGTTCGAGACCTTTCACGAATAAAACAGCCACATCCTCACAATTTTATTGGTGGATGAAATGTTTACACTCAATATCGAAGAAGAAATACGGGAGTGGTTGAAAATTAATTCCAGAAATTCTTGATTGGCTACATTCAAAACTGGCGGAAAGAAAAGATAAATATTGCCAACCTAAAGATGAATGAACAAAATTTAGTAAGGAAAAACTTATGAATATAAAATTTCTTCAAAAAAGTTCTTTGACTTCGCACCAGGGTGCATGATCATAGTTTTTTAGCGGTGACATCTATGAAAGAATGTCCAAACTTCTTGATAAATGGAAAACAAAACAATTTGAAATGCACACAGTACTGGAACCTTCACAATAACAAAATTTTAGTGGTGCCATCTTCAGAGAAAATTTATAAGTTGGTCCAGTTTCAAGTTCAGTGTTTCTCCTGTAGAGGAGTTCTTTAAGGCACAAGTTTTAAATGTGCGGCGTGGAGGTGTACCTCCCGGTACAATAATAATAATAATAATAATAATAATAATAATAATAATAATAATAATAATAATAATTTGTATTATTCTTTTCAGTCCTCCTCTGTGGTGCAGTGGTTAGTGTGATTAGCTGCCACCCCCGGAGGCCCGGGTTCGGTTCCCGGCTCTGCCACGAAATTTGAAAAGTGGTACGAGGGCTGGAATGGGGTCCACCCAGCCTCGGAAGGTCAACTGAGTAGAGGTGGGTTCGATTCCCACCTCAGCCATCCTGGAAGTGGTTTTCCATGGTTTCCGACTTCTCCTCCAAGCAAATGCCGGGATGGTACATAACTTACGGCCACGGCCGCTTCCTTCCCTCTTCCTTGTCTATCCCTTCCAATCTTCCCATCTCCCCGGCAAGGCCCCTGTTCAGCATAGCAGATGAGGCCACCTGGGCGAGGTACTGGTCATCCTCCCCAGTTGTAGCCCCCGATCCAGAGTCTGAAGCTCCAGGACACCGCCCTTGAGGCGGTAGAGGTGTGATCCCTCGCTGAGTCCAAGGGAAAACCCGACCCTGGAGGGTAAACAGATAAAGAAGAAAAGATTATTCCTTTCAAATCGGAATCAATACGCAGCAACTGAAATGAGTTTTTATGCCTAGGCGTATTATTATTATTATTATTATTATTATTATTATTATTATTATTATTATTATTATTATTATTATTTTGTAAGTAATGCATGGATATTTTAATCAGTATTATAAACTTTGGGTGTTATATTTTATTGTATCGAATAACAAAAATAGTAAGAGCAATAATACATTTTAACACCTTTTCAACTACTGCCAGCCTAAAGAGACGCTGAACCCTTGAAATTTTGTAACGTTTAAGTAAGTCTACCTCCAGTAGTCTCTCACATTTAATAAACTCTTAAATGCCAACCGACTGTGCTAGAATTCGCTCTGCAACATTGAATAACGAAGATGAATGTTTTACCACTTACGGTTGAACCAATAATTCTACACTGAGCTATCCTCTGAAGTAATTAAAGGAAATTAAATGGGAAAAATCAGTAATTCAAAGAGATAACTAGCCGACATATTTATTGCTTAAATATTTTTTAAATGTTTAAAATAAGTTTAACAGTTATGAGATTGCCAACAAAGTAAACTACTCTACACAAACTTAACAGTTTTCTTATCTCATTATTGTTATTATTATTATTATTATTATTTATTCGTGTCAGAGGTACCAATATATACAAGGAAGAGATACTGAATATAGGCTATGTACTGAATATGAAAGATGTACATGAACAAATTAATCGTATATAGTATTGAATGAAGCACTTGAAAAATTTGCGTATGAAATACAACAAATGGAAGAACACACATAAAAATAAAGAAAGGATAAATGAAGTAATACATGAAAATATCTACATTATTTATATACATTATTTACACAAGTTGTGACCAGTATTTGGCTATGGCATTGTTGCCAGTTTCCAGTGTAAATTATGTAATATATACACGTCTTTCTGTTCCGGGCGCTTGTCGTATTATTTATTTAATCTCTCACATTCTTTCGTATTTTTAATTACATTTTCGTATCCGTTATCTAAATAAACGATGCGACTTGTTTTGTTTCATTTCTACCTAACGTATGCTTTTGTATTATTTAAATTGATTCCCTGCCCAAAACTAATTTTTAACATTTATCTCCGGTTTGACTGACTGAAAAGTCCAGATAAGATCACTGCAGTATGTATACTTTGTAACATTTTTTCCCCGTAATATTCCGTTTAAAAATTAACTCATCATGTTCCCATTATTCCCGTACCGTAAAAACAAAAAGGAATCAAAAGCCCTAATGATCACTTCCCTGAATGGACAATTCCCCTAATGCGTTTATTCGAAAGACGTTTACCTAAATTTAATACCAAGTTTTAATACTCTGTCAATAAAGAAGGAATGGAACAAACGTGCAATGTTACAAATGTTCCCTAACAGCTCTCTTTAGATTTGCTTTTATACGAGTAATTCCGGCACTTGCAGCTTTTTTCTTTGGGGCATGCGAATGGTTCTTGCATGACACCCTTTCTGACCAACTTTCTGACAATCCAAATAGAGTTTACCATCTGGACCGTTTTTATTTTTAACACAAATGAAACCTTTCATAATCGACCAAATTTCATTTTAGATAGATCGCCTAGTCCACAAAAACAATCTGTATACTAGTAAAATGTATGTTTTGTTCGAACTAACATACACATCATTGTTTATGTTATCGAGTTATTTAATATATAAAAACATTTTTTCATGCTGTTTATTTGATTTGGGAAAGCGACTTCCGAGGATTGGATTCGGTAAAACGTCCGTTCGTGGAAAATCTTATTCGGGCTTTCGGATTCTGGTAAGTTAACTCGAGAAAATGGTCGGGAACGAGCTCCTGGGTATGAAATGGCACCATGCTCCGTTTGACGCGATATTGATGATAATATAGACAAATTAGTTTATCAAATAAACTTAGTACAAGAGAACACAAAAATTATGTTGCTTTAAAAGTACGAAAGAGTCGCTTAGAAAATATATGGTGTTCTAGAGACAAACCTTATTTGTGTGAACTCGAATTACCTATAGGTTCAGTCTTCCTCTCAAAATTATTGTCTATGTCTATTTGATTCCATAAACAAATTATAATAAAACTAACACTAACGTTATATTTCCGCACATTTATAAAAATAAAGTCATCCTGTTCCTTTTCTAACTGGAAAAGGTTATGAAGATACAGATGAATATTAGTAAGCCAAACACTGTTCATAAACGTTGTTGCGTGGTACTTAAACATAAGAGCAAAGAAGTTCTCTTTTTGTTGAGTTGGCTGTCAAAAGAAGTACGCATTTTCTGTTCCTATATGCAATCTAATAATTGATCTGACGATTCGTAATGAAGCATGTAGTGGGCAACCCAATAATGTTCATGACTAAAAGTTACCATCTACACACCAGCCACATCTTCTTATAAAATAAGTGCAGTCTTGGAGACGTGAATATTATTGAACCGCCAATGGAACTATTCCTGCCCTGTTCGTAGAGATTTTCTTGAAGTTTGGACTTGGAAAGCAGTTTGTAATGAATGTCATCATCACGATAGTGAAGATTTCGGTGTTAATTCATCCAAGTCACCTCTACAGCAATAGGTACTTGGGATGTATTGTATCTACATTCTGACAAAAATTCCTGTCACTTGGAAATCAAAAGTATTTATAGATCAATTACTCTCTGAATTTATTTTTTATTTATTTATTTATTTATTTATTTATTTATTTATTTATTTATTTATTTATTTATTTATTTATTTATTTATTTATTTATTTATTTATTTATTTATTTATTTATCACAAAATACTTTTAACACCCAAAAATTTCAACACTGTGATCATCGGAGTCTGGTTCATATGGAGCAAATTTGTCAAATTTCTCCTGAAAAAATAAAATAAATCCGTTTATGGTTAAAATTTTGCTAGTAATTTAGTGAAAATTTCGTTATTTGTTTTTCGAATCTTATGAAATTATAATATCAGATACGTTTAAATGAGCAAGAATCCTAAGCATGACATTTTATGCGCAACATCATGGAGAATTGGAACTGTTAATAATTTTACCCTACGTAAATCAGCCTTACTTTTTAGTTCAGTTTTAAACAAAAGCACGATTTAAAAGAAAGACGATAGTAAAATGCAAAGAAAACAGTCACCCTCACGTTTATTTTCAATCATCATACATTACCATAGAGCATGTGACACACATTCTTATTTCATATGTATGCTAGGTTTTCTATCGAAACGTTAAACTGAGAACAGAATCCAATGGTTGCGTTGGCAAGGTACTGTCTTGAGAAACCGACTAATACTTTCTCTCGTTTTTAACAGTTCAATGCTATGTTTTGAATAAAACTTCCTCCATTGCCCTCTTTTGAAAGTGATAACTAGGTCTAAATACAAGACCAGTTAGTACCTATGGAAGGATTAGAACAGCCCAGCCATCAATGGTCATGCAGGTCATTAATTAAAGAGAGAAACGGACTTCCAGGCTCCCTTCTTTCTAAATTATATGTCTTTCTCTTGATCTCATTTTTCTTGGTCCTAACATCTAACTTACAGATATGTATATACGTATTTCTGAAATTAATTTAGTTTAAAATGTGCCCTTTGTCTTTGTTGCGAAATACTCAATCATAAATCAAATGTATTTATGACAATTTAGTTCATAAATCAGCGACCAATCCGGTATAAAATATCAGGAATTTCAACAAATCAGGTTGCGTTCCACATAAGTTAAAAGGAGATGTAAAACGGTATAATTCCGAGCTGAATAGGTCATAAATACTTACGTGCCTACCGCATAAATTTATTTTTTCGTTTTATTATGGATATTTTGCCGCACTTAGATTAGAACAGTAGCTCAAAGAAATATCTTTATAGCGTACACTTGACCACAGAGCTCACAACCAACAGGACGTAACTCTGTTATTCTCATGTAGCCGACATATTGGCAGGTTGCCTTCCACATAAGTTGAAAGGAAGTATAAAACAGTATAATTCCGAGCTGAATAGGTCATAAATATTTATGTGTTTGAATTGTTTTATATTTATTCAATTTTATTACCATTACTTTCGTAATTTTGTACTCAAAATAAATGCAAATCGAGCCTCAGATTCTCTCAAGAAATTCTTGGATGTCTCGTTATATTGGGCTGAACGCTTCTTGGTGCTCCACTTCTGTTCGTGTTTACTGCTAATAAAAGTCTCGATCCTGGCGATCACAGACCATTGCGTTTTAGAGAAGAAGCGGACGACGTGGATACAGGAGAATTTCATCACTTGGCCGTTGTTGATATTATTAACGTAATAGGATGGTGACAACATCAGGATCGTGACTTGCTCAGGTACTTAGCTGCTGGCTTCCCACCCAAAAAGCTGAGCTTCGAATTCCGGTCGATCCAGTGTTAAAATTTTCATCTCAAAATTTACGTTTCATCAGCACCAAATAATTATATATTTTGTGTTCTTTGTTTTACGTCCCACTAATTAAATTTTTATTGTTTTCGGAGACACTGAGGTGCCGGAATTTTGTCCCGCAGGAGTTCATGTATGTGTCAGTAAATCTACCGACACGAGGCTGACGTATTTGAACACCTTCAAATACACCCGACTGAGGCAAGGTTCAAAGCTGCCAAGATGGGCCAAGAAGTCATCTACCGCCTGAGCTATTCTGCCCGACCCCAAGTACAGCAAACTTCCGATTATCCGGGTGCAGATTATCCGGTTTTCGAATTGTCCGTGCATTCCCAAAGTTTATTGTATTATTATATTTTCCCTTTATTTTTGTCGCGGCATTTTTAATACGTGTGAACTGCGCGCTTGAAATTCTTAGATTATGTTGAACATGGAGATTTTAATTACAGTGATTTATCCCTCGGAACCTTTTCGTACTTGTATACGAAATAACTTTAATGAATCTCAAAAGTAAAAGAACATTAGGCCTACTGATTATTTTTCGCCAAACGACAAAAACTGACATTTAGTATACTTTTAACACTCTAGTGTTTTTAACAACAATGGACGTTGTATGTAATTTTATATTGTCCTACTTTATTGATAAAACTGGTCATTGAATGTGTTAATTGTTTGAATTATTGCATTTTCAAACAGTATTGTATGTTATGTATTGTTAATAGTTTCGTTGTGCATTAAATGCACAAAATGTATTATTATCTGTGTTTTCAGTTATCTGTGCGAATTTGTCCGATGTGATTATCCCAAATAATCGAGAGTTTACTGTAATTGGGAAAAGGCCAGTAAGAAGAAGAGGGTGATGATGTTAGTAGAAGGCGGCAGATGTATTTGTTTGTTAACGATTGTTAGACTACTGTTGATGTTAGTGACGTTTTAGTCAGGATGAGTTGCATGACAGAAGAGAAAACATCTCCTATGCCAGTGAGAATTGGCTTCTCTTTGTGACTGTATTACAGGGCATACAACAACAGAGACCAGAGTCGCGGCTTGTTACCGATATTATTTGCAGAAGGCATAGCAGAGAACGGCAACAGGTAATTGCTTATCTTCTGTAAGAGAATGGTGGGCATAACAAAGGAGTAAGATAATGTTACTTCAACTTGACTTTTGTTTGTGTATGTAGGTAATAGGATGGTGGATGTAACAGCGAATGGAGCGTCAACACCGATATCGCTGGTAATGTTTACATTCCTTGAATGCTTTTGAAAACTGTAGGTTAAAATTACTGAGTTATTCTTATCGCATTGAAATGTGCCTAGGACTCAAACATTGGTGATTATACTTGAGTGTTATTCACTGAGTGTCCATAGAACTTAACACGAAGGAATAATAGCGCAATAATAGGCTAAATACGTTTTCAAAACAACTTTAATTACTAAAATTGTTAATCAAGAACAGATCGTCTTCGCAAGACAAGGCCCTTCCTAAGCTCTTAGACCTGGAGTTTGTTGCATTATTATTATTATTATTATTATTATTATTATTATTATTATTATTATTATTATTATTATTATTATTATTATAACGTGGCACAATTATTACGGCCTTAAAATGCACTCAACATAGCAATAGAATCAACTTATTTTTCTACCTTTTCCACAATGTTCCAGCTGATTTGAACTAATCAAAAGTCTCTTCACTGAATCTCCGCACGAGGTTCGTTTTTATATATATATACTAGCAAATGTACCCGTGCTTCGCTAGGGTATTCTACATTGCATGCGGATATACTGTACATGCAGTAAATAAGATTGTTTTAAAATTGCATGTCTCTTAGCATTATCAGAGAAATAGCATGGGGAGGTCCCCATACGTTGTTTCTAATGTAAAGTGTGGGCTGCGGAGTTGTGATGATAAGGGCAGGCTCACTTGCCTACTGTCATTCACAATCGAGTTGGGAATTTTACATTAAAATTACAGGCACCATTGCTTACTGCGCGGTCACAATCGATTTGGGGAGTTTTCGTTACAATGACAGGCCTCCTTTCCTACTTCCAGACAGATAACAGTTGAGGAGATTTTATTATAATGAAAGGCAACTTCCCTAATACCAGTCAAAATTGAGTTGTGCAGTTATCATTATAATGACAGGTCCTTTTTCCTCCTACCAGCCAACTTACTGCCAGTCACACAGAATGGGTGACTTTCCATTAAAATAGCAGGCCACTATGCCTAATGCTAGTCACATTTTAGATGGGTACATTTCTTTATATAGGCTTGCACCTTTACCTACAGCCAAACAATCGGGTAGGGGAGTTTTGAAAAAGTTGCATGCTCCCTTGCCTTCTGCAAGTCAAATCGAGAAGTGAAATATTCATTACAATGGTAGGCCCTCCTTACTAATGCCAGTTAGACAGGAGTTGGAGAAGGACCCCATTCCTACTGCCAGACAAGGGCGGTGTTGGAAGTACTGATTACAATAGCAGACACACCCTTTCTCGATCGCTGCCAATCGACATTAATGAATATATATAGATCGACATACGAAAGTATACGCATGTTTACAATATTGCAGACCTTCATTTACAGATTAACTGATGCTAAACGGTACGTCATATCGACAAAGGATTGTACCATAAAACGCAGTATTTAGCGGCCTAAATGGCTGGTCCTATGATATTTTCTCGCAACTCATCTATTCACGGGTCAGAGTGAATTGTAAACGTTCAATAGGGTGAAATATGTGTAAGTTTATCTTACATTGCATTACTTTCCGGATAATTATGTGACATAGCATTTGGTTCACATATGGGTACTGGATGGGCCAATGTGCGTATAGAGTTTGATGATTCTATCTTTCCTGTAAGTGGTTGAAAGTATGATACGCGTGTAAGAAGTCCAAATTTACATAAAATCGAAAAATAGAGACGAATATAATGTATAAAGGATACAGATACTGCAAAAAGTCGTAAGACCAAGTTGGAAGATCACTCCAAATTGAACGGAGATTGTGCCATTCGTTATGTGATAGGTCTTCCCGTTTATCCCACGAAATGCCTCGAAACGAAGGTCTACACCATCATTAAATATGCCTCCATATTTCGATATTCTTCGTGGATAAAAAGTGAAAAATTTAAAGATCTTGGTAGTTTTCCGCCCGTTACAGGCTAAAACGTATAATTTTGCCAAATTTCAATTTTCTTGGTCGTCTGGAAGATTATGCCGCAATCTAGATTTTGGGTGAGGGGGGTAAACATCAGGACTTTCAGGAAACTACACCAAACATATGCAGATGGTCATTATTACCCCTCAAACGGGTAGCTGTACGAAAATTTCACCAAAAATAGTCAATGTACAGGCACACACAGTCCTTACGATTTTATTTACATAGATAGATAAGGAATCAGCTCCCCGTACAAAACCTTTTGGGCTATGTCCGCTGGACTTTACCTGCAAAACCGACCGTTCATGATATCACACTTATTAATCCTCCTGTCGAAAAATGCACATGAGAAAAATGTTTTAGAAATGTATTTCCATTAAGGATTGTAGATTTTCATTAATTTCGGATGTGCATATTTTGAGGGAGTACAAAATTATGGGTTCGGTTTCGGATCCACCCCCAGGTAAATTTAGGTATTGAGAAATATCATTGGCCCTAAGACCTACTCAAGGACAGGTGGATTCTAAATATCAAGTTTGGTAGAAATATATTCAGTAGTTTTCAAGTTATAAGATCTCATACAAACAAACAGACACCAAAGCTAAAAAATATGCAGATGATCATTATTACACCTGAAACGGATAACTGTTCGGAAATTCCGCCAACATAATCAATGTACACACACACGGTCGTTACGATTATATTTATATAGATGACAGATAAGCATGGGCACGTTTGTAAGTGCAAACCTTCATTTCGAGATATCCTGTTCCTAAACGGAAGATCATATCAACAAATGGTTTGAACCCCCAGACGTCACTTTTATCGCTCTACATATTTGGTCTTAAGACATTTTCTCTTGTCTCACATATTTATTGGTTCGATTGAGTTACGATATTTGAATGGTGTGAAATTTGGGTTCCTTTTTTTTACAATTTACATTTTTTCTCACATATTTATGTGGAAACTAGAATCATTAAATTTAGTTCGCATATTGCCATTGATCGTGCCAATGTTCGTGCCAAATTCGATGACTCTATATTTCCTATAAGTGTGTCAATCTAAGTAACATACGTGTAAAAAGCACTAAATTTACGAACAATCCAAATATACAGCCAAATCTACCTTATAACGGAGAGAGAGACGTCAAAATGTCACAGGACCCAAGTTGCAGATCACTCCAAATTGAACTCATATTGTGTCATCCGTTTTGTGATAGGACTTACCGTTTAGCCGCGAAATACCTCGAAACGGCATAAAAAGTGAAAAATGTAAAGATCTTGGTAGTTTTCCGTACGTTACCGGCTAAAACGTATAATTTTGCATAATGTATATTTTCCAGCTCGTGTTGCAGATTGTGAAGCTGCCTTGATTTTGGGCAAGGGGGACTTTCGGCAAACTATAGCTAAAATATGCGGATGGTCGTTATTACCCCTTAAACGGAAAGCTGTACGAAAATTTCGCCAAAGTAGTCAATGCACAGACACACGGTCGTTACGATATTATTTATATAAGTTTAGATAGATAAAGAATCTGCTCCACGCTGGACTTAGCCTGAGAAACTTACCGTTCATAATATCTCCCTTATTAATCCTCCTGTTGAAAAAATGCACGTGAGAAAAAAAATAGATTGGATTTTCATCAAGTTTGGTCGATTTCCAGTCAGGTTGGTCTTCTACTTTATATATCGTGAGAGAGTAAAATCACCATTCCGTTTCCCTATAAGACCTCAGTCCATTCCGAGAATTTGAAATGGTATTGACCTTAAAACCAACCATTGGACAGGTGGACGCTAAATATAAAGTTTGTTTGAAATATCTTCAGTTTTCAAGTTGTAAAAAAATAAGCTTTACACGCACCCGCTCTTGCGCTAAGCCTGGTGGGACTTGTACCGAAAAACGGTCCGTTAATGATATCCTCCCTATTAATCCTGGTATCGAAATGATGCATATGAGAAAAAAGGTTTGGGAATTAATTTCCATTAAGACACGTAGATTTCCATTAAGTTTGGTTGTGTATATTTTGAGGGAGTGCAAAATCACGGTTTCGGTTTCGTATGAACTCCCATTCAGTTCAGGGATTTAGAAACAATATTTGCCCTAAAACCTATCCAAGGACAAGTGGATTCTAAATATGAAGTTTGGTGGAAATAAATTCAGTAGATTTCAAGTTATGGAAACAGACAGACAAACAGACACACAAACACGCAAACAGATACCAAAAAACCTACTCTTGGACAGGTGGATGCTAAATATAAAGTTTGGTTCAAATAACTTCTGAAGTTCTCATGTTGTAAGAAATACGCTTTACACCCGCGCGCTCTTGCGTAAGTCCAGTGGGACTTGTACCGAAAAACGGTCCGTTGATGATATCCTCCCTATTAATCCTGGTATCGAAATGATGCATATGAGAAAAAGGTTTAGAAATTAATTTTGATTAAGGAATGTAGATTTCCATTAAGTTTCGTTATGTATATTTTGAGGGAGTACAAAATCACGGTTTCGGCTTTGAATAAACCCCCAGTCAGTTCAGGGATTTAGAAACAATTTTCCTCTAAAACCTACCCAAGGACAGGTGTATTCTAAATATGAAGGTTGGTGGAAATATATACAGTAGTTTTCAAGTTATAGAAGGACAGACAAACAGACAGACACCAAAGCTAAAAATTATGCAGATGGTCATTATTACACCTGAAACGGATATCTGTACGGAAATTTCGCAAAAATAGTCAATGTACAGACACACGGTCGTTACGATTTTATTTATATACGTAGATATTTGTGTGTGTGTTTTTTTATATCTAAGGTGTAATAAAGTTAATGTAGGGAGCTTTATGGTGTAAATTTTAAAAAGTTTACAAATAACTAACGAGCAAAACAGCCTGCCATTTCATTGGATTTTCGATGAATCTTCTCAATACCAACAAGTTAATTATTTCGTCTGGTCACACTGAATTTGGTTTCTATTTAATTGGACTTAATATCTCTACACAACGAAAATAAGACTTTATTAATTCGTCCTGCTAAGTTTGGTTACATTATTGCATTAGCCATGGAGATGTTTTGTGGATCAGAACAGTGACATATTCATACTATCATAACTATTTTCAATGCTATTCATCAGTAACAAAACTCGAACAAATTATTTTAAAATGCTGGTAGGCCTTAAGTTATTAGTTCTTATTTAAATAATAACGTATTAGACACAAATGGAATACTAATCTATATTTTCTTGTCAGCTTTCTGTTAAGTACTTTGATTTCGCTCCTGGCGTATGGAAGTACCGTTTATGAAGTCTCCAGTTTTCGATAATTGTTGTTATCTGTATGAAATGACATATACATAAGGTTACTCGATCGTTTCCATTTATATAGGGGCCGACAGTCTTGATTTTTGGATCCTTAAAGCAACAGTCGTCATGAGTAGCATCATTTACTCAGTAATTAGGCGAAAATTGTAATTTATTCATTTACTCCTTCTAAACCAGACTGCTGGTATGTAAGTAATTACGTTCACAAGCAGAGACTATATATTTTTAAAGGAAGGATATGAACACTGATATTCATCGGAATTTACCTACAGATAACTTGGATTACACAATAAATCACATTGACTGAACATAGATATGTTTAGTATGAGTGAGATACATCTCAAATGAATCTTAAGTAGAGGGTAAGAACCAAGTATTCAAGCAAAAATGACCTGAAAACAGACAAAATTTGACTTACAATAACAAAATATGACCCAAATCTTTACTAAATATGGCATATTTTAAAATTAAATGTTACACGTGTAAAATGTTAAAGGTAAACTCTGAGCTATTATTTCCGTATCAACTTTCTTAATATACATTTTTAACAGATTATTGTCTGAGAGCCACCTTGCAAGTAAAATTTTACATGTGCTATTAGTGATTGAGATCAATCTTATTTCAATTTTAGGATATCTTATTTTGATTGGGCATAAGTGA